>NC_140172.1:99050847-99258347 GCF_963971535.1 Notolepis coatsorum | reverse complement strand
GCGCCCTGAGAGGGAGGTTTGCCCTGAGTGAGAGGTTCAAAGGGTCAGAGTGGGTATCAAACAAGAGGGAAGACTGTCAGGTTTTAAACTGTGGATACCAAACAGAAGGTAAAGGCGACCTTGAACTGTTAAACAATAATCCAGAAATCCAGAACTATTTATTGCACTGTAAAAAAAAAAGTGATTTTATAGTATGTCTGCACTTTATGTGCTCATTTCATCATTCATGTATTTTGGTACTAAAACTGAATCAAACCATAAACAATGTGGCCTGTTGGGATGTTAGATCCTAATGTGAAATGTCATTTTATGTCTGCTCATTTTACCCTTGCTATTATTTTACTTATTTTTACTTTTATCTCTACGCCCCACTATCCGCTGGGTGCAGACCGTATCATGTTTTGTAACAGATTACATAAGCCTATTGGAACGTAAGGTTCTGATATGATTTGATTAATATATCTGCATTATATTATCCCACTTTATGCTTTGCTCTTGCTGCTTGTTTTACACTGATTGTAAAATAAGAAAAAGTCTTATTTCTTATTGATGTAAAGCACTTTGAACTGCAATCCTCTGTATAAAAGGTGCTATACAGTGGCTGGGCGACAGTGGCTCAGGAGGTAGAGCAGGTCCTTGAGCAAGACACTTGACCCCTAATTGCTCCCGATGAGCAGGTTGGATCCTTGCATGGTCGCCTCCGCCGTCGGTGTGTGAATGGGTAAAATGTGAGGAACAAATTGTAAAGTGCTTTGGATAAAAGCGCTATATAAATGCAGCCATTTACCATTTACTGTTTATACAAATAAAGTTATTATTATTATTATTATTATTATTATTATTATTATTATTATTATTATTATTATTATTATTATTATTATTATTATTATTATTATTATTATTATTATTATTACAACCAAACTGTTTCAGCTGATGCCATCCCGTCCGTTCGGAAAAACCCTGGCGAAGTTCGAAGCCCAAAAACAGGCTTTGGGGACAGCTCTACCTGCCACCTGTCTGCTGTGATCCACACACACACTATGCGCACACAACACACAAACAATGCTAGCAATCTACATGCGCACATGCATATTGCGACAAGGCAAGGCCTACACACACTTTATTTTACTTGTATTCTATATATATATTTTTTTTTTATTATCTTTTTCCCCCTCCTCTTTTTCCGATTTTTCTCCCATCCCACTGTTAGTCGTTATGCCAATTCCCAACTCCCTTCCTGGTTGTTGCGCACCCCCCCTACTGTTGGTCGGGGAGGCCGGAGACTATCACATGCTATCCTCCGACACATGCACAGCCAGCCGGCAGGCCAACCTGGCAGCGCAGATTCTCACTGGGAGAGTGTAACGCGTGGAAGGTCACACTACCTCCCTCCAGATCCTTCCTTTGCTGAGCAGGCGCCCCGACCGAACTGTAGGGGTATTTTTCTGTTTACAACGCCCAGGACCCACCCATCAGCTTTCCCACCCTCTAATACTGCCAATTGTATTAGTACGGACGACCAGCCAAACTGAAAACAAATGTGGAGAGCTGGATTCCAACACACGAACCTCTCCAGCATTTGGTGGTAAGTGCCTTGCCCACTGCACCACCTAGCCGCCCTGTATTCTATTTTTTCTTCTATTTGATTTGATCCTATCCTCTTGTTGTTGCTGCTGCAAGGTGGAGAGAGCAAAAGACAAAATAATGTCACACTCTGCTCTGAATTACCATACTGTACATTATACAGATATCAATCTGTACCATTCCCTGTACTCCATATCTCTCAAGATCCAATGTCTTATCAGTTATCACCTGTGTTCCCCCCCCCCCCCACACACACACAGTACAATCGCTTATTAATATCTCCTTTCAAATGCTAATTCCTCTTCATACATAAATTATAACTCCAGAGGTACAGTACTAAGGCCTATAGCGGTTTTCTTTCCTCCTGACAGGATGCTGGGGGTCTAATAGGCCTCCTAGCTGTAATCCAGAATAAATAGAGCCCATAAAATCAGTGAAGAGCTTGCAGGAATACCAAACAGATGCAACCTTGTGGTGAGACTGGTGCCTTTAAGGGGTCTCAAACTCGCGTCCCGCTGGATGATATTTTGCGGCCCCCTACTTTTTTTTTTTTTTTTTTTTTTTTTTTTTATATTTTTATGGTTTTTTTAAAAGATTTTTCACATACAGTTACTTACATTACAAAACACACATTGGGACAGAAGGGGGGGGGGGGGTTCCTCCAGTTCATCTATGCCGTCATGCCAGCAAAAACAGAGCAAAAAGAAAAACAAGCAAAAAAACTAAATCTAACCCAGACAGGCACTGCACAGTACTGCACTTGCCTCGAGCCCATTCACATGTATGCATACATATGTATACATATATTATTTTTTTTCTATCCAAAGTCTGTCCATACAATGGGGCATTGGGCCTTTAGAAGGATCTGAGAAATTGTAGCAGGAAAGTAGTCCAATAGTGGGGCCCACACATCCTGAAAGGAAGCGTCGTTGCCTCTATGCTAGGCTGACCAAACGTCCTCTTTTGCCCGGACATGTCCTCTTTTCACGCCCTGTCCGGGGCGTCCGGGGGGGGTTTATTAATTCATCGAAATGTCCGGGGTTTCACTGTTTTTCAGTTTCAGTTTCACGGCCCTTTGCGAGCATCTGAAGGCTCGGGGCTGCATTTTTCGCCGAACATATAAATTACCGAATTAAAGCGCTATTCGTTGCCGTTCGAATGCCATCTGGATCGCCAAAATCCGTGCCTCGCTTCTCGAGTTACATGCCGATATGTCAGGCATGCAACTTTTTACATGGCATTATCCAACCGGACTCCCGGAGAAGCATGCAGCTGCAGAGCCGCAGAGCCAGCGGCGCTCTCTGGGCCGCGCGCTGACGGCCGCGCTGTGAGGCAATAGTATCCAGTTGCAGGACGAGAGCACCAACACTCTCAGGACCGCAACACTTTAAGGACCCACACTTTAAGGACCCTCGCTTCCATTGGCTGATTTGGGTCACATGACCGTCCCACCCAATGGCTGAATTGGAGTATTGCACTGCGGGATTGATTGATTGATTGATTGATTGATTGAAAACTTTATTAACAGATTGCAGAATGGGTACAGTACAGCTCAATACACACAATTGTTAAGGGGATGCAGACCAGAGAAAGACCTCAAAGCAGTACTGTTACATTTGTGACATACAGTAAATATTTACAAGGGGGAGGGAACTGTACATTTATGATGAATTGAAAATGGGGGACCCTGATGTAAACAAGACTTGCGCGATTTTGCGCGCCGCGTGGGAGCAAATTCGAGACACATACTCGGTTGCAAAAAGGTGTCCCACGGTCTCCTCTATGGCCGTGAATATTTTCACGCGGATCGGAATCACGGCGTGCCCGTGGCACACTTTACCGTTTCGGCGAGTTTATTCCACGCTATGTCCTCTTTTTTGGAAATCAAAATATGGTCACCCTACTCTATGCATTGCACAGAGTCTTTCATGGGGTAGCACACCGAAGATCTCTCTGTACCACATCTGTATGGATGGAGGCCTATCCTTAATCCAGTTTATCAAAATGCATTTCCGGGCTGAAAGCAGAAGTTTATCAAATAGTTTGAATTGTAAGGGTGTCAAATTATTTTCCTTTGATGGGAGTCCCAGTAAAAAAGCTCCTGGATCCTTCTTTATTTTCACCTTGAAAATGTCGCTCAGCTCACGTGCCACTTGGCCCCAGAACCTGGATATACACTTACATTCCCAAAAGTAGTGATAGTAGGTGCCCAGATCTGTTTGACATTTTGAACATAATGGAGATATTGAACGGTCCATTTTGTTTAGTAACACAGGTGTGATGTGTAATCTGTGAAGAATTGTATATTGTGTTTTCGCAGGCTCATGACAGCAATGTTACGTTAGTGACTTGGTTGAAACGTGATTCCGGAGTGATACCAAGTAAAGTGGAAGGCAAATGCATCCTCGCTATCTCCTCTGCAAGCAGTGCTCTGCATGTCCGGCTGCACTGCCACTGTCGTCTGTGTACTCTGCTCTGGTCCAATCACATTCAGCATCCCGTCAGCGTTTTCCCCCTACCCACAGTCTGAGAATCAGATGCAGAGTAGGGTGGGTCTTCACGGAATGCGTGTGGTCTCTTTCAGTCCGAGTCAGAGCAGAGAGTTGAAAGCGCATCTACAGTAGCCTCGTTCCCAGTTTTATCTCTGTGAGATAAATGTAGCTATTAGCCTAGTTTCGCCAGCACCAGCAGGCAGCAGAAAAATATGGCATGTTCAAAGATGGCCAGTAAAAGAAATGTCGAATGCAATGCAAAGGTGAATGGACTGAAAAATATGCGTTCATCCTGAGTCCCAGCACCAAACCAATGTGACTAATATGCCAAGAAACGGCAGCTCTTGTGAAGAGTGGCAATTTGAAACACCACTACGAAACAAAACACGGTTATTTTGATGCAACCTTTCCTCAAAATTCAGTGCTAAGAACCACAAAAATAAATGGAATGAAATCATCATATCAAGCTGTTAAATCTATGTCACAACGAGAAAAAGCAACCAAGTCCTCACTCAGTGGCATGGGTGTTGGCTAAACACAAGAAGCCATTCTCTCTCACTGATAATAAAATGACTGAAGTGATGGAGACCATGTTTGAAGGCAAACAAAAGCAAATCCCCCTCAGATCGCACAGCAACCAGAATAACTGAAATACTGGCAGTGGCTGGTGATTTGATTAAACAGCTTTGTGATAGAATAAAAAAATGCACAGTGCATTTCCATAGCTGCATGTGGATGAGTTATTGAGAAATGTTATTGCTAAAGATTGAGAAGATTGGATCAGTTGTACTTTTTTTTTGGAATACTTGAAACCCTTTTTTGTGGAATATTTGATGCAGCCCAGCCTCACCCAGACTCTACCTCCAGCGGCTCCCAGGTAAATTGAGGTTGAGACCCCTGAATGCCAGAGCTGTTTATTACCAGAGTGTGAACAGCTAGGTTTCAAAAAGAGTTCTAAGAGTGTCAGGCTGCGGTTACACCTTTCGCCAGGAATACACTAGTCTAACCATAGCCTCAGTGGCTTATGCCTCACTATGATAAAGGTGGCCACAACATGGTGTCCATACTATCCAACCTGGCCAAACTCTGGAAATAAATGGCTCTGGTCCATTGTTGTGGAATATTTTAAAAGGAGCCAAGAGAGTGAACTGTAGAAATTCAGATAGTAGTTTATTTTCTGTGGCCACAGAAAAGTATCCTCAGTTTACAATCGGAGACAAGTGAAACACGAGCGTCTGACCAGAAAAGTGAGAAAGAGCTGTGGTCAGACTTGCAATTAATAAATACACCAGCTGGGAATGACAAATGAAAACAATGAATGAAAAAATGAAAACAAAGATGGGTTTAGGGGTTTCGTCTAATTATGAAGACAACAAGAAAAGAACAAGATGTGATTTTCTTGGGACATGTCATATCCAAGTCAAGCTGTCCTGGGCCTTGGTCGTTGTTTTAAGAACACTGTTAATACTGTCACCCTAGTGCAGGGCTATTCAACTGGCGGCCCGCGGGCCAGATCCGGCCCGGGGGATGATTCTGACCGGCCCGCCAAAGATTACATGATAATATTTTTTTTTTTTTTTTCATGTCAACGTTCACACGCACAATTGAGCTAAAAGTCACTCAATTAATGACAGATTTCATTGATAAATTGAGGGAAAACTTTGCAAGTCGATTTGATGAATTTGACATGTCCAGAGAATTGATGCATTTTGTGAGCAACCCATTTGCCAATGTAGCTGCTATTTCCACAAAAGGACAAGAGTTCCTTGCATCACTTCACATTGATGAAGGTCTCCTGCAACTTGAAATAATTGACATGCAAGCATCATCTGCTCTGAAGCAGGCACTTGAGAATGAATCCACCACAACATTTTGGATAAAGTGTATTCATGTCAACACATTCCCCAAAATAAAAACGCTGGCAATATCTGTGCTAACAATGTTTGGCTCAACATACACCTGTGAATCCAGTTTCTCTCACATGAATTCCATTAAAACAAGCAACCGTGCCTCCTTGACAAATGAGCATTTGCATCACTGTTTGCGGGTAGCCCTCACTTCCTATGAACCCTCTTTCTCTGCCATTGCCCAGTCAAAGAAGTGCAATCTCTCTCATTAGATGTGTGTATGTAGGCTAGGCCTGTCTGCCCCCCACCCCCCCCCTGATGTTTGAGAGTTAAGATTCGACAATAAGTGCTAATAAGATGCTGTGATTTGCTGTTGTTGCACAGACATGAAGCACTTTTTCATAAGCTCAGCTGCACTATAAATGTGTAAATGTTAGAATGTTCAGATGCACATCATGCACTTGTTTGTTTTTTATTTTATTTTTATATTGAAATGTTGAAGAGGAGATGTTGCAGTTGTTGCACAGTCATAAATGAA
The DNA here is from genome assembly GCF_963971535.1 of Notolepis coatsorum. Classification (NCBI taxonomy): domain Eukaryota; kingdom Metazoa; phylum Chordata; class Actinopteri; order Aulopiformes; family Paralepididae; genus Notolepis; species Notolepis coatsorum. The sequence continues at coordinate 99,251,886 of NC_140172.1, read as the reverse complement.
GCACTTTTTGCAGGAGATGTTGCAGATGTGGCACATAAATGAAGCACGTTTTTTTTTTAAAGTATACTACTTTTGCAATGTAGTTAAATAAAAGTTGTGAAAATGTGGTTGCGTGTTGTGTCAAGTGTCCATATATTCATAGCACGGGGAGGCGCCGTGGCAGTCCGGCCCCTGGCCCCTTGGGTTTCTGACAATGTGGCCCCCTGAACAATTTAGTTGAATAGCCCTGCCCTAGTGTCTGAGAAACTGTATACTAGTTAACTAGTCATGGCTGTACAGAGAATATGTATTTAAACAGAGCTATGAACCAATAGGCCCAGTAAGCTGCACAAATTATGTAATAGGATGAAATGTATAATATTTACCATAACACCATTCTTAACACAATGGACGCCAGACCAGACATAAGTCGGGTTAACTCGCCATCGCTTGAGCGCCAAACCCGAGAAAAGTCGGGTTTTCATCGTTATTTCTTTTATTTGCTATATCCAGTCATAATTCATCCATCCAGCCTGATGTTATCATTGGGAATGGGTCTGAGATCGCAAACATCCAATACCGCCGCCTAACGCCTTGCGGCCGCTATTGCACTCCATTTGAAACAATGTGGCTTGTTGTCTGGCATGCGGCTGGGGTCTAAATACTCGGGCAAGACAAGCGGTTATAACGGATGCATCGACGAGGGTCACCACCCCCCCCCCCCCCCCCGTTCATGTTCAATGCTGGATTACGTTGGAAACATGATCCCGATCAGTATTTGGAATGGCGATCAGATAATTGGATTATTCTTTTTGCAGTACATCATAGACAAGGTAAGGGCTATATGTTATCAATCTTGCGTTGATCCGATAATTCTTTCCCCACGATCGCAGCGTGTGTGTCTGTGTGTGTGTGCCTGTAATGTACTGTGTAACGTATTCCGTTGGTGACGATCGAAGCATAGAACCCCCCCCCCAGGTCAACATTTTAGGCAACCAACTCGCGTTCAGCGTTTCTCTGATTGGCCACGACGCCCATGTGACCGCGGCAGCGCGAGAGAGCGGCAGTGCGGAAATAGGCTGCATTCTTTTTTTTTTTTATTGGTCTTTTTTCCCCTCCATTTTTCTCCGATTTTCTCCCATCCCAATGTTAGTCGTATGCCAATTCCCAGTCCCTTCCTGATCGCTGCGCACTTACCCCCCACAGTCAGATCATCTGGGAGAGTGGAGGCTACCACGTGCTTCCTCCGACACACGTCCAGCCAATCACCGCTTCTTTTCACCTGGCAGCGCGGATTCTCATTGAGAGGGCGTAGCGTGTGGGAGGACCACACTATCCCCCTCACGTCCAATCCGCGCTTAGCAGGCGCCCCGACCGAACTGTAGGAGTCGCTGTTTACAACGACCCGGACCCACCCCGCCAGCTTCTCCCACCCTCTGATACAGCCAATTGTATCAGTGCAGACGGCCAGCCAAGCTGGTGACAACCCCGGAGCTGTGAGCTGGATTCGAACAGGCGAATCGAGCTCACAGCTCCGGGGCTGGTGACGAACGCAATCTCCGCTCGGCCACCTAACCGCCCTGAAATAGGCTGCATTCTATTGCCATGCTCTGCGACAAACTCTAACCAACTCCGAAACAATGCCTAAACTTAACCCTAACCTTAACCAAATTCCGAAACAATGCCTAAACTTAACCCTAACCTTAACCAACTCCGAAACAATGCCTAAACTTAACCCTAACCTTAACCAACTCCGAAACAATGCCTAAACTTAACCGGCGAAAGAATGCACGTTAAAAAAAAGAAAAAAAAAGAAATTGAAGTGATTCGAACTTGTCACAAACGCACCGCAGGTTCCACAGCAAGGCGGCGAACGAGTTGAGCTAACCGTCAATGTTAAAAGAGGGGGGATTACGGCTGCATAATGCCGCAGCAGAGCTCCGCCGTGGGGGCGTGGCTAGGCGCAAGTTGGTTGCCTAACATGTTGACGCCCCCCCCCCCCCACCCTTTCATGCATGAATGAAGAAACATAATACCGATAATCTAGAGTTGATTTCAGATTGATTATTGATCCAGGTAGCTAGCTTCCATTTTGGTCACATTGATCCATTACATGGCTTTGAATGAAGCCTGAAGTGGTTTGGAACTTGCCTTCACGAATAGGCTTCCATTGCACAAAAGTGAACCAAGGGCATCAAGCATGCTGTAGTAGGTCGGATAAGCGTCTAAGTGTCTTGGGAAATATTATCATGTCCATAACTCTGTTTAAATACATATTCTCTGTACAACCTTGACTAGTTAATATAGTTAGTTAACTAGTGTAATGGTAATTTATTATATGTTACATCATTTGTACAGTTTATTGGACATAGCTCTGTGGTTTCATAGCTCTGTTAAAAATATATTTCTCTGTACAAAGCTTTAACTGGTTTAACTAGGCAAGTCACTAGGCGACAGTCTGGCTGGCGTATGTTCTTAAAACCACGGCCAAGGCCCAGGACAGCTTGACTTAGATATGACATTTGGCCTCTTCTCCAGTCTTGTGTGAAGACACGACAAAACCCCTAAACCCATCTTTTGTTTTCAATTTCTCATCTTTGTTCATCTTTGTTTACCTTTCTTGTCATATCTGTTATTAATTTGTCATCTTTTGACGTCATGTCAACTTTGTACTTAATTGTAAGTCTGACCAGAGCCCTTTCTCACTTTCTGGTCTGACGCCTGTATGTACACATTTGTCTCTGATTGTAAACTGAGGATACTCTTTCTGTGGCCACAGAAACAGAAATAAACTATGTTCTATTTTTTATACAATTTGACTCATCTGAATTTCTACAGTTTCACTGTTTGGCTAATTTAAAACATTCCACAACACCTGTGTCCTGAAAACAAAACAATGGTCCCTTTAAGTAAACATGTTTATTGGAGAGCTACAAGCCTCAGAACCTACAGGCAAGTTAAAGTAAGGATGAATGAGAGTGATAAACACAGCCACACATCACAGTAGCAACACATTACGCAAATACTATAAGCCTATAGGTCTGCATAACCTACTCCACCTACTACTCTATCAAGATAGCCAACATTCCATCACAGGTAAATAGCATACCAACCTGATTCACTACATATTATGCCTATTGTATGATACAGTATGGTGCAGCTATTTTAACCAATCATGAGTGTTAAGTTATTTCCAATTGCCTACAAGGACTTGACTATAATAATAAGTCAATGTCACACGCTAACCCTATATTGGAATTATTGAACAACTCATGCCAGCCAGTTACTGTGGCTTATAAAGTAGCCTATGCCCACACTGTTACATCCAGATGTGGCCATGTGACGAACTGTGACTTGTACCTGCCAAGAGCTGGAGGGGATTTCGGCGAATTTACCCAGTCCCCCGAATGTGTAGCATCGGTACATGTGGTCCAGGGACTCCGAACAGTGCCAAAGTAAGCCGAAGCTCACCGAGTCCTTGTTCTTCAGATGGTCTTTGACAATCCAGGCAGGAGATATGAAACTGAAACTGCAGATAGCGACGAGAGCGGACGACAGCAGCACCCAGAAGCAGCCCACACAGCTGAACATCCTGGCGGCTTGGGGGGAAAAGCCCGGAGACAGATCAATCCCAACCCCGGCTTCTTTCTTCTCCCAAGTCAGCAGCAGTGAATGCATTTGAAGCTCACAAGCCCAGTTGAGATCAACTTTAAGTTCCCGGTTAATCGGCATCAATGTGGTATCGGCAATGACAGCCTTTATGTGTCCAGAGCATCGGTTCGGAATCTAAAATAACACCCCAAAATGTCACCACCTGAAATATTAATCAGGGTTATAGAAATTAGCTTATCTATTAAATATATCCGCGATTTTACTTGAATGCCGACATGTGACATACAATATATTTGTCACACCCAAAAAAGGATGCGCAACTGTCATTCCATAATAGCCTCCAGCTGTTTAGAAAGTACTGCAGCATACTGTAGTTAGTATCTTAGCTTAGTCCCATTCAGGCAACAGACACCAACTACACTGACTGGTCCATCAACTCAAATCCGAATAAGATGTGTTGGAGTTGTTGATGATGATGGATGATGTTGCTGCTGCTTTTCCTATGCGTCCTCGCTGAGGACTCCTCAGCTCCGAGCTTTCCACCAAACGGTGCGCTTTGGTTTCAGAAGCCGTGCGCTCGGCTACTCGTGGCCACAGTGTCTCCACTGGTCTCTCCAACCCGTGGCGCGGCTCCTTGCGCGCTAAAGCGGACTTCATGGTTAAGATACATGTCCATGGTCTGACTCTCTGACGGATAATACACGGTACAGTCGCTTTCACCTGCTCTTACTTCTTCGGGGGGGTAATCGCAAGCGGTAAACATGGCGAGTTGAATTGGGCGATCATCACACATTACACAGCTGAACAGACAGACTTGCATAGCCGTGGCCGATCGCCGAAATCAATGGGCGTTGTTCGCTCTTCGCTGCTGGGGGGCGATTCAAGTTATAGAAGTTCGTGCGCAACACCCCAAGAAAGGAACAAATCGAAATGGCCAAACACAAAAAGCAAACGTTCTTTTCTCCTATAAGAAATCGCTTATCTTTGAACAATGAACACGGCCTAACAACAGTCAGGTGGGCGTATCCTCCTCATCTCCAGTGTACTTGAACGTTTCTTTCTGCACATCTCTGATGCATGCAGGTTCCATGCGGTGAAACAGTGAGTCGGGGCTTGAGGATAAGTTGAACAATGCTATCTAGAAATGAAACGCGGTGACCTTTTTGCTTGTATTGTACATGTTCTGCACACACAATGTGCTACCTCCACTCATCTCTCTCCCACTGCACCCCAGTCAGTTAAGTGGAGGCTAAGTAGCGGAGACGGGTTGGTTGGCTTGGGCTAATTAAATTCCGCTAGAGGGAGCTGTCAGCACATGTCACGTTAAAATAGGCATTCATCTATTCTATTCTGTCAATGCATCTGAACGTTAGGCCTAACTGCTGACAATACAAAATTGTTAATCTTAACACAGGCTAGTAGTATAGTATATCACACACACAATTATTATTTTCAAAAGATTACCTAAAAAGTCTAGAACCCAATGAGTGGCCATTGTTGCATATATTTTTTTGTCAATTGAAAAAAAACCTAAATCCTACAATCATGTTCTCACAATTTCACGTTCACCTTATTCTGATCGTCCTCCTAACATGTATGGTCATGACATTTGGTAAAATCCATGGCCCTAAATTATGTACAACTAGGCTATCAGAAAGTAATCAGATATTTATTTATTAAAATGTACTTCCTTAAGAAAGTGAATGACAAATCAATCAGACATTCTTGAACTGATATTAAATGTTATATGGTTGAAAAATGAACAGATATGTATCTGATTTTAAAGCTTTTAAGCATAACAGCATTTTATTGTTGTGCCAGCCAACCCGACCCATATGCCAACCAAACCATGTTAGGCGCTAGTTGGCAAGAACAGAAAACATAACTTCAGTCCTAATTTATGTGAAATATTTATTCACATTTAAGATGTCCATTTTAACTGACATCTTAGTCTTTACTTTACTAATGGTTAGATCATTTGAACATATATTACAACAAAATACAACAGCAAAGTGTGCCACCTATAACCGTCTCCCATATTATTGGCTCAAACTTCTGTTGACCTCTTCTCAGGTGTGGCAAATCTGTAAACATCGGTCAACATGTAAATTATGTGATTTCCATTGTTCTAGAATTCTTATATTGATCACCTTTTTTTATATACATGTATTTATACTTGTTTATACTTTTATTAAAAAAAGTTGTATAGGCTGTGTAGGTGTTTGATGTGTTGCTTTCCCCACACCCAAATCCCAAACCACTCCATCTGAGCACAGTCTTGACTACCAGTATCGAACTACACGTGCCGCTGCCCCCGCCAGACTATTATGACATGAAATGTGCATCTATTGGTATTGGTACATGAAAGAGGACACACATCCTCAGCCTAGGCCATAGCCAAACTGCTGGGCAGGGGGAAAAAATAACGAATTTAAAAATAAAATGTCTTAATTATTGTTTTCACCGGTCATTAGTCCAGTCAGTGATTACTAGGGAGTTCCCTCTACTCTCGTTCTAATATTATTTCAATATGGTCAACATCGCCCCCACCTGGCAGAAAAGTATGACAGACCACCAGCATGCAGTCAAACAGATGGGGGGGATCCGAGAGCATCTGAATATCACATCTTCAAATAACCCTATGTTAACATAAAGATTCTATGGCCCTGGGATCTAAATGGACCACGGTACAATGTGCATAAAGACTCAATGCCCTGGGATCTAAATGGACCACGGTACAATGTGAACATAAAGACTCTATGGCCCTGGGATCTAAATGGACCACGGTACAATGTGCATAAAGACTCAATGGCCCTGGGATCTAAATGGTACAATGCATCAGCCACAGATAATAACCACCACTTCTGGATAAGCATTGGCTGTAATTACAAAGGACTGTTATACTAAAATGTCTGTCGCAACATAAAATAACCCATATTAAAATAAAGTTAAAACTATTGAATATAAATATACAGCAACACATTTTATGAAAAGTGCGTAAGAACCAGTCCTTGGATAAGCATTGGTTGAAATTCCGAAATACTGCCAGGCAAACCCATAAAAAAAGTTTAATATCACTGTTGTCAGATTAAGACTATCTCCAGTTATAATGATTTAAAAAAAAGTCTTCACCTTGTTTTTATAGATTTCTATGAAAAACTCTTTCCTTTCATTAAATAAGGGATATAGAAAAAACGAATTATTTTGAATGCGCTCTTCATAACAAGCCTTATGAATCTAGGTCCCATTCAACACATTGTATTATTTCAATCTGAAAAATTAGGCTGCGTTTCCTCAATTACTTAAAAGTTTATTATCATTTTTCCTTTTATTATAAAATGGTTTTCAACTGACAATAGTGATATCCATTTAAATCTTTGTGAAAGCTTAAACAATATAACAAACTTAAAAACAAATGAGGACAGACGCAAGCAGCAAAACATTTCATAATACATATTTAAATCATACACAATTTAAATATTATGGATTAAGTACACATACATGTCAGAAAAAACATATTAGTGGTACACAGTACCAAAAGTATCTTCTGGTTCTTATCAAACTCTTAATAAGGCTCAAAAGAAAAAAAAGAAAAACATTATTATATTCACAGAGGACACTTTCCAGTGGAACAGTCGCCATTGAGATTTGCTTCAACGATAACATATAAAATGACAACAATCATCACCATAAAAATAACTAACATTAAAAGGGATGGTTCTGATTTTTTTTAACCCTAGCCCTATTTCATACCCTACCAATGATGATGTTGATTGGTAAGAGTCCTTTCTTTGCACAATCCATGCTGTTCCTCATACTAGCTCTCGATAATTAGCCACAAACAAATGCAAAGTCAATGGGGTCGAGCTTCAGTCAGCTTGTACAGACGGGAGCTCGACCCCATTGACTCTGCATTGGTTTGTGGCTAACTAGCCGGCACTAGTATGAAGAATTACGAGGAACAGCTTGAATTTGCAGCGAAAGGATTCTACTGATTAACGTCATCATTAGTAAAGTAAGGGATCCAAGGGTTAAAAAAAGATCTGAAGGATCCCTTTAATGTATGGGGATAAACCAGAAATCTACGTATACATATATATACATTTAGTACATGGAGTTTGGGAGTTTTTAAAATTGCACCTGTAGCACTTCAGTAAATTCGGAGTATTTATTTTTCTCTGCTCTGTATAAACAAAGCGCCTGCTTGTCGTCGCTACAGGTGGTCGGGCCGGACCAGGAAGTGGATCATATCCCTTCCAGTTTCACTGTTCCATTTTTACAGTACACATGGGGGGTGGGGGGGGCACAGCCAAGGTAACACGACTCATATCGCTGATCATCAACGGACAAAAGGAAAAAAATGCTCTGGGCAGGTTGAGGAAAGCATCTGCATTTGCAAAAACAAAAAAAAAACACCCACAAACTGGTGATTTTCATTTGCTTAAAACACCCAACCCGACTGACCCACTCAGAGGAGTTGAATCTACTAAAAAATAAAGAAACATGGAGGGAGAGTAGAAGCGGGATGGGCCAGTCTCTCTCCGACGTCTTCAATAGGTCCAGATCAAGATCTTTTCTTAGCAGGGTTTGATTCAGGTGGAGTGCTGCTGCTGGTGCTGGAGATTCTCTTCTCTGCACCATTTCAAGTCTGTCTTTTTTCCCGAAGGAATTTTGTTCTGGAAGTCCGATGCCACTGCTGCAAGCGTCTCACTCTCTGCTTTGAGCATTTCACACGTATACCTTCATATACTAGTGTCATTAGGTTGGAAGAGTGGATCGATGGTGTACTTCAAGTTTTACTTTCATCCACGCACGCACGTGCACACAATCACACGCGCACACACACACTCTCTTTCACACACACATATACACACACATAGCAATTTGGGAGAATGCCTTGTTCTTTCTTCAGAAAAATGCAGTTCACGGTGTGTCGTCCAGCACTGGGCTTCTTGGCTAGCCTGAGGTCTGTCTCTGGGAGGGAGAGAGACAGACGTTTGGTCCTTCAAAAGGGGTCATAACTGGAAGACAAAAAGGAGATATTTTTGATAAGCATTTTGATAAATTCCACATGTCGCAAGGATACGTTTAGTTTATTTATTTATTTTTGTACCCAGGGACAATGCATATTAATCAACATATTCAGTTTTCACATCAATGTAAATGTGCGAGAATTTGCTAATGAGCTAATTTATGGGGGACTACAGGGATATTCCTTATCTTTCAGAAAGGCTTCGGTGGTAATATCACCTTTGGTTTTGTTTGAGATTAAACACTGATAACCATCTTCATAATAATAATATAATAAACTTTATTTGTATAGCACTTTTCATACAGAGGTTGCAGTTCAAAGTGCTTATTCATGAATGAATAGATGGCTAAAATCACATTCAAAGTCTGAAGCAGGAAAAGGCACTTACAGGATAGTTACATAGTTACAGGATAACACTGGTGTGACTTCCTGGACGGTAACCCTTTCACTACCACACTACCAGAGGGTTAACCCTTTCACCGCGACAATACAGAAGATTAACATATCTGCGATACAAAAGATTAAATCAAAAAAAATATATAATAATAAATAAATAATTATATATATACATATATATATATATATATATATATATATATATATATATATATATATATATATATATATACGTGAGACGTTAAACCCAGGTCCCAAATGAATTAGATCGTTAACGAATTCAGAGCACCTATTGCAAAGAGTACATTCCCAATCGGGTCTCTGACATCAAGACAACGTAATCATCCCTCCCCCCTTAACCCTTTTACTGCCACACGACAAAAGGGTTAACACTTTCACAACCACACTACAGAAGGTTAACCCTTTCACTACCACACTAAAGACGGTTAACTCAATCAGCGCCGGACCCGATGATAGTCGGGTTAACTCGCCAACCGTTCAGCGCCAGACCAGAGTATAGTCGTTTTTTTTTTTTTTTTTTTTTATTATTGCAAAACAAAATTGTTAAAAGTCAGTACTCAACACACAATGCATAATGAAACTAACAATTAAGGTGGCTAAAATGACATGCAAGTACAGTAACAGAAAACAAAAAAAAGTATATAATAATATGTTACCGTATACAGTGTATATCCAACGAAATTACCAATTGTACCAATGTCTTATACAGGATATACTCCTAATACCTATTATCTAAAACCCTACACACATATGCTCCAGCTCGAACCCCCCCCTCCCGGACCCCTCCTTGGATAGTACCTCCATTATCCCTCACTCCTAACCAGACACCACCATTATAAGCTAGCTTTTATTCTCTCCACCACTTCTAACCACATTGACATTTTGGATTCGTTGAGTCCCAGAATTCTTGCTGTAGATATTTCTTGATAAATCACATCGAGATATGTAAGAAACCAAACCTTCCGGCACATTTTTTCCGGTTGAAACCAGCGTGATGCGATCAGTTTTTTAGCTACTGTGATACCCGATAGAACCAATCTCTTTAGCTGTGGATTTACTGCAAACTCAAAAACATCATTCAATAGTAATACAGAGGGGTGTACTGGTATATTCCAAGATACGAGTTTTGATAATTGATGGGTCACATCTTTCCAGAATGCCTTAACTGGTGGGCAGTCCCAATACATGTGCATAAATGTTCCTTCGTCTCCATTTGTACATTGGGAGCATTTTGAGTCTTGTTTGAGACCCATTCTGTTCAGTCTTATAGGAGTCAAGTATGTCCTGTGAATATAGTTAAGATTGATTTGTTGATGGTCCGGGTTCCTTGATGTAAGACGGACATTTGCCCATGCTCCTTGCCAATCAAAGTCACTTTCCAGGTCTGGTATATCCCTCCTCCAGACAGAGTCTAGTTGGAGGGTTTCATACGAGGACGTTAGTAATTGATAATAAAAACCTGATACAAAACCTCTCGATGTCTCTCTTTCATAGAAGAATTTGTGGTATCTGTGGTGTTCAACTGGTATGTCTAATGGAACACCGTGAGACTTCAAACATAGCTGTAACTGTATGTAAAAAAGCCATGTGGACTCGGTGAGATAAAATTTTGTGCATATTTCTCCATAACTACAAAAACCCTGGTTGTATAGTCGTGTTTTCATCGTTATTTCTTTTATTCGATATTTCCATTCATTACAGGCACACGGACATCTGGGTTAACATGGGAATCATCCTGAGAATGCCAAAGTGTAATACCGGCCGCATCCACCCAGGTGGCAGTATCGAGCACCCTTTGAACATTATATCTTGTGGCCTGTGCGTCGATCAAAAGTCTCCGGTCGGATTTTTATTTGTTGGGCAAGGGGAGCGGTTGTCCCGATCGGATTGAGAAGCGTGAAATCCTCCCGGTGCATGATGTGTGGCGGATTATGTTGGCGACACGATCGACACAAATACTGGGACTCGCGATCAGATAATTGGAATATTCTTTTTGGGGTACATCCTAGTGAAGGTAAGGCCTATATGGTATCAATCCTGCTGTGATTCAACCATGACTTCACTTCGATCACAAGATATGTGTGTAACGTTACTCCACAACGTGTGCCGTTGGTGACGATCAAAGCATCAAAAAACTTCGAAGAAAGAAAAGAAAAAGAAAATTTAGAAATAGTAGCGTGTACAGGCGAGAAATGGCAAAGTTTTTAGTGAATTGCACGTATTGCTGCATAGCGTCGTTTTCTGGGATTAGACAGGATTACTCTAAAACTATACTCATATTCACCACGGTATAAAACAGGAATGTATGGATGAAAAAATTCTTTCTTTAACACATAATGAACGATAGATAGTCGATGTCAAATGGGCCATAGTATTGTATCCATAGCTATAATATAGAATATAGTTATAGCCCTGCAAACACCGTCACGTATTCCTATATTTTAGAGCGTCGGCCTGTTAAGTACAAACGATACTCAACTGCGTGGCGCTTATTGAGTTAACCGTCTGTAGTGTGGTAGTGAAAGGTTAACCTTCTGTAGTGTGGTTGTGAAAGGGTTAAGGTAAATCAGGTAGAGAATAAATGACAGTAGCTGATATGGAAAAATGCACTGAATGGTCTATAGAGCTCCGCAGTCCCGTTTGGTGACCTATGAATGAATAATAATTTTCTAGACACTCAAAAGTACTTTACAATGTAGGCAGTGGCACCCAACCTTGGGCTACGCAGGCTCAATGGCTGCCATACACTGGCACCAGGCACACATCACACTACACAATGGCTGAACGGCTCAGGAGACAGGGATTGATATCAGCCAATTAAGGGGGGAGGGATGATTAAATTGCTTTGATGTCAGAGACCCGATTGGGAATTCGGCCAGGAATGTTGTGGAACCCCCTACTCTTTGCAATAGGTGCTCTGAATTAGTTAACGATCTAATTCAGTTGGGACCTCGGTTTAACGTCTCACGTATATATATATATTATTTATTTATTATTATATATATTTATTTGTATTTGATTTAATCTTTTGAATCGCAGATATGTTAAGGGTTAGTCCATAAAATGCAAGATCTTCTCAAAAAAAGGCGACTGAAAAAAGCCCAATGGGAACACTAGTATCTTCCAGTTATTTTCCGTGACCAGCCAGGGCTCTATAGACTTTTCGTAGAATTCACAAAATATGGATTGCGGCCGCTAATAGCACCCTTAACTGCTTGTGATTATCGCCCGCTATGTGCTCCACCTTAACTCATTGACCGCCGGGGATTAGTCGGGCCCCGTTCTAGCACTGCCACGCTTTAAAAGATAGGAGTGCGTCACCTTGTTTGTAGATCTATAACTATATTCTATATTATAGCTATGGATACAATACTATGGCCCATTTGACATCACCTATCTATCGTTCAATATGTGAAAAAGAATTAATTTCTTCATCCATACGTTCCCGTGTTATACCGTGGTGAATATAAGTATGGTTATAGCGTGGTCTGGGGTAATTCCCGAAGGGCTGAGTAATAGCCTTATACGTCAATTCTACTATAAACATTGCCGTTTCTTGCCTGTACACGCTATTATTCCGAAATCAAATCTATATCATAGGTATTATGTTCAGGGATGTGATTGCGCCTTAAGAAAAAAACCTGAACGTTTTCGAAACGATATATATTTTTTTATAAATACTCCATTTGAATGAATGAACACATTTTATTTGTATAGATTGAACTGTTCACAGGGAAGAGGAAGGTGGGAGAGGAAAGGGACAAAGAAAATGAATCAAATATCTGTGTGATCAGTGTCCCCCTAAAACATTTAAAGGGGGTCATCTTGATCCCTACCAAGTCATCCTGGCTCAAACACTAACGTTAGGACCTTATCTTTTCTTCTTTGCAACCAGATTGTGCAACACCTGTAACCGCCTCCTCTGGAAGTCTTGCCTACTGCGAAGGGCTGCAGTTGGACTAATGGACTCTTTTGCTCTCAGGTCAATTTTGAGAATGAAGGTGGTGACATTTCTCCATCTCAGCTTCTTGGTTATGTCTACCGGTAGGTTGGCTTCTGTACCTCATGCTTGAGAGTTTGATGTTTCTACAGAGCTTCACATTAACTGGACAATACTTGTTCTCCCTTGAGTAGTGTTGAGTGGCAGACTGCTGTACTGCTTGCAAGTAACCTTCCCTGGTTGGTCAGTTTTACAAAAGCAATCCAGTGTTAGTGTGTTTCCTAGTCTGTTGACGTCTTTACAGCATCTCGCAACACTCAACAAAACTGCTAACATTATCGATAGCCAATGAAAATCTGTTATGCAAGAATAGCAGGTCTGATAAATGTTGCTTTCGCGTTTTGCTTAGACCAGGTGAAAAAATAATCAAAACATATATACGGTATATATACTTTTAAAAAAAAAATTATATCATGATTTTAGGTCCGAAAAACCGGAAATCCGGTTAAAAACAGAGAAATCACATCCCTGTATGTTTCATCATGAATGCATGAAAGGGGGGGGGGGGGGGGTCGTTTTTTGATGCTTTGATCGTCACCAACGGCATACGTTGTGGAGTAACGTTACACAGACATGTTGCGATCAGGGTGAAGACATGGTTGGATCAACGCAGGATTGATATCATATAGGGCTGACCCCTATTAATCGATTAGTCGACTAATCGGTGGAAAGGAGCCGTAGTCGACTGGCCAACCTCTTAGTCGAATATAATTAAAAAAAAAAAAAATTATAATTTTTTTTAATTTTTTTATCGTTCTTTCCAAAAGAAAAGAGGCCTAGAAGCGTGGCTAACGCTAATGGCACACATACCAGAGGCTAACTGCCTATTAAAACAGGCACAGAGGCACTGAAAGAGGATTTCACCAATCTAATGAACACACTAGACTAGACAAATATCAAGATGTATCCATCAGTGGACCAATTGCATGCTTTTGCAGAGGACAAGAAGCCTTCAGTCGACTCCTTCAGACATTAAGCACCCCCCACAGCCCAAATGGAATGATAAAAAAAAAAAAATATATATATATATATATATATATATATATATATATATATATATATATATATATATATATATATATTAAGGCTGTCAATGTTAACGCGATATTAACGCGTTAACTCCCGATTCTATTAATGTCACTAATTATTTTAACTCAAGATTAACTAATTTTTTATTTTTTTTTTTATACTAGACTTCACTCAGGTGTATTATTGATGCCCTCATTGATACTATGTTTGTTTCTGAAGTGTGTGTGTGTGTTGTGTGTGTGTGTGTGTGTGTGAGATATAGAGAGAGAGGGGGGTGAGAGATGAGGAAGGGGCAAGAGAGAAAGAGATCTGGGAGAGTGTGTGTGTGAGGGAGAGAGGGGGGTGTGATTAATCAGCCCTTGTATGTGTGAATGTAACAAGTTCCTAACGTTTTTTCCCCCCTATTATTTTATGCACACTTTATTCATTGTTTTAAATTATTATTTTCTTTTAAGTTATTTTGTGCATCACTCTGTTTTGAATTTGATGCAAATTTGCAATGCATGAGGGTCATCCTTTTGTGTTAAATGGCTGCATAAAGCAAGCATTTGTTGACTTGCATGTTGATAAGAGTATTAAAACTATGGACAATCATGCGATTAATCGAGTTAAATATTTTAATCGTTTGACAGCACTAATATATAATATATATATATATTATATATATATATACATATACCGGTACTTTTCCTCTTTTTTTTTTAAGTCGACCAATAGTCGACTAACGGCAAACTTTGGCCAATCCTAGTCGACCATCCAAATCCTTAGTCGGGGACAGCCCTAATATCATATAACCCTTACCTTCACTAGGATGTACCCCAAAAAGAATATTCCAATTATCTGATCGCGAGTCCCAGTATTGGTGTCGATCATGTCACATCATGCATCGGGAGCATTTGACGCTTCCCAATCCGATCGTTATAACCGCTCCATTCGCCCGACAAAGAAAAGTGAGCCCGGTGACATTTGACCATTGCACAGGCCAAGATACAAGGTTTCAAAGGGTGCTCGATACCGCAGTCTAGCTCGATGCGGCCGGTATTGCACTTTGGCGATCTCAAGACTCATTCCCTATGGTAACAAGGTCCCTGGATGAATAATGAATACAAATATCGAAAAAAAAGTAAAAACGATCAAATAACGAGTTCAAGCGTCGCCTCCCAATAACGAGTAAACTCGTTGTTGGCGGGGAATGAGTTAAGGACCTATTCACTAAAGATACATTTAATAAGAAGCAGTGGCACTCATTAAATCGTTGTAGTCCTAAGAAAGAGGAGACCCATGGCTTTCGATGGACGTACATTTCATAAAACTACACTACCAGCTGCCGGCAACGGAAGTCTAACCATTTTTCACGTCATTTTTCTGTGTAGATTCCTACATAGGACAGTCCGGTGTGTTTACCTTGGTAGACCTGCCAGGACTGTCGTGGTGTATTTGCCAGGACTGTCGTGGTGTATTTACCTTGGTAGACTTGCCAGGACTGTCGTGATGTGACTGGTGGACAACATCATTGACAATCATCTTGGCAATCTTCCAAGCCATCTCCTCCTGTGCCTGGGGGGTGTATATAAAAAGGACAATCAGTCTTACCCAGACACATTTATTTGAAGAGACTCATGATTGATAAATCTAAGATATGACAGAAGTCAGAGGCTTACGACAATATTAATTTGTCTTCATATTAGCACTAGATAATATCTCTACATATCTTTGTCTCCAATCTAATGTTTATGTCCCTGTTACTGCACAGCCTGTAGTTGCAGGGAAGGATAGAAACAGATATAGCAAAAAAAAAAAATCTGGGACATTTTATATAAACAAGTTGTATTGCAATTTTATTACTGGTGCAAATGTTATCTTCTATGTCCATCAATTATTCGGAACACTTCGATTGACTGATGCAAACTTACTATGATGTAACATCAAATGCTAACTCAGCCTGCAGTATATTAGACATTGTGAAGAGGCTTCTGTGTTTTTATTTTATCCACTTTTTCTCCTTATTTTTCTATTTTTCTCCCATCCCAATTTCGCCTCGCCAATTCTCCATTCAATTCTCCCCTCCCCTGTCTCGAACGT
The DNA here is from genome assembly GCF_963971535.1 of Notolepis coatsorum. Taxonomy (NCBI): domain Eukaryota; kingdom Metazoa; phylum Chordata; class Actinopteri; order Aulopiformes; family Paralepididae; genus Notolepis; species Notolepis coatsorum. The sequence continues at coordinate 99,235,735 of NC_140172.1, read as the reverse complement.
CGCTAGACTATGCCTCCCACTGGTAGGCTGCAGTGAGGACAAAGCCTTGCATCACGTGTCCCCTCCGGTACACGAGGAGGCAGCTGTCGCATCTTTTCACCTGCACATCGCGATCTCTCAGCGGCGAGGAGTAACGCGTGGGAGGCTCACGCTGCCCCCGTTGATTCTGCTGTACAGGCGCACCAACCGACCTGTAGGAGTCGCTGTCCACAACATCCAATCCCCACCCACCAGCTTTCCCACCCCTAACACTGCCAATTGTGTTAGTATGAACGACCAGCCAAGCTGTTAGCAACGCAGAGAGCTGGGCTCGAGCCCAGCATCTCCTGCGTTAGTGGCGAGCGCCTTGCCCACTGCGCCACTTGGCCGCCCAGGCTTCTGTGCTTCTGATGTTGCTTTCCAATAGATATTTCCTTCATCTACAAATCATAACCGGGACTAGTCTATATACAGGGTTCCCACAGACATTTCAAAATGAAATTCAAGGATTTTTCCAAGCACTATTTTTCATTTTAAAAGGGCATTTAAAAGGGATACAATTCACTTTTTTTTTTTTTTTTTTTTTTAACTTTGACCAGTCAGCTGGTTCTTTTAGCGTTTATCGCTTTTTCATCGCATTCATACTTGGTCAAGTTCGACCGACAGAAGCAGGCTGAAAGGGTTCAGATGGGGGGGAAGACACTCTGGGAAAGGCACGGCTGCCGTTCGGGATTCGAACGCGCTCAGCCCCAGATCCGTGACGAGCACGGTTGTCCACGGCGCTGAAATAGCACTCGCGGTACGTGGTGAGCTACTGGAGCTCCCTGATACAATTCACTTTTAAATGCCATATATTTTTTTGTTGAAAAAAATCTGATCCAATATTTATGGCTTAAAAACCAATTTCCGACAATTAGTTACACTTTAGATAAAATAGAAAATTTCTTGATTGAGAACATTTGTATCATGGATGAACAAAACTTTCAATGCGAATGGTTGATTTGAATTTCAAGGACTTTTTAAGCACCTTGTTAACCTTGAATGCCATCATCCACTTGAATGTTAGCGTTAAAAACGCATAATCTATGTTTTAAATCATGGCTATGTGTCTAATCTGCCCGTCGCTTATCAATGACTTGTTTGCAGTCAACAGTCAAAACGGATTTTTTTTTTCTTTTTAAATCTGTTCATATCCTTTTTATAGCATTTCGAAAAGCTATCATTCTCTTTTAAGATTCCCCCATAAACAGCATTTATTGGAATATTCTCGAATACACTAGACACGTTGTCATTTGTCGGCCTATTTATGAATCGTTTTCAAATAAACGCTAGATTATCGATAGTATATGTGTACTTATGCACGCTATAGAAGCGGGCTGAAAAATCTATTCTCTCATTTCCTCAACATCACACACACACACGGCACATGCTGATATCTCAGTGAATACAGCTCTGATTATCCTAAAACTGGTAACATAGACTCCTTACCTTAGATCAGATGTTCTCCAAAAAGATTATTCCAATTCCTGATCGCCATTCCAAATATCGATCGTGTTTATTGATTGATTATTGGCTGCTGTAAATATATATTCCATGCTGCTTTCCAACTCGCGATCACTTCCATGTTCATCAGATCCATCGCCAGCATAATGGAGCCAGTAGGCTCCGCCCACAGGGATCTCCCAGTATAATCGAATGGGCTTCAGTTACACAGGGATAGACGATAGGGGGCGGTATTTCCCCATCTGAGCTCCTAGAGGGTCTGCTGTACCAACGGGAGACTCGGTTGATGAAATATGAATTCAGATCGCTAATAAAAAAATCAAACAACATTTCACGTCGTCGGCACTCAACGGGGGGCATGATAAGACGACAATACACGTCGTCGGCACTCAAAGTGTTAAAGGTCCCATGCATTATAAATGGCCTTTTCCAGTGTTTAGCATTGTTTCCTAGCAATGCAGGATTATATCAATGTGATCTGTGTCGTTAATTATCATATTGACTCATCAGTCTAGTCTCGAGTTCACGAGATCTTCCCTCACTCAACTAAGCTGTTCTGATTCGACTCGCAATGCGACGTAGCAAGGAGCTGATTGAGCTGATTGTGATCTGATTGGCTCTGTGGTTATAGTCACCGCTAGGGCTGCACGATTTTGGGAAATAATCTAATTGCGATTATTCTGACAGATATTGCGATTGCGATTTGCGATGCGATTATAACATATTTAAAAAAAAATTTACAAGAAGAATGTTGCTGCTTTCTGTAGTCGGGTCCCAACTGCAAAATTACTGTATTACCCTGTATTATACACTTTTACTATCATGTAGACTATTCTGCTTTGTGTTTACATGTGATGTATTGTATACATGCACATTTATTATGTTCTTGTGTGATGTATCGCACATTTTATTGCTGTGTGATGTATTGCAAATGTTATTGCTGTCATCTTGGCCAGGTCTACCTTGCAAAGGAGATCTTGTATCTCAATGGGACTTCCTGGTTAAAAAAAAAAAAAAAAAAAAAAAAAAAATTTATTAATTGCAGGCTTGGCGATTTGATAATTGCATCATTCCAAATCGCGATTTCGATTAAAAAACGATTAATCGTGCAGCCCTAGTCACCGCCCACAATTCGCTCAACAACAGAGCAGTGGATTACTTCCTCAAATGGATTGCGCAGGCGCAGGTGCAGAGAGAGGGATACGGAGCAATGGGAGCATTTACACACAAATCCAACTGTGTGTGTGTGTGTGTGTTTTCGGGACGCATTGCATCTCTCCTCTCTCTCCGTCACTTGTCTTGGAGCCATTTACACACAAACCCAACTGTGTGTGTGTGTTTTCGGGACGCATCTCTCCTCTTTCTCCGTCACTCGTCTCGGAGCCATTTACACACAAACCCAACTGTGTGTGTGTGTGTTTTCGGAACACATCTCTCCTCTCTCTCTCTGTCTGTCTCTCTCCCTCTCTCTCGCTCGTTCTCTCTCTTGCTCTCTCTCGTATGTATCAGGCTGTGTGGGTGACTGTCACTCAAAGCGCTTATGGGCGGAGCCCAGCCAAATCAGCCTGAAATCTTGAGGTCGAAAAATTATGCTTTTGAGTACTTGATTAAAAATATAAAACAATGCATTTTTTGAAAAGAAACTTTACAGATGTGTTCCATAGAATCACAGGAATTGTGTAAAGTTGCCCAAATAGTGAAAGGAATTATGCATGTCCCCTCTAATTAAGTACTTCAAGGACCTTGTGCGAACCCTGAATAAAAGTGCTCCTTGTGTTGCATGTACACATGTCAGATTGGAATATTGGAACCTATTCAACTCGATCGAATGACTGGATGGTTCTTAGGGTTCCTCAGATTTGTTCTGAGCTAGGGAAGTCAGCTTTTTCCTTTGATGCCTCTAACTCATGGAATGTCCTTCAACTCACGCTTAAATTGGAGGTTCTCCCTTCCCTTGGAATGTTTAAATGTATGATTTCAGACCATTGTGTGACTACCTGTAACTGTTTTAGTTGATATTTTAAAATTATTTTGAAACGTTTTAAATTTTTTACTCTGGTGTTAAAATTTCTGTGAATATTGTTTTTATTATGTACTGTACAATCGTCGTTTCTGTAAATGAGGGAAACCTCAGATGCTTAAGATTTTAAATAAAGGTTGAAATGAAATGAAATCTCCGAGCCTCAGCCTGCCGCCACACTGACAGCCACAGAATAACCTCTGAACTAGGGATGGGAATGATTCATCAACTAGGTGATGAACTGCTGGGTGATGTATTACTAGTCTACAATGGAATGATTCAAGATTAATCTAAATTGAACATACATCCTCACCAGAACAAAGCACAACCGGTACTTAACCGTGGCACATGAATATGATAACAAATGAGCTATTCACATAATTTAAATATATTTCACTCACCATAAAATGGTTTACATCTTCAGTCTTTCTTTTAGAACTGTATATATATTTATTTTAGTCATCTTTATTTTAGTCATCTTATTTTATTCTATGCTAAATATATTGTATTCTTATCTTATTTTATTATTAACACTTCCAGTGCCACTGGTTAACATGGTAAAACGTGGTTGAATGCCACCACCCACTTCAATGATAGCGTTGTGAACGCATACCGGTAATCTCCGTCTTAAATTATGGCTATGTGTCTAATCTGCCCGTCGCTTATCAATGACTTGTTTGCAGTCAACATTGTCTAAACGTATTCTTTTTTTATTTAATTTTTTTTTTAATCGCTTCATTTTCGTTTTATAGCATTTTGAAAAGCCCTCGTTTTCAAGGAAAATATAAAGATTATGTGATAATCTGCATTTACTGAAATATTCTGGCATACACATTTTTCGGCCTATTTATTAGGGCTGGACGGTATGGTCTAAAATGTATATCACGGTATAATTTGAAGCATAGACGGTAACGGTATATATCACGGTATATTCATTTATCTTAAAATGTCTATATAAATTCTTCTGAAGGGGTAAAACACTGGTATGGCAGCTATTACTGTACTCTTGTATTACTAGGGCATATTTCACATAGTACAGAGGTATTTTAAGAACATTTATTGTGCAAAACTGCAATAGAAAAATGCAAAACCTTTTCTCAAGTTACTTCCATCTCTGAAAAACTGAAAATAAAAACTACAGCAGGACAGGAGGTTTCTTTCCCTCAAACACAATACAACATAACTTTAGTGTACATGTTTGACAACGTAGAGAGAGAGAGAGAGAGAGAGAGAGAGAGAGAGATGCAATAGGTTTGAGTTTGAGGTTTGAGCTTCCTAAAATGCCGTAGGTGATGATGTCACACCCAGATTGTCAAGTTATCTTTGAACCTCTGTTGTCAAGCCTTGTCAATATACCCCCCCCCCCCCCCCCCCCCCCCCTCCTCACTAATGGAACTGTGCCGCAGAGTCACGTTAGAACGTTAGCTTAGGGGCTAACGTGAGTTAGCTTAGCGGTAGCCCCTTTCGTGACTGTGATGCAAGCCTTGCATCAGTCATGAAAGGGGCTAGCTTAGCAGCTAACGTTAGCCCATTGCTGCGCTAAAGCAAGTCTCCTCTCAGCCTCCTTAGCCAAATTGAAATGACAAAACTATTATGGCAAGGTCCGTGAACAAGTAGAGAAAAACTCAGTACAATTAAACACTATGCAACGACCACTGCAAACGGCGAGTGAATCGTCAAGTAACGTTAACGGCATTGCTAGTGCTGTGACTAGCTGCCCATACCGGTCACAAGGTAGTCAAAATCCATACCGTAGCGCAAATTCATACCGTTTATACCGTATATACCGTCCACCCCTACTATTTATGAATCGTTTTCAAATAAACGCTAGATTATCGATAGTATATGTGTACTTATGCACGCTATAGAAGCGGGCTGAAATATCGATTCTCTCATTTCCTGATCAGCGATCACAGCCACACACACACACACGCATAGGGCAAACGCTGATATCTCTGTGAAAACAGGTCTGATTATCCTAAGACTGGTAAAATAAATTCCTTACCCGAGATCAGATGTTATCCAAAAAGATTATTCCAATTCCTGATCGCCATTCCAAATATCGATCGCGTTTATTGATTCAGCGTTGGGTACTGTAAATACATAATCCACGCGTTTTCCGGGCCGGAAAATCGGAAAAAGGAGGGGAAATATTAAAAAAAAAAAAAAATTATAGCTGCTATGGTCGAGGGACCACAATAAATCGAATTTCACTGTTCTTGTACTGAAATAAGTGAAAATAAAGGAATCTGAATCAGTCCTCCGAAAAGTACAGAGGCCTTGTATTTAATTTTTTTTTTTAAATACATAATTGCAATATATAATTTTCTATCTTTATACTAGCCAGTATCAAAGTAGATTAGAAAAAGTACAAGTAACTTTTTAAGCATCTTCTCATCTTGTTCTCTCACCTCATCGGAGTTGCCTTGGACCCACTTCTTCATCGCCATGGAGAACATGGAGCCTGAAGAACATGGAACAAAGAATAGTGAGCACCTTGAAAGTTGATTATTCTGCTTATACCAGGGCCACTTGCCAAAGACAAAAACATGTACAATTTATTCATATTTTCAACATTAAAACAAAGAAATATGTTATTTATGCTTTGCTCACTGCTGACTTTCATTATAGTCCCTCTGTGCTACCTACCATAGCAACTGCTTGACAACCACCGGTCACTTGACTGATGCCAGTGACAATGACCTAGAAAGCTAACTTTATGCTAGTAAGCCTTTATGCCTTTATAGTGAATATGATCCGACAGTATGTTCAACAAAAAGGCTGGCTTGCTTGCAGACATCCCATTGTCCCCAAGTCAATAAAAAAATGTTTCACATAAAATATCAGTCAGTCGTAGCCTCAAATCATTGTTGCGAGTTGAATTGTGAGGGACAGGATGCGTAACACTAGCTCCCATCATCAGCAAGCAAGGAGTATGAAACCATTATAATTTCCTTGTAAAAACAGGCACAAACACGAAAATAATGAATGAAAGTCCCTATTATTCAGCTCCTATAGACCTGTTCGCTGTCCACATCAGACTCAGTGTGCGGGCGCATCAAGCGGGAAAAAGGAGCAGACTACAATATATTTGCATTTGTTAGCCATGCTAGCGATCTAAACAATCAATCCATGTCAAAGCTAGATATGTACTAAAAAGGTGAAAGACTCACACTCAGAGCCATGCTGATTTGGCTAAATGACATCCAGCCGTTTTCGTTTGAAACAACTTTTATGTCATGTTTATGTGTCATGGTTTCTCCATAGAGCCCCGTCATACTTTTTTAGCGCAGCAGCTCGCGCATATAGTCACGTGACTCAGCTGGTATTGGTGATTGGCTCGAACACGGTATGTTTGTAGTCACGTGACTCAGTTGGTAATGCTGATTGGCTCGAACACGGTCTGTTTGTAGTCACGTGACTCAGTTGGTATTGCTGATTGGCTCGAACGCGGTCTGTGTGTAGTCACGTGACTCAGTTGGTATTGCTGATTCGCTGGAACACGGTCTATTTGTAGTCACGTGACTCCGTTGGTATTGCTGATTAGCTGGAACATGGTCTGTCTGTAGTCACGTGACTCAGTTGGTATTGCTGATTGGCCCAAACACGGTCCGTTTGTAGTCACGTGACTCAGTTGGTATTGCTGATTGGCTCACGGTCCGTTTGTAGTCACGTGACTCAGTTTGTATTGCTGATTGACTCGAACACGGTATGTTTGTAGTCACGTGACTGTTGGTATTGCTGATTGGCTGGAACACGGTCTGTCTGTAGTCACGTGACTCAGTTGGTATTGCTGATTGGCAGGAACACGGTCCGTATGTAGTCACGTGACTCAGTTGGTATTGCTGATTGGCTGGAACACGGTCTGTCTGTAGTCACGTGACTCAGTTGGTATTGCTGATTGGCTCAAACACGGTATGTTTGTAAACAGCAAACAGGTCTATTATTAGGTTCCTGTACATCACGTCCTTGCAATTCGCAACCATGAATGTACTTGAGGCGACGAGTCCACCGACAGTGGTGATTTTAGAACAGTGATTGATATTGAGCCAAATCTTAACTCATTGGACGCCAACCACGAGTATAGTCGGGTTAACTCGCCATCGCTTGAGCACCAATCACAAGTATAGTCGGGTTTTAATAGTTATTTATTTTATTAGCGATATCCATTCATTTTCATCCATCCAACCTGATGTTATCGTTGGGAATGGGTCTGAGCTCGCAAAAGGGCAAATACCGCCGCCTATCGTCTCCCGGATGGTATTGCACATGATTGGATTGGATTGGCTGGGGATGTGAATAAAAAAAAAAAAGTCCGGTCTGGGTTTTGCTTCTCGGGCATGCAGTATCGTTGTACCACGTTGACTGGGGGGACTGGGAGCAGCGTGGATTATGTGTTTTGGACTATAACGTTGGATCAATGGACGCGATCGATATTTGGAATGGCGATCAGGAATTGGATTAATCTTTTTGCAGAACATCTGATGTGAGGTAAGGACTCTATGTTACCAGTCTTGGGTTAATCAGATGTTTTTTTTATAGCGATCACAACGTGTGTGTGTGTGTGTGTGCGTGCCATTGGCGCTGAGCAAGGCACGGATAAGCTATTTTTCAGCCCGCTTTTGTATCGTGCATAAGGACACATATACTATCGATAATCTAGTGTTTATTTGAAAACTATTCATAAATCAGCCGAAAAATGACAACGTGTTTTGTGTATTCCACTAAAGGGCTAGTATCACGTATTTCTCTGGAATTACTAGAAAACTATACTCGTATTCAAAACGGTATAAACCGGATATGTACCGATGAAAAAACAATCCGCTTCGTACATGTTGACTGCAAGCAAGTCATTGATAAGCGACGGGTGTATTAGACCCATAGCTAGGGATGCCCCGATCGATCGGCCACCGATCGTTATCGGCCGATAATCAGTATAAATATGCGATCGGTGATCGGTGATAATACTTTATTTTCGCCGATCGTCAAAACCGATCGAAAAACATGGTCCAATTTTGAGCGGAGATCTCACTCGCTGAGTTCTGTCTCAGACACACGGAGAGAGCTGCGGCGTCTGCTCCTCCTCCTCCTCCAGCCCCTCCCGCACCCGTGTGTAAACACTAGTCTAGTCTAGTGGGACACTGGGACCTCCGTGAGCTAACGTTAGCTACCGTTACAAAATGACCCAGTCAACTATTCACTTTTAGTTTAATACATGATGAGGCATTGTCTAACGGTATCTAGCCGGCTAGCTACTGATAGCTCCTGATATCAACAAATGCTCCAGCAATAGTCTAGTACTAGTGTATGATACCTCCGTTAGCTCACGTTAGCTCACTGTTCAAAACGAAATGTCCCATTCAACTAAATAGTTCACTGAGGCGTTGTCTTAACGTTATCGAGCCGGCTAGCAGTAGCTACAGATAGCTCCTGATATCAATGTCTTATAACAGTGATTCGATGCGTATTCGAGCCCCGGCTTGCATCGCAGTCACAAACGGGGCTAGCTGAGGGAGTAGGGTATATCTGCAGAGCCGCAGATATACCCTGCTGAGGGCATGCTTAAAGGCCAACTTGCAGGTTGTATTTTTGTTCAATAAACAAACATTTTGTCTGCCCAACACAATCACCACGCACGTGGATATTTTAATCAATGGTTCATAACGTGCACGTGTAATCGAAATTATGTCATCACGTCAGGTGCAGGGCACCAGGGGGCTCTGAGAGTCACACACAGCTAGTGGCAGGCAGAGAGCCTTGCTACTACTAGCCGAGGAGTAATGAATGAAAATGTATCCGTTTCACCTAACAACACTATTGCTCCGTGATCATAGCCATCCATCTCTAAAGCTAACCACTATTTGTAAAAGCCACAACCACGTTACCATATTTGTAATAATGAAAATCATTGTGTCGTTGTACATATTGTGTATACACCGTTAGAAGCTAGCTAAGTTAGCTAACGTAGCTTAGCTTAGCTTGGTAGCCAGAATTCTCGAAACTCATAACAATGCCCGATTTAAAATAGTTCTCTCCTCTTTGTATACCTTTGTCCTCACAAGTATTATGCCAGGGAACCTATGGACACGACAATAGTAGTAGTTATAAGGTGTTTGAGCTTGTAGCGTTAGTTAGCTCATAGCTATCGTCACTGATGCACCGAGTGGGGCTAAAGGGGCTACTATTGTATCAACATGCCGGGGCGCGTGCATATTAAAGGCAACCAACTTGTGTTCAGCCTTTCGTTCAGCGTTTCTCTGATTGGCCACGTGACCGCAGAGAGTTGCGCCGCCCGCGGCAGTGGCCGTCTTCCGTTGTAGAATTGTTTACATCAGGGTGAACGCTGTTGTATTCGCAAATGTGAGAGCCAGCAATACGCAGCTCCAGTTAACCTAATTTATACCGTAATGAATCATTAAAAAAATATACCGTTAACTGGAATATGTTGTTTCTTTACACATATGTTGGGATTATGTAATTGGTTTGTCATGACAAAACAATAAAAATCGCTACTTTACATCAGGGTGAACGCTGTTACGCTGCCACCACCCACTTCAATGACAGAGCTCTCATATTTGCGAATGCATAAACTATATCTTAAATTATGGCTATGTGTCTAATATGGCTGTCGCGAAGTCATTGATAAGTGACAGCCATATTAGACACATAGCCATAATTTAAGATATAGTTTATGCATTCGCAAAATATGAGAGCTCTGTCATTGAAAGGGCTTCTACAACGGAGCACGGCCGCCGCTGCTGCTGGAGCTGGACCGAGTCAAGCCGGCGGCGGCGCACGGAAGCCGGGATAGAAACCACCGCATCGCCCCGCTGGCGCTTCAGCAGCCTCCACTGATGTACAGTGACGAGTGAATCTGGTAGTTGGTTTATGACGTTAAAAACACGAAATAACATAACGTTACAGCGTACAGTTTCTAGTTAATCAGTCAGGCGTCAGCCTCCACACTGATGTACAGTGACACCCAGAGTTTCTAGTTACAGTAGTGACGCGTGAATCGAGATAGTCCTAACAGTGTTTATTATTAAGAGTCAGATAGTCCTAACAGTGTTTATAGTCCTAACAGTGTTTATTAGTAAGAGTCAGATAGTCCTAACAGTGTTTATTATTAAGAGTCAGATAGTCCTAACAGTGTTTATTATTAAGAGTCCTAACAGTGCGAGGCGGTTAGGTGGCCGAGCGGAGATTGCGTTCGTCACCAACCCCGGAGCTGTGAGCTGGATTCGCCTGTTCGAATCCAGCTCACAGCTCCGGGGTTGTCACCAGCTTGGCTGGCCGTCTGCACTAATACAATTGGCTGTATTAGAGGGTGGGAGAAGCTGGCGGGGTGGGTCCGGGTCGTTGTAAACAGCGACTCCTACAGTTCGGTCGGGGCGCCTGCTAAGCGCGGATAGGACTTGAGGGGGATAGTGTGGTCCTCCCACACGCTACGCCCTCTCGATGAGAATCCGTGCTGCCAGGTGAAAAGAAGCGGTGATTGGCTGGACGTGTGTCGGAGGAAGCACGTGGTAGCCTCCACTCTCCCAGATGATCTGACTGTGGGGGGTAAGTGCGCAGCGACCAGGAAGGGACTGGGAATTGGCATACGACTAACATTGGGATGGGAGAAAATCGGAGGAAAATGGAGGAAAAAAAAAAAAAAAAAAAAAAGAGTCCTAACAGTGTTTATTATTAATTAACGTCATAAACCAACTACCAGATTTATTTTGCACCAGGGAATTTGAAGGTTCCTGCCGCGCTCGCGGCAAAAGGGGCGGGCTAGCGGCGTGGGGTCGTGGCCAATCAGAGAGAAGCTGAACACAAGTTGGTTGCCTTTAATATTCACGCTGCCGGGGCGCATAGCTTGCTAGCCAGCATTCTCGAAACTCCTAACATCACCCGATTTAAAATGGTGTGTGTGCAGTGCTTTGCCCCACAGGTCTGAGAAGAGGACCTACACATTTTACTCGTTCCCAAAACTCTTTTACATGCATGACAGTAGACATAATGCGAACGTTAGCGGGGTAACGTTAGCCAGAGCGATATAGCCAGCTTGGTACTGAACAACAGGCTGCCTAGTGGTAAATGTAGTTATTTTTTTACGACATTAAACATTATAACTACCTTGTTTCAACCAGTTGTAGCTGGTCCATCAAAGTCTCCGACGATTAAACCCATTTGCGTCTTGTAAGGCGTCCATTTGGATCAAGGAAATAGCTTTCTGCACTCGTCAAAACTCCTTGTAGTGGATCAGAAGTAGGGGAAAGATACCCGACGTGACGTCATGGCCCTGATAGCTCTGATAAGCTTTTTTGATTTGCGCGTGCATGTTATTCGTGCATGGACCTTTTTACCCCTTTCTGAGTGGCATTTCCGGCGTCAAATGGAAAAAAAATTAATAATGAAATTAGATACCAATGATGTAAACTACCCATAATTGAAGAGTAGGGTTTAACCTGCAAGTTGGGCTTTAATGTGATTTGACCAAAGCAGAGTATACACACAGACAGTGGAGATAGCGAGCATTTTGACTGGCGATGTCTCGCAGATAATACAACTACAAGTATAATTATATAATATATATATTTTATTAAAATATATATATATATAAAATATTATTATAATTTTTTTTTTAAATCAAAAACGATCGTTATCGGATCGGTATCGGCCGATATGGCTCAAGACGATCGGGGATCGGTATCGGTGGCAAAAAAACGTGATCGGGGCATCCCTACCCATAGCCATAATTTAAGATATATTTTAAGCACTCGCAAATTTACCTGTCCTCCCATTGATTAAAGCGCTGGCGTGCTAGCCCTAATTTGGTCATATAGGCCCGGTGCTGAATGTGTTAAAAGGTTTTAACTTTTAACGCACACCTGCTAATCAATCAGAAAAGAGTATTCTCCCAGGCCATGGTATACATTTTAAGTAGACTACATTTGAGTTCCTGTCAGCTGTTGGTATAAGCGAACATTGCAACAGGAAATAAACATGGGTCCAAGCTGTTCCCTAGCAACGCAATTCCACTGAAAGGTTATAAAAAGGAATGGATGAAAACATTTCAAATTTAAAAAATATCCTAATGAAATTTTCAATCAACATTCTCAAATATTTTCACAAATAATAGTGAGAAATCTAACTTCACTAACTTTTTAAATCATCAATTTAGACAAAATTCACAATTCACAATATAAATAAATCACATATTATAATACAGATAGATAATAAAACAATAAATATTGGTGTATTACCAAGCCCTAGGCATAAATTGTGGTACATCATATGGTTTGTATCTGTAACTATATACATTGCTCTACACCAGCTATTGTGACTCCCAGCGCAAAAGCGATCTCAAAATGTTTGGAAAGTTTATCCAGACATTAAAGTCAGCAGAGGACTATAAATCACAAATTATTTAGACTCTTCTATGATATATGAATAACATAACTTCCTTTTTCTTGTAGTAATAACAATTTAAGTAAGAGATAATAGCTTCTTAGCTACGTGGACCTCTCGTATTTCAAGTATCGACTTTATATTTGTATAAAGGGCTTCTCTGATACATAATAGATGTTTCATATTGTCTATCCTTTGCTGAGATCTAAAAATAGAAGGATCCTGTTTTTGGATGGGGAGCCTCGTACATATTACAGGAAGCTTTCTGGCTTCGGGCTATCATCAGGAGAATGGTAACAGACAGTGGACAGGATTATATTCAGAGGGACTGAGGAGATATTCTTCAGAGAGAGAGAGGCAAATAGAGGGAGGGAGGGAGGGAGGGAGGGAGGGAGGCAGGCAGGCAGACAAGACAGACAGACAGACAGACAGACAGACAGACAGACAGACAGACAAGACAGACAGACAGACGTCTATATCATGCCTTTGGATTTCTTGACATCAGGCTCCGGTTCAGCCTCCCTGATAAACTGTCCCAGTTCGTTCACCTTCCCAAATGTCATCCTTCTGAACAGACAGAACAGGAAAGAGAGAGCGAGAGAGAAAAAAAAAACATATCTATGACACGACTGGGCCTCAGGCAGCCTCAGGCCATACAAAGAACTCTGTGTGTGCGTGTGCGTGTGTGTGTGTGCACGCACGCGTAGGCTATACATGTGTTTGTTTGTGCCCTTGTCCATTAGAGAGACCTGGTAATTCAATAAAAAGACCAAGAATGAAACTACGTCACGCAGACTAATGTCTTTTCAGACGATGCGTTCCCCCGATCTGACATTTATTCTGGCTGCCTTTAGGCCCACACGAGTGACTATAAGAGTGACCTTTTTCCTCATAATACAAAGACCGACCATTCCAGTGTATGTCTGACATCAGGATGGATGGCGGGGAGGAACTTTCTACGGAGCATTATAAGAAATATAAATGGGGCCAAAAGGACAAAACATTCTCACATAAATCAAATACTGCCACCAGATTTGCAGGAGCTAAAAATTTCCCCAAAAAGCTACAGCAGTCTCGACATTTGAATTCAGTGATGTGTTTGGATTTACACTTCTGCTAAATCCTGAATTCAGTCATGTGTTTGGATTTACACTTCTCCTAAGTCCTGAATTCAGTGATGTGTTGGGATTTACACTTCTCCTAAGTCCTGAATTCAGTCATGTGTTTGGATTTACACTTCTCCTAAGTCCCACAGCATTCTACCAATAATATTATATATAACATAAGGCGTGCTGAACTTACTTTAATTCACAGGTCATAAAAGTACTTTGAATTTGAAGTATATAGGATTATTTCATGAATATGCAGCATTTTACAGCAGAGACGACCACATACCAGTATGGAGGTCATCATAGCTTGCATCATGACAGATTAATATAACATATTGACATCTAAGATGTGAGATCCCCCCTTGAACAGCCCTTCTAAGGGTTCTCTCCTCCACATTGCCTGTGGTGCATTTTTTCCTATTGCTAGGTTTGAGTGTGTTTTTCCTTACCTTCGCGTGGGGTATGTCTGGGAGTGTTGCATTCATTTATTTGATTTATAAAAAAAAACACTTTATGGTGTTTTTGTTTTGTTCTTGATTTATTGTGATGTTTCTTCTTGACTTGTTTAAAGAAGACGTGTCCGGCCCATGGGGACATTAACGTGTGTTGTCGGGCCTTACAAATACATTTGATTTGATTTGATTTATAAGAATACTAAATAGATGAGAATTAGTTTCCAGACGATCTAAAATAATATGGTTCAGGTGGGGAGCTTATGAGCAGAGGACAAGCATTTAGCCTACTGGTGTGTTTCCCCCACTTAAGTCTGGCCTATCCCAGTGCATCTACATGATGAGAAGAAGGGCGTTCACTTCACTCAGAAAGGAAAGGTTCTATGCGATCAATATCAGTATTGGCCGCCGTAGGTGTATGTAAATGTGATGCTTCAATCAATGCCATGGTAATCAATAACAAAATCAAGATTCAAATGCTTTGTTTGTTAGTTTTTTTTTTTTTTTTTTGATCCACTTTTTCTCCCATTTTTCTATATTTTCTCCCATCCCAATTTCGTATCATCCAATTCAACCCTCCCCTGTCACGAACGCTGTTTCTTGCCTCCCACAAGCCGGCTGCAATGTGGACTAAGTCATACATAGCACAAGTCCCCTCCGGTACTTGAGGTAACAGCAGTCGCATCTTTTCACCTGCGCAGCTCGATCTCTCAGTGTCGAGGAGTAACGCGTGGGAGGCTCACACTGCCCCCGACACTTCCTGATTCTACTGCGCAGGCGCACCAACCGACTTGTAGGAGTCGCTTGTTCACAACGTTCGATCCCCACCCTTCAGTTTTCCCTCCCCGTAATACGGCCAATGTGAATTACTGCGGACGACCAGCTAAACTGAAAACAATGTGGAGAGCTGGATTCGAACACGCGAATCCTAGCGTCTCCACACTGGTGGCGAGTGCCTTGCCCACTACACCACCTAGCCGCCCGACAGTTAGTTGTTATTTAAGTTAATATTTAAGAGAATTTTAAAAAATTTCCCTGCATCAGCATAAGAAATAGCAAGAATCCAACATTAATTTAGAAAATCAGTTCTCAGACAAGGACATTTAGTCATGACATCTTTCAGAAAACCTACCCCACAACACATACAGTATGCAACTGAAGCAATGTGTGTGTGTGTGGTGTGGTGTGTGTGTGTGTGTGTGTGTGTGTGTGTGTGTGTGTGTGTGTGTGTGTGTGTGTGTGTGTGTGTGTGTGTGTGTGTGTGTGTGTGGGTGTGGAGATCAGTCAGTACTGGCCAGC
Source organism: Notolepis coatsorum (assembly GCF_963971535.1). Taxonomy (NCBI): domain Eukaryota; kingdom Metazoa; phylum Chordata; class Actinopteri; order Aulopiformes; family Paralepididae; genus Notolepis; species Notolepis coatsorum. The sequence goes on along the minus strand of NC_140172.1, from coordinate 99,219,977 downwards.
CAATGAGAGCATATCCGATACTGGTATCGCCCTCAAAAAACAATATCATCCTTATCCAAAATCTCTCCACAGGAGCTGGAGACACACGACTAGGGATCCCAACCAAAGTTTTCTGCCCCCCATCCCGATCCCATATTTGTATTTTCCCAAGATAATATAGCAGCACAGTGGACACTTCAAGTACATTAAAGTTAGTAAAAACCATTTCAATGTAGGTAGGATATTGAAGTGCCCTTGAGCAAGGCACTTAACCACCAACTGCTCCAGTGGAGTTGCTCAGTGGCCAACGGTGTCAGACTGTGGTTGTACTGGGCAGCTCCCAGGTGTGAATGGAACTGTGTGAATGTGAAGCAGGGCGTAGCTGAAAAAAGAGCATCCGTGCTCAGAGAACCTACCCTGGGTAAATTAAGGTAAAAAAGAAATATATATATATAAAATAAAAATAAAAAGGATCTGAATTGATTGGATACCCGACACCAATGAATAAATCAATTAAAATAGGCTGTGATCCGTTTCAATCCCTACTACACGTGACAAAAAGAAAGGGATGAAAAAAAAAAGGGTACGGTCTGTACATTGTTGACTCACCCAGCATAGGGCCGCTGGTACAAGGACTCTGGGTCGAGGCTGGCGACATCCACCGTGATCGCCTCGTCAAAGTTCTTCAGGATCTTCACCGCTGCCTTTTTGGTACCTTGCTGTAACGAGCACAATATATATATACCATGTTGAACAGCATTAACCCTCCCACTACCACACTACCAAAGGGTTAACCCTTTCACTGCAACAACACAGAAGGTTATAACCCTTTCACTGCCACACGACACCGGGTTAACCGTTTCACTGCAACAATACAGAAGGTTAACCTTTCACTGCCACACGATAACCCTTTCACAACCACACTACAGAAGGTTAACCCTTTCATTACCACACTACCAAAGGGTTAACGCTTTCTACCGTCGGTAGTGTGGTAGTGGAAGGGTTAACCTTCTGTAGTGTGGTAGTGAAAGGGTTAAAAGCCTTGTTGTCTTGTTGTGATTTTTATATGCCGTGATTTCTATGCTGTATTTATGATGGCTTATCTCTGTGTATGTAAACTCAACATAACTGTAAATGAGGGAAACCTCAGTTGCTTTTAAAGGTTTGAAAAGTAATATTATAACATTTATTATCTGTGATGACTACTACCAAGAAAAAAGAAATAAGGAAAAAAGAAACTACACTGGAACAATGATCAAGCTCCTTAACCCTTTCACTGCCACACTATCAAAATTTGGTTAACCCTTTCACTGCCACACTACAGAAGGTTAACCCTTTTACTACCACACTACAGACGGTTAACCGTCTGTAGTGTGGTAGTGAAAGGTTAACATTATGTAGTGTGGTAGTTAAAGGGTTAAGATATCTAATAAGAAAGGACAGGTCTAAATGTCAGCAGACACAGGTCTGTCCCTCTAGGCGGTGTGCGTATGGATCAGGTGTAGGGTTTACCTGAGTTTGAGAACCCTCGCTGGAATTTGAAACGCGGTCGCTATCCGCAGGCCCAGCCTGACCCGGAGTGTTGGCATTCACAAACTCATCTGCCCGCACCGAGTGGATGAGGTCACTCAGGTATTTGTAATAAAGGTTACTAGACAGGAAGCCGGGCATGTAGACCTAGAGAGGAACGAAATAAATGGTTGAATTTGTAAAAATATATATATATATATCATGCACTACTGTACTTCATAGCATGTTTAGTTTTCATCGTATTTGTTTTAAGCATCCTTTTTATGACCTTCTCAGCAACAGCGTTTCATCAGTAGCCAGGTAACATCATCAATGATTTTGCCAGTGAGTTGTAATAGAAAATCCAAAAAGGATGATATAAAAGGTCAAAGGAGAAGTTCAAGCAGAACACAATTTAAAATATAAATGAACTGGCAGGACTGTAGCCTGTATACCACCAAACCCTAATCTAAAATGTCATATTATTTTTTTCTAACAGAACAATATTTTAACACTTTGATCGCCGGGGTTAAATTCATAATTTACCATCCCTCGCCAGCCCTATTTAACATGGAGAAGTTCCCCTTCTTTGCAGGGCTATAACTTTTTAAATTGTATTGCTAAATTGACATTACTATGGCCCATTCAACGTCCTATATCTATTGTTCAGGGTGTAGCAACGTTATACTTTTTCATTCACATATTCATACTAAAATACGGTCTAAAGTATAAGTATGTTTTTATCGTTTTCTGCAGCTTTCTTCAGAACGTGATTTATAGCCCTAAATGCATTATATTGATGATCAAATACAGTTTGGTAGGAATCTGTGCAAGATAAAAAATGTCAACTGGACGTGCTTCTAGGAGTTACTACGTATGATCTGATGTTGACCGGATGTGGGGGGGGGTCGTTTATAATTCCGTGGGCAACGTTATATCATTCATCTAGTGTGGGTGATATGATCATTAGAGCAGTTAGTATCGAAGACATTAAAAAATATCGCTGAAACTCACCGTAGCTTCCTCGCGCCGTTGGGAGATGAGCGTGGAACAGAAATTTTTCTATTATGGGATGTCGAAATATCCTATCCATTTCCAGGTTGTATAATAGTATATACGTCCAAATCACGTCGTTTATAGAGTTATTGGTAACGGATTGCTATCCGTTGTGATCAGCTCGAGTCCTGGGACTATAAGCGAGTGATCGGACCGAATTGAAATGAGCACCAGCTTCCACTTCCTGTTTCTGCCCTGGGCGATCCGGCGATCGGCCACCAGATGGCGCTCTTGAACCGTTGGAGAGTTGAGAGGGGCTCACCAGTACATATAATGTCTCCGGGGGAGAAATATGATTTCGATCACAGATTTTTGAAATATTGATATCAAAGACGCTGTCCAGCGTCTTCGGCAGAATAAGCATGGCGGGGAAAGACACTGAACAGCGTCTTCAGCGATTAAAGTGTTAAAGGGTAATGTCTTGATGTTATCCCAATCCCTTATCATATCCCTAGGTTCAGTTGGTGAGCATTCACTACAGTCTTACATAGGGTTGGGTACTGTTCACATTTGAACCGATAGCGGTACTGGTACCTGTGAATCGATACAGGTACCCAACGGTACCTTTTTCTGTACTTTAGACTCTACAAATGTAATCTACCTACCTCAGTTGTAAAAAAATTGTCCAAACTTCTAATTATTTATTATCATTATTATTTATTTAGAACAATTTGTTAATATATATATAATATTGCAGCGAGCGTTGTCTGCATCTAGCTTTGTAAAGTGTAACCACACTTGCGACCGTTTTCGGCTTGCCAATGCCCCGACTGCTTTGTTGTTGTTGAATCAAGTCAAAAACCTAGATACTGTAAGGGTGTATTGTGTGCGTGAGCGTTGACGTGAGGCACACTTCATAGGTTTCGTTTTGCGGTAAACGAAACGTCATTGGACAAAAAAAAATATATATATATATATATATTAAAAATATATAATTATTACTGAAATGTGGCACCGGTGGATCTCACATGAATCGGTACTCGGTAGTACCGACGTGATTCGGTCGATACCCTTAAAAGTACCGGATTCGGTACCCATCCCTAGTCTTACATGGTCAGGACCACAACCTAAGAGAATCAACTGCACTAGTATGCTACTATGTAAACAGAAGGCATTATTGCATGATGAAGGAAGTAGCCTTGTTTTTCAATGTGTATATAGTGTAAATATCGGTGGATGACAGCATCTACTCATAGCCATCTCAGAGGAGGAGGACAACAGAGCTGTGTTAGCAGCAGAGTAATAGCAGCAGATGAGGATTTGGGCTGTGCTGTTAACATCAACAGCTGATAGCCACAGCGTCAAGGTTACTCGATCTTGAGAAAGTGCATTACCAAGCCACAGCGTTTGTTTTGGGGTAAGAGGTGCGGTAATATCAACATCGCCGTTGCTATAGTGATTTGGGTCAAAGTCAAAGTGCCGTTGCCATAGTAACAGTCACGAGAGAGAGGTCGACATCGAGAGACTTGAAGACGGTAAGCTGTGGGGTCTTCAGGAGACTAGTCAGATTGAGACACGACGCACAATCGATCAGAGAGTGTGAGATCCCTCCTCACCCTCGCTGGGTGGGGGAGGGAAATATGCCACATCATCGCTAGCTTCGGCTAACAGGGGAGGTTTTGGCTACGACGAGGCCCAGAACCATTGGACTAATAGCATAAGAGACGGTGGAGAAGAATGAATTAAGACTGTTCAAGGACATTACAGAACGGTGTTTCCATCTGGTACAGAGGCTATGTTTATGGAATAAACAACGTTTTTCCAAGAAAGGTACCACGTTTGCCAGGGTCGAATTCTTCTGATTACGGATAGCATTAACGGGGATGAAACAGTTGTACAGCCAGTATGAGAAGGTCGACTTCAGAGCAAGAGAAACACAACGCAGAAACTTTACGAACACAGGTGACGAGGTGATACTGGCTGATTATGACCGATATCTTTCAATGAGAAGGGGGTAAATACCACTTGCTCTCACAGAAAACAACAACAACTCAGATGTAAGGATTAAGGAAAGGATTCAACGATAATTTGACTCCGTATAACGTAATTTGACTCCTATAATAAGTGACTTTTACAATCATTATTATGATTACATTATTATTATTATTATTATTATTATTATTATTATTATTATTATTATTATTATTATCAGTTTTTACGAATGAGGAAATGTTTTCCTCCTGTTTTTCCTTCTGTTTTTGCTGCTCTTATCTTTTTTGTATTTTATTTTTTTATTATTTTTTAAACAAACACAAACAAACATGACAACACACGATAAGATATACAAGCATTAATTGTCAGAGCACATCCAATGAAATCACATTTTAGTTAATTGTCTTATATAAGATATACCCCTAATACCAGTTATCTAAAAACCTACACACATATGCTCCAGCTCGAACCCCCCCCCTCCCGGACCCCACCTTGGGAAGTACCTCCATTATCCCTCGCACCTAACCAGACACTACCATTATAAGCTAGTTTTTATTCTCTCCACCACTTCTAACCACATTGACATTTTGGATTCATTGAGACCCAGAATTCTTGCTGTAGATATTTCTTGATAAATCACATCTAGATATGTAAGAAACCAAACTTTCCGGCACATTTTTTCCGGTTGAAACCAGCGTGATGCGATCAGCTTTTTAGCTACTGTGATACCCGATAAAACCAATCTCTTTAGCTGTGGATTTACTGCAAACTCAAAAACATCATTCAATAGCAATACCGAGGGGTGTACAGGTATATTCCAAGATACGAGTTTTGATAATTGTTGGGTCACATCTTTCCAGAATGCCTTAACTGGTGGGCAGTCCCAATACATGTGCATAAATGTCCCTTCGTCCCCATTTGTACATTGGGAGCATTTGGAGTCTTGTTTAAGACCCATTCTGCGCAGTCTTATAGGAGTCAAGTATGTCCTGTGAATATAGTTAAGATTGATTTGTTGATGATCCGGGTTCCTTGATGTAAGTCGGACATTTGCCCAGGCTCCTTGCCAATCAAAGTAATTTTCCAGGTCTGGTATATCCCTCCTCCAGACAGAGTCTATTTGGAGGGTTTCATACGAGGACGTTAGTAATTGATGATAAAAATCTGAAACAAAACCTCTCGATGTCTCTCTTTCATAGAAGAATTTGTGGTATCTGTGGTGTTCAATTGGTATGTCTAATGGAACACCGTGAGACTTCAAACATAGCTGTAACTGTATGTAAAAAAGCCATGTGGACTTAGTGAGATAAACATTTTTGCGTATTTCTTTATCACTACAAAAACCCTGTTTGTTAAAAACATCCCCTAATGAGTGTATGCCTTGCTCTTCCCATATAGGGAATCTTATAGGTCGTTTTTCAATTAAGAGTGCATTGTTATTGAATAAGGGAGTATGATTGTGCCATTTATGTGAGTTAGGATTTTTTTTTTGTGATTCACGCCATATCCGGATCGCATGAGTAATTATGGGGCCAAATTTCCGTTCACAGTGCTTGATTGGTAGTTTAGTGTATGCTATGTCCTTCAGTCTATGTGGGGCTACTATGTTTTCTTCTAATTTTCTCCAGGATACTAATGCTTGGGGGTCAAACCATGTTGTCAATGGTCTTAATGTGTACGCCTTAAAATATTGGAAAAAATCTGGAAATGCCATGCCACCATCTGCTTTATTTCTCTGTGCGGTGGATCTTTTTATACGTGGTGGTTTGTTATTCCAAATAAATTTGTATGTGGAGGAGTGTAATCTTTTCCAGTAACCCTCTGGAGGGGGTAACGGTAGCATTGAACTGAAGAAGTTGATTCTAGGTAGTACATCCATCTTAACTATTGATATCCGTGCTTGTACTGTGTTTTTAAGTTTTGCCCATCTATCAAGGTCGTCTTTGATTTTGTTTTGGATTTTTGTGTAATTGTGCTTCACCGTTTGTCTTATGGTGGGGAATATTTCCACTCCCAAGCATCTAAAATGTTTTACCATCGGTATCTCTCCTGGGAGGGTTATATCTTTTTTTGCAGGGGTGTTAAGTGGAAGGAAAGCCGACTTCGGCCAATTTATCTTAAATTCCGATAAATCACCAAAGTTCTCAATCAACTTGAGCAGATGAGGCAATGTGGTGTTGGGGTTTTGCATGAACAATATTACGTCGTCCGCATATAAACACATTTTTTGTTGTGTGCCCTTGATTATGATTGGTTCTATGGATTGGGATTGTCTTATATATTGTGCTAAAGGCTCTAATGATAGATTGAATAGTCCGGGACTAAGAGGGCAACCCTGTCTGGCAGAGCGTGATACCGGAAAGATTTTGGAGATGATTGTGCCTGTTGTAATCATGGCCGATGGGTCTTTGTATAATACTTTAATCATATCAATGAATCCTTTTCCTAACCCCATCCTTTCTAATACTGCCCATAGATACGACCATTCCAGCCTGTCAAAGGCTTTCATAGCATCCAGGGACAGCATCGCCTTAGGTATGGTGTCATCCTTGTCGGCATCTAGTACGTGCAGTATTCGTCTTATGTTATCAGTGATCAGGCGGCCTCTTATGAAGCCAGTTTGGTCCGGGTGAACTAAAGACGTCATATGCTTTTGTAATCTGATGGCTAATACCTTAGAGTACAGTTTGATATCGGTTCCGAGGAGGCTTAAAGGTCTATAACTACCGCACTCGTTGGGGTCTTTGTCTTTTTTAAGGAGGACTGTTATGAGTGCAATATTGTCATTCTTATGGAAGTTCCCCTCCTTGACTGAGTATAAGATCATATTTAGTAATAAGGGTCCAATTATGTCCCAACAAGAAAGGTACATTTCTGATGGGATACCGTCTCTTCCAGGAGCCTTACCACTTTGCATTGCGGTTATGGCCTTCTTGAGTTCCTCTAGTGCAGGGGTGGCCAACCCGCGGCTCGCGAGCCGCATGCGGCTCTTTGCCCGTCAATGTGCGGCTCTTCCATCCATAAAAAAAAATAAAAAAAAATAAAAAAATGAATATTTTTTTTTTATTTTTTTTTTACTTTTTTTTTATTTTTTTACCTTTTTTTTTTTTATGTCACTCATTCCATAAGGACGTAGAATAAACATTTACAATTTTTTTTTAAATGGTCCATTTGCATGTTCTTGGTATCTGAATCTAGGGACATATATGGATCAGTGTCAGAAATAGTGTGTCTGTTACTAGGCTTGAGTAAATTGTAATGAACCAAAGGAGAATATCAATTCTATTTAAAAAAAAAATTATCTTTGACTGTAAATAACACCATGCTAAAATTGACCAGACCTGAAAAATCTAAGCAAATGAATAAAGGGAAGATGATTAAACAGAAGGTTTTGTAGATACAGTACTGAATTCTGCCATCTTTTTTATAATGTAAATTTCTCCACCATTTTTCATCATATTGCAACACGTTCACAGAAAGGTAGAGAAACTAACTGCGTTCTGTTTTATGGCAATAACGTTCAGGTTTGTGGGAGATAATCCCAAAAAATAAGAGAAATTAAAAAGTAAATCCAGAAGTCAGATGATTGACAGGGGCTGGTGTGAGCTGGGTAGGGTAGTTTTTCGAAATTTGAAAGCCCTGAGTCTCTTCCTTCAAAAGACTACACTCACTTTTGGCTGTGCCACTTCCTCCTGTCAATATGCGCCGGTTTCCGACTCAATGCCCTGAGATTTCTATAATCTTATATTTCACTAATAACAGTTCAAATAATTGGTAAACAAACATAATGCTGAAAATATACACTTTTACTGTATATCTCGGGCTTAAGAGGTTAACCCTGTGAGGCCCAAATTAAAAAGAAATTAGCAACTTCAGAGGCCAGAGGGTGGGACATATAAACACATTTACTATCAAATAGCATTGTGAGGCTGAACAACAGGACCAATTGACTATACATGTGCTTAAAGGGGAACTATCTTATAAATGGCTTTTTTCAGTGTTTACCATTGTTTCTTAGCTATGTGGACTTATATTAATAGGATATATGTCTCTAATTCTCATATTGGCGAATTCTTCCAATTCTCCTCTCACAATATTCACCCTCACTGAACTGAGTCATCTGAAAATGTGCATATCTGTGATGTCAGAGATTTCTCAGCTGCATAATAATGTGGCAGTTGATGTGGCAGTTGGCACCAGGCCACACAGTGGTTGGAGCCCAGCCTCAAAACGGCTTAAGATCTTAAGGTAGAAAAATGCGGTTTTTAGTACTTGATTAGAAATACAAAACAATGCATTTTTTTTGAAAAAAACCTAGGTGTTCCATAGACTCACAGGAATTGTGTAAAAGTGCCCAAATAGTGAAAGAAATAGTAAAATAGTTCCCCTTTAACATTTTTTAAATAAACATTATTTTTTTAAATGGCTAAAAGTGATTTTGTAATTTTGAAACCGTGGGTCTCACAGGGTACTTTTAACCCTGTGAGGCCCAAATAAAAAAGACATTAGCAACTTCAGAGGCCAGAGGGTGAGACCTATAAACACATGAAGGGTGCCGTGACTGAAAAAAAAGGTTGAGAAACGCTGGTATATGGTGTGGCTCTTTGTGGTACCACAGTCATTTTTTTGTGGCTCTTAGTCTCTGACTGGTTGGCCACCCCTGCTCTAGTGTGATCGGTGTTTCTAACTGTTTAGCGTCATCCTCTGAAAGTTTAGGGAGAATAATTTGATTAAGATATGTGTCCATTTTGTTTTGATCAAAGGTCGTTTCTGATTTATATAAGTCGGAGTAGAATTTTTTGAATGTATCGTTTATTTTTACAGGGTCTGTTTCAAGTACTTGTTGTGCTCTAATGGTAGTTATATCTGCAAATTTTGCATTAATTCTCAATCGCATGGCTAATAGGTGACTAGGTTTAGAACCTTGGGAGTACTGCTGTTGTCTTGTGCTGCGTATTTGTATTTCCGATTGTTGTCTGTATATGGCATTGATCTCTATTTTTAGTATGTTAACTTGATTCTCTAGTCGAGTTGAGTTGTTGTATTTTAGAGAATTAAATAACGCTGAGTAAAGCGTTTCCAGCTCAGCCAGTTTTGTGCATTGATTCTTGCGCATTTTGGAGGAAAAGCTATCAGTGAAATCTTTGATCATTCCCTTTACCGACATCCATAATATTCTGGGGTCTTGCACCGAGTTTGCATTCTCCCGTTGGAATACTATAAGAGCTTCTTTGAGTTGTGTAATGAATTCCTTGTTATTAAGCAGCATCGAGTTAAATCGCCATCTTGGGGCTCGGGAGGATAGTATACCAAATGTTCCTTTAAGGAGTAAATAACAGTGATCTGATAGTGCGTTGGGTATCATTTCCACTTCATAATTATCAAATAGTCTCTGTGATGCAAAGACATAATCTATTCTGGATAATGTGTTATGTCTCGCAGATCGACAAGAGTACTTTCGGGTCGTGGGATTAAGTAATCGCCATAAGTCATTTACACCTGTAATCTTTGACCAATCCTTTAATGCCTTAGATTAATTATTTTGTTCGCTAGAAAAGACGAGGTAAGATTTGTCCATCCTTGGGTTCCAGATGGCATTAAAATCCGCACCTATTATAAATGAGTAATCGGGAATGTCTAACATTGCATTGGTTAGTGTAGTGAAGAAATCCTCTTCGTACAAATTTGGGGCGTATACCGCTACCAACGCTATTTTCCTGTTCTTATGTACAATCTTAGCTATAGTTATCCGACCTTCTACATCAGACCATACTCCCTTTAATACAATATTCAACTTACGTTTAACGACTATGGCTACACCCCGAGTTCTCGTACCAATAGAAGAGTGACTAATATTATGATATGTATTGTCCGCTAATTTATCTATGTCTTTCTCTAGAATGTGCGTTTCGCTTAGCAGAGCAATGTCCACATGTTCTTTTTTCATCAGTGTGAGCACGCTTTTGCGTTTGAGTTGGTTATTTATTCCCCCGGTGTTCCATATAATTATATTCAAACTAGCCATAATCTATACATGTTGTATTGTAGTTTTTGGTAATGCTTCTGGAGTGCGAGGCAATAATATACATCCAACTAGTGAGGTCCCGTTGAGAGCCGAGCTTAAAAACATACATATATACAAATAAAAATCCACTTCCCTCCCCTCCCACCGAGAGTCGTACAGGATTGTGTTCCATGAACACAACCTTTGCGTATGACTCCCTCCCTTGCACCACCGGATATCCCAGAATGATCCAATTATCCTTAACATTCCTATGTATACCATAGGATCTAACACTCTAAATTCTACCATAAGTAGAATGTCGACTGTGGCTTGGCCACTTTCCCGTTAAATAAAAATTTAAATAAGATAAAACTAAAAATAAAGACCAAAAATAAGCTTCAATTATCATGCCCTAATCACTTACATTTTATATGAACTTGTGTAATTTATAGTAACCCATGAATAATATGGAGGTATTGAACTGAAAAGAGAGCCTCCATAAATCAGAGAAAACAGAAGAAAAAAAACAAGTAAAAGGAAGAGAACATTAACTTAGATCTTAAAAGAGCTTTGCTATGCTTAAACATCTAAAGTATAAATTGGAGAAGTAGTGGAAATATTTCCAATTAATAAAAAGCAGTTTTTAAATACGTATATGCAGCATTTCCCCTGGCCAGGGGTGGGCGATGATCCGTTGTGTAGAATGTTATTCCAGCCGGCCGCTGCTATGATGGTTCTGTGGTTCTGCAGCTAGATGCTGTTGATTATTCCCCCGAAGGGCTTCTGGTAGTATGTCTGGCCACGTATTGCTGTTATTCCAGAATGTTCCCTATATCAAAGAATGCTTTAGATGTTCTAGATTATTCCAATATGTCGTTTTTACAGTGTTCGAATGTTCCAGTATGTTCTGGAGTGTTCCAATTTTGAATCCAATATGTCCGCAATAATAGAATCCCGACGGGGAAAGCATTCAATAACTCTGAGCTCGTAGGTCTCTCTGTCCCAAATCATCGGTTCATTTAAGTTTATACTATATGGTGTCCATGCATAACAGAGATTAAAAGGCCATTTATACACTATCTGCGTGTTGTGCAGACATGTATTTGGCTGCATCTTCAGGCGAGTTGAGGAAAACCCTTGCTCCTTGTTTATCGACGATGCGAAGTATTGCAAGGTATATTAGTAGGGGTCTGCATTTCTCCAGATAGAGTTGAGACATCACCGTCTTGAACTTGGCACGCAGGTCCACTACCTCACGACAATAATCTTCAAAGCAGTGTATTGGTATATCCTTGTATTTCAGATTGCCTTTCATCCTGCGAGTTTCACGAATAATCATTTCTTTTATTCTGATTTGGCGCAGGATAACCAATATCACTCTGGGCTTAACGTTATTGTCATTGGATCGGGTCCCCAATCTGTAGCACTGTTCCACCTCTGGTACTTTAGGAAGGATCTCTGTTCCCAAGATTTTCTGTAATTCTGTGGCAAACCCTTCAGGGTGTGTGCAGCTCACCGACTCGTCCAGACCGACTATACGAATATTCAGCTTGCGTTTTTGATATTCCATCTCGAATATTTTGGCTTTCTGTTCTTCATTGATTCGCTTCAGCTCCATTGTTATATCGCTGAGCTCCGTATTGAGTTCTTTGTAGTTTCCCTTCATCTCAGCAGTTAGGTTAACGTTGATATCCTCTACTTCTTTGTCGATCCAAACGAAATTTTGTTGGTGGACTTCCATACCTGTTTCCAGAGCCTCGGTGCGTTTAATATGTGCATCGGCGTCCGCTCTCAGCGCTTCTATTTTGCCTTCGATAGATTCTTTAATAGCATCTACTTTTTGGGTTATTGTCTTCTCCATTTTCTCCATTCTCCGGATGATATGTTCGGTGTCCGCGGAGGTATTTGAAGGGGTTGAACTTGAAGCGGCCACTGTCACGTCAATATTCTCTGCTATTTGCCGCACGAATCCTGCTTCCTTAGGCGGGTCATCTGCGACTGATTTTGGTCTCGTTGTGTCTTTCCTTGTTGTTGGCATCTCGATTCTTTTGGTCAATATAGTTAGTTGATAATCTCAGTTGATATATGCGTCAAGTTTTAAACGCATTAATGGTTTATAAATATGTTTTTAAAACGGAAAAAAAAATAACGGGAGAGCAGCTGTGTCACATGCGACTTACTCCATTCTAACGCTAAACCGCTGCTCTTATCTTAAGAGAATTTTGGTTTGCAAATATTGCAATGGGCTCATTTATTTAGCCCTATTAGCTATGGTGAAGATGGTTTATTTAGTTTCTGGTAATTTTTTTATTGACTTCACATTATAATGTCCTTCCTAGGGTCAAAGTTGACCAGCAATCCCAGGCATACCTGTATTGATGTCACTTCCTGCCCACCTTGTATATAGCCACCATCTTTTCAAACTAATATTTGCTAGCCATTAACACTGAAGAAGGAACACCTGTTCCGAAACATGTCTGTTGTATTCGGCTGCGAAATTGTCGAAACCTGAGAGTGCTGGTCCGGCTCCCTGCTTTTTTCTACTCTGTATGTGTATACCAGGGCTATTCAACTAAATTGTTCAGGGGGCCACATTGTCAGAAACCCAAGGGGCCAGGGGCCGGACTGCCACGGCGCCTCCCCGTGCTATGAATATATGTACACTTGACACAACACGCAACCACATTTTCACAACTTTTATTTAACTACATTGCAAAAGTAGTATACTTTTCAAAAAAAGTGCTTCATTTATGTGCCACATCTGCAACATCTCCTGCAGAAAGTGCTTCATTTATGACTGTGCAACAACTGCAACATCTCCTCTTCAACATTTCAATATAAAAATAAAATAAAAAACAAACAAGTGCATGATGTGCATCTGAACATTCTAACATCAACACTTGAACAAAAAAACACATTTATAGTGCAGCTGAGCTTATGAAAAAGTGCTTCATGTCTGTGCAACAACAGCAAATCACAGCATCTTATTAGCACTTATTGTCCACTCTTAACTCTCAAACATCAGGGGGGTGGGGGGCAGACAGGCCTAGCCTACATACACACATCTAATGAGAGCGATTGCACTTCTTTGACTGGGCAATGGCAGAGAAAGAGGGTTCAAGTCAAGTCAAGTCAAGAGTTTTAATTGTCACGGCATACAGGTATACAATGAAATGCGGGTTCATAGGAAGTGAGGGCTACCCGCAAACAGTGATGCAAATGCTCATTTGTCAAGGAGGCACGTTGCTTGTTTTAATGGCATTCATGTGAGAGAAACTGGATTCACAGGTGTATGTTGAGCCAAACATTGTTAGCACAGATATTGCCAGCGTTTTTATTTTGGGGAATGTCTTGACATGAATACACTTTATCCAAAATGTTGTGGTGGATTCATTCTCAAGTGCCTGCTTCAGAGCAGATGATGCTTGCATGTCAATTATTTCAAGTTGCAGGAGACCTTCATCAATGTGAAGTGATGCAAGGAACTCTTGTCCTTTTGTGGAAATAGCAGCTACATTGGCAAATGGGTTGCTCACAAAATGCATCAATTCTCTGGACATGTCAAATTCATCAAATCGACTTGCAAAGTTTTCCCTCAATTTATCAATGAAATCTGTCATTAATTGAGTGACTTTTGGCTCAATTGTGCGTGTTAACGTTGACATGAAAAGAAAAAAGTAAAAGAAAAAAAAAAAAAAATATTAAAGAAAAATATTTTTTTTATATATATATATATATATATATATATATATATATATATATATATATTTTTTTTTATTATCATGTAATCTTTGGCGGGCCGGTCAGAATCATCCCGCGGGCCGGATCTGGCCCGCGGGCCGCCAGTTGAATAGCCCTGGTGTATACAGTACATTGAAATTCATGTTTTAGTTTTTTTGTTTGCTTTTGGTCCACTGTGGACTATGTTTAAGAGCTGGGTATCTCCGGTATGAAGCATTAGCAGCATGTATTGTGCTGAGAAAGGACCACCATTCAACAACATTATAAATTAGTATGAAATTAATTCTCAATGCACCCCTTTAAGGCCATTTTGTGGAGTCTTAAAGTCAAATTGTTTCAGTTGCATACGAGCTGTGGGGTTCACCTTCATGACTAAATGTCCTCGTGTGAGAGCTGATTTTCTAAATTAATGTTGGATTATTATTTATATAAGCTATTTCTTATGCCGGGAAATAAAAAAATTCAAACAAATTAAATAACAAAAGAAACTCAAAGTGTTAACTCATTCCCTGCCAACAACGATTAAACTCGTTATTGGGCGCCATCCTTTAAACGCCAACAACGAGTATACTCGTTATTTGATAGTTTTTCCTTTTTTTCTATTTTAATATTCAATGTCACGGACCTGTATGTTGCCATTAAAAGGCATACTGCGATCCAGAGGGTGCAGTACCAACCAGATGCTGCCAGGTGGCAGTATCGAGAGTGCAGTAAACCCTGTTCCAGACCGGGTGTTATGTTTAAACCGCTCCGGGCGCAGTTTTTTAGTACAGGGAAGCCTAGAGATT
Source organism: Notolepis coatsorum (assembly GCF_963971535.1). NCBI lineage: Eukaryota > Metazoa > Chordata > Actinopteri > Aulopiformes > Paralepididae > Notolepis > Notolepis coatsorum. The sequence continues at coordinate 99,204,968 of NC_140172.1, read as the reverse complement.
CACTTGGTCGCATGAAACGGGTCCGGGCCCCTCGATGCATGTGTTGTGCCGTATTATGTCGTGGAACAGATGGACATCAGATGGACCAGATGGCGATCAACAATTGGAATATTATTTTTGGAATACCCCCGACCACAGGTAAGGACAATCTGACGTAAATTCCAGCTTGATCCTGCAAGGATTTCGTACCGATCCGGCTGATCGGCGTGTGTGGTGTTCATAACGAATGCCATTAGTGGCAATCAAAGCATCAGAAACAACCCCCCCCCCCTTTCATGCATTCATGATGAAACATAATACCTATTATATACAGTTGATTTGGAAATAGTAGCGTGTCCAGGGATGAAACACCAATGCTTTTAGTAGAATTCGCGTGCTTTAACTCAGTTTCCAAGGAATTAGCCCGGATCATTCCGAAACTATACTTATATTCACCACGGGATAACGCGCGAACGTATGCATGAAAACATTTATTCTTTTTTGCATCTTGGACAGAAAATAGCTATAATATAGAATATAGATATAGCTCTACAAAGAAGGTGACGCACTCCTATCTTTAAAGCGTGGCCTGGCTAGAACAGGATGAGGCTCAGGCTAGTCCCCGGCGGTCAATGAGTTAAGAGCAATGCACTGCTCTGTTGTATGTTAGAACTTTGTAAAGAAACTCAAAGTGTTAGGAGCGTTGCACTGCTCTGTTGTTCTATTAATGTTATGAGCGATGCTCTGTTATAAATGTCATTGTATATATTTATCGAACTATTTTATCACACTTTTTTACTGTCTATTCTATTTTAGTATTTTTAGTATTGCCTATTTTTAAACTGAATCAAACCGCACTTTTTTTACTCTGTCTATTCTATTTTATTATTTTTTATTATTGAATGAAACCGTAAACAGAGAGGCCTATTGGGATGTTAGATCCTAATGTGAAACACTGATTTACCTTACCTTGCTACCTCTCCATCTTTTTTATGCTCGCTTATGCCTGTATTTTTTTTTACTACTGTGAAGCACTTTGAACTGCAATTTCTGTATGAAAAGTGCTATACAAATAAAGTTTATTATAAACTGAATAGATGTGAGCGGAAGTGTTGTCTGACCGTCTCCATGGTGGTCCAGGCCTGTCTGAGTGGGAGGGTGAAGCAGTCCGGGAGAGGCCCTCCCTCCCTGCAGATATTAGACTCAATCTCCATCCGGACAGAGTCGTCAAAACCCAGCGAGTTGGTGGCCTGGAGGGAGAAATACCTGTAGGAGGACAGAGAAGAACACAATGTAGTCACGTGACTCAGCTGGTATTGCTGATTGGCTCGAACATGGTATGTTTGTAGTCACGTGACTCAGCTGGTATTGCTGATTGGCTCGAACACGGTAAGTTTGTAGTCACGTGACTCAGTTGGTATTGCTGATTGGCTCGAACACAGTATGTTTGTAGTCACGTGACTCAGTTGGTATTGCTGATTGGCTCAAACACGGTATGTTTGTAGTGACTCAGTTGGTATTGAAGAACATTGTCTACATCAGTGGTTCTCAAACTACGGGTTGTGGGTAGGTGACAGCGCACTGGCAAGTATAAAAATTCATTTGAAAATACTTTTTTTTATTTTTATGTTCTGGCAAAATATTTTGGCTAAATATGCCTCGTTTTATAAATGTGTATTGATAACAGTGCTGTAATTACCTTTTCTAATAAATATGCGTGATCAAGTTCAACAACGTGTGCTTTTATTTTGATATTCCTTAATTCCACGTTGAAATTACGCGATACATTAAGTGTGGGGTCGCCAAAAGAAAATTCCTAAATAAAATGGGGTCGCGGTATAAAAAAGTTTGAGAACCGCTGGTAGAAGAACATTGTCTACATCAGTGGTTCCCAAAGTGTGGGGGCGTGGAGGTACTGCAGGTGGGGCGCAACAATTAAATTAAATTAATAATAAGAATTTAGCCTACCAAAACTGATAAACGCCAATGTCAACAAAAAAATGACTGACTGTGTCATGTGTTATTCTTTATACAGAGCACGTTCAGAAGCCTAAATACGTTTTGCCACAAAAAGGTGGCAAATTATTAGACAAATTATTAAATAAATCTCCTATCCTACTGTAGGCTTACTACCACATTTTTTATTAGGCCTAATTATTTCAGTGTCACAGGATCATTTGCCAAGCTTTTGTTCATTTTCAAATAAAATATAAAACTATAATTGTGTTTTATGTTAATCTTGTCTCGTTAGTAGTAGAGGAAATGGTATATTTCTGTAACCTAAGGTATATTTCCAACTACCCATGTGGGGCCTGATTGAAAAGGTTTGGGAACCACTGGTCTACATAGAGCAGAGAAGAACAGAAATTATATAAAACACTATCTATAGGTACATACCGGTAGTATTTAATGTTGTATTATATGGAGGGTATGTCTTGGAACTGTCCTGTGAGGTCACACTGTCCTTGCACCATGTGTAACAGTTTGTGCTGTACAAAACTGTGTTGCGTCTCTACTCTGTGCCTATTGATTCATGTGCATTTATTGTACTTGGCAAATTAAGTTTTTTTTTTTTTTACCCGATTCTGAATACACAGTGCATGTACTATATTAGCTATAACTATAGTCAGGATGACTATTATCTTTAGTCACTGCTCAAGACACTAAATTGCATATTTTTTTTTTACTTATTTTCTTTCATAGATGGTTACCAAAACCGTTCTGTAACTAGACTGTTCCGTAACTAGGTTTGATCCGTGCACCAGTCACAAGTCCATTCGTTCCAAGGGTCCTCGATCAAGGCATTAAACCCCTACCTGCTGCAAGTGGCTAATGTGACCCATCTCTTCTGATAACAGGAGTATAGTATATGAGTATGTATTAGGGGTGGGGGAAATAGATGCAGCATAGTTTTGTGATATTTTGTGTGCCGATATTATTTAGATACACTGACACCAAGTATCAATGAATAAATAAATAAAATATATTAAATAATCTTTTTTATAAATAAATAAAAAATTATATACCGGTATATACAATTAGCAATATCACAATATTATAGTATTGTGAGTCTAGTATCATGAAAATATCATATGGAGGGGCCCCTGGTGATTCCCGCCCCTAGTATGCATGTTTCAGAGAGATAACATTACTAATAACTGTGTAACGAATATTGTGTAATTCCTAAAACAAAATATATATTTCCAGTATTTCAAGTAATGCTCCATTACTACTGAATGAACACAGAGGAAAATACTGCGACGACACCTACTTATCATAGAGGATCATGGCGTCGTTCTGGGCCTCCTGACCATCGTACTGGCCTTTCTTTGCTGCTAGCTGGTCCTGGAAGTTGTCCGCCGCCAGCCAGAACTGCAGTACATTCACCGCCTCCTCTTTCTCCATGTACTGAGAACAAACAGGGACAGGTGCATTATTCTTTGTTACCGGTATTTTCTTTTAGAATAGTTTGTTAAGAATATAGGACAAGCATGTATAAGCATTATGCTTCAGTCTGTACCTTTTCAGTCACTGCCAAATCAAAGATTGTTGAATGATTGTGCATCTTGTATTGTGTGTGATGACTGAATAAAACTACTACTACTATTACAAAACTATTGATAAACTAGATGTGAAATGTTGTAGTTTTTATTGTGCAGTGGACACGGTTCATGACATCACACTGTGCTTCACCCTGTGCATCACATACCCCCACACGGTTCATGACATCATCACACCCTCACCTCAGAGAAGTAGAAGAGAGCCGACTCGCAGAACAAGATGTCCGTCAGGAACACAGAGCCGCTGGTCAACACTTCGATCTGGTATTTACAAAAGTGATGGCTCCGCAAGAATTCAATAAAGTGCCTGGGGAGTTCAAAATGAGAGACTCTGTGTGAACAAAGGCGACTGCTGAAATACAATTATACTATTATTACTACTATTGAAGAAGGGAAAATGACAAAGGACAAGAGCTGCACTTTAATCTTAGTGCCAAAGCAAAGCCATACAAAACCCACTATTTGAACATCAAAAGGGATTGTCAAAATGTTTTAAGAAGCCTTTCTGCTTTGTCACAAACAAACAAAGAGTCCTTGCAGTCCATCCTAAAAGCACAGGGTTTTGTTGCAATTTTAGTGACATGAGGCAAGGAATAATTATGCCCTTACTGACTTCCACTAGCATTATTATTTTAAAGTTTTATTTAAACAGGTTAGTCTTACAGGTTACAATTTATTTTTCCAAGAGAGGGGAACAGTACACAATCATGGTTTCAGGCACAGCATAAAACTCACAAGACGAGACAAAATCAAGCTAAAAGTGCAATACAACAAAGGTGCAGAGGAAATAAATACAATCACATTATCAATTAAAACATTAAATGTAATTATCAATAGACTCGGGTCCCATAGACTTAACAATAGCTTTTAATTTAGTGAGAGTATAGCTAGGTCCTGGAATTTAAACTCATTCTGCAGACTGTTCCAAGCAGAGAATAGAATGGGTCATACAGAGAGGAGAGAGGGATGCACGATAATTATCGGGCCGATATCAGCAATTATGACGTCATCCCGATAAACCCGATAACGTTATTGATAGCTCCGATAATATATAATACATTTTTTGGTTAAAAGAAATCCGGTGTGGGTGGATTTGGATGAAGGGCGCTTGTTTTTATTATAGCCTCCTCCCGTTTTGCCAGTACTGTGGTATGACTGATACCGTGTGGTTTAGGAACAGGGAGTTTTTCACAAATCCAGCGCTCCCTTTCTTGGCTGTGACGTAGTCACGTTACATTCGGAGGCAGACAGTCGATCTGCCAATTACGTCCCACCGCTTGCACCCACCTCTTCTTCTTACCACCAATCGGAAGCTCTCGTTCGTTTATTTACGTCTGGATTGTCAGCCATTATTCTACTCGGAGCTCAGGCTAATAACGTTATCTCCCCGCCAGCCACATTGACAAGTACCAGCGCTTATACATTAGTGGCAAATGTCTTGTTGCACTTGTGGCAACGAGCGTTGTCAGCATCGACTTTAGTAAAATAGACCCAGACTTTTGAACGTTTCGTTCTGTCCGCCATGATGAGAGCAGAGCTGTCTGTACTCGGCAGCACCCGTGTGTGTGTGTGTGTGTGTGTGTGTGTGTGAGAGTGTGTGTGTGAGCACAGCACAGCCCACTCCTCGCGTAGGCAGAGACACCGAGGCAGGAGAGATATAGAAAACGGCCAACAAGATTAGTTTGCAACGTTTAAATTCCTCAAAAAAAAACTCCATAATTTCTCGAGTACCGATAGCAGTACCGATGACGTCGGAGCTTATAAATACTAAAAAAAAAAAAAAAAAAAAATCCAAAAAAATATATACATTTAAAAAAAGAATTATAATACAATAAATATCGGTTATCGGCTTGAGGAGCATAAAGTTATCAATATCGGTGTCAAAAAATCAATATCGTGCATCCCTAATAAATTACAGGGGGAGTCTATACCCAGAATGGCCCAAGCCAACATGTTGACAGAGCAGCTGCTAACAAAACATACTCCACTTCCAGTACCTGAAACCAAAACCCCTGAACCCGAGCTTTCAGGATGGACTGAGAGGACTTGCAGTTTGTGTGGCAAACCAGAATGGTTCAAATGTGGACTTTAGAAAAGGGATAGTTCGGATCTTTAGACATTTAAAGTTGTATTTGTACTTGTAGTCGATGCAAAGCTATTGGTGCACTTACCGAGGTCGGAGATCTGTACTGGTTCTGAGCTAACCGGAAGGCAAACGGGCTCACGAAACCAAAACGTCTTAATCCACAGACACCACAAAGGGTTACCCATTTTCAACACAAAACAACAGTCCTTCAGCATTTCTGATTCTTCTATCACTTGGCACTATTTTGTGTCTTGAAAAAAAGCCTGTGTATAGGGAGGTGTAGTGGTTACGTCATTGTTGTTTCCGGCCAATCCACCTCGCTTGAAATTGCTATTTATTTCCAATGGACACGTTTCTAAATCGTCTCGTTTAAAACAAAAAAGCATGAACATTGGCATGATGTACCTTTCTGTGTGTATTCATCCACAATCTATGGATGAATACACAATGAAACAATTCGCAATTAATCGTAAAATAATTATGTATACATTTATTTCGTTCATGAGGCAGAATTATTACAATAGCCGATAATATTTTCCCAATGATAAATCCCTATACGGGTGGATCTCACGGGAAACTAAAGTGACGTCAGACTACACCTCCCTATTACTACGTGCTGAAACCAGTACACAGGTAACACCGCCTAAAATGCTTTGGGGCCGTAATTTTATGTTGGAAATGGGCAACCTTTGCCTGCATGTTGTAGTGTGGATTCAAAACGTTTTGGTTTTGTGACCCCATTTGCTGTCTTGTCTAAAGCTTCCCGGTTCGCTCAGAACCCGGCCAGAATGCAGACCACGGGACTTGGCAAGTAAGCCAATAGCTTTGCATCAACTACACTACAGGCAAGTAGTTCATACAACTTAACTCACTGGAGGCCAAACCCGAGATAGTCCGGGTTAACTCGCCATGCTCTGGGCGCCAAACCCGAGAAATGTCTGGTTTTAATCCATATTTCTTTTATTAGCGATATCCATTCATTTTTCATCCATCCAGCCTGACGTTATCATTGGGAATGGGTCTGAGCTCGCAAAGGGCAAATACCGCCGCCTATCATCTCCCGGATGGTAATGCACATCATTGGATTGGATTGGCTGGGACTGTGCATCAAAAAAATAAGTCCGGTCCAGGTTTTACTTCTCGGGCATACAGTATCGTTATAACAGATGGACTGAGGACACTCAGAGCAGTGTGGATTATGTGTTTTGGATATATAACGTTGGATCAATAAACACGATCAATATTTGGAATGGCGATCAGGAATTGGATTAATCTTTTTGCATGACATCAGATGTGAGGTAAGGCCTTTATGTTACGAATCTTGGGGTAATCAGATGTTCCTTTCTCCGCCATCGGAGCGCGTGTGTGTGTGTGTGTGGTTCGTGCCGACCAAAGTACGGAGAAGCGATTTTTCAGACCACGCTTCTCTTCGTGCATGAGGACACATAAACTATCGATAGTCTAGCGTTTATTTGAAAACGATTCATAAATCCAGCGACAAATGGCACGCTTTCTAAGGAAATACATTTAAGCTCGATTTGCTGGATTTTATTGAGATGAGACAAAACGCCCTAGAAATATATTGATATTCATCACGGTATAAAATGGAAATGTATGTATGAAAAAATTATCAGTTTCGTGCATGTTGACTGGAAGCAACTCATTGACGATCACTGTGTTATTTAGATCTATCGCTATTATATTTTATATGTTTTATGCACTCGCAAATAAGTCTTATCCTCCATTGCATAAAGCGTTGGCACCGAAGGGCCATCAGCAGAGGGCGCTGTTGGCCCTGAATGAGTTAATGTAAAAAAAAAAAGAAGAAAAAAGTAATGTCCAAATGTCCAAAAAACACTTTTTTCTTTACTTACTTACTTTTTTTTTTACTGTATGAAGCACACTCTCAGGGGCTCATACAGAACCAAGCATTTCACCATAAAGTAAGTGTATTTTATTGTGATATTTAATAAACAAACTTGAAACTTGAAATACTAACTACCCCTTTAACTATTATAATTGTCTTTTTAAAGAATGGATAGAAACTCACTGTTCTTCTAGGATAGCGAAGACTACCGACTGTGCAAGGACAAAGCAGTTAGGGTCCACCAGGCCATCCTCTCCACATATCTTAGCTGCACATAGGAAAGACACAAATATTTTGTTAATCCTATTGAACAAGTGCTAATTTTCACATGTCTGTGTCATGTCTAAAAACCGAAAGAAGACGCACTTATCTTTCTTGCTTCATATATTCTCTTAAAACCCCCAAACAAAGACGTTTTTAAAAACGTCATCCACTTTGTTTCTTGGGGCAGGTAGACAATACAAATGTCAACAGAGATCAATATTTCATGAGGTGAAACTTTAGTGTTCAATCAGACAAATTGGTATTGGGATTTGGCCTTAATACTGGAAGCAATTTACTTTATTGCCAAGGTTGTTGCTGATGTTTCAACGTCCAAGACTGCTTCATCTGCCTTTTGAGATTAATATTTATTTGACAAGACTGTCAAAATACAACACTGCTATACTATCTGAATAAAAGAAAGAAAATCCATGTTTTACCGACTATGTCGTTTCTCAGCTGTTCCGTGACTGGTATGGGCCTGGCAGCGTCAGGAGAGATGTATTTGGTGAAGATGTTGACGGCGTCTCTCTCTATACCTGAAACACAAAGAGAGACGAACCAATGATCCAACAACACACTCCTGGATGACGGCAATATTGTGACAATTATGGGAGAGAATGTTAGGTGTTCTTTTATTGTATAAATCTGATTGTATACAGATTTAAGGATGAGTTGACATTCAATTCAAAGATAACGTAGACACTCTTTTTAATAATTTGTCAGTCTATCATATTTTATCGTTTTATAGTGTTTGAATTGCATTGAGGATCCACTTCCTGAAATAAGAATGAATTCAGTGCAACGTCGTTGTATGCAGTAAATATGACCTCGGGAGTCATAACAAAGAGACAAAAGGAAAGGGAAATAAAAAGAGACACAAAAGGCAATGTAACGGCAGAGGTTGTGGACCAAGTCATTGTTCTGTAAGACCCAAGTCTTTAAACTCAAGTCCTGAGTCATGACTGGCAATTACCAAAGTCAAGTCCCAAGTGAAGACAGGTCTCAAGCAAGTCACAAGTCTGAAACTTTGGGTTTTGAGTCCTAAACAAGTCCTAATGCGTTCTTTACTAATGTAATGTCATTTCAAAATTGTAAAACCAACCAGAGTACCGTAATAGTTATATTAATTTCTGATGATTCTGCACTGACACACAACTTCCTCTCCTGCTCAATTCAACTTGATTGTCTGCCGACGGATTCACAACCACACTACAGAAGGTTAACCCTTTCACTGCCACACGACAAAGGGTTAACCCTTTCACTGCCACACAACAAAGGGTTAACCCTTTCACTACCACCGTCTGTAGTGTGGTAGTGAAAGGGTTAACATTCTGTAGCGTGGTTGTGAAAGGGTTAACCCTTTGTTGTGTGGCAGTGAAAGGGTTAACCTTCTGTATTGTCGCAGTGAAATGGGTAACCCTTTGTTGTGTGGCAGTGAAAGGGTTAATCTTCTGTAGTGTGGTTGTGAAACGGTTAACCCGTTGTCGTGTGGCAGTGAAAGGGTTAACCTTCTGTATTGTCGCAGTGAAAGGGTTAACCTTCTGTAGTGTGGTAGTGAAAGGGTTAAGTCAGCAAACGTGTGAGTGGAGTCTGACTCTGTGTAGTAATGGTCCCCCTCCAGCCGACTCACTCTTCATCAGCTTGTCCGAGAGTTCCCTCAGAGCGCTGCCTGACTGTAGTCTGAAGGGGGTCCCCGTCCTGGAGTGGGGCTGCCTGGTGGGGGTGTCTGCCCTGGTGGGGGTTTCTGCCCGAGGGGAGCCAGGCCTCTGCCCCGCCTCCGTGCCGAAGGACTCCCTGCGTGCCGGCGGCGGCTCCGCACTGTCGTCCTCAGGGCTGGGGGTCAAGAGCCCCGGGGGAGTGCAGGAGACGTCCGAAGTCTCCGTGCCGTCCGGAGAGACGGGGACGGGCTCGGCGAGGGAACTGTGTTTGACCGCGTTGAGGCTGTGCGCTCGGACCCGGGACCAGCTGGTGGAGCGGAAGCCCTCCGCCTCCAGCCAGAAGCGCACCAGGTGGTCGGCGCCCTGCTGCTCCATGAACTGGGTGTAGTAGGGCATGGCCACGGTGTCCCTCAGGATCTGGTCCACCGTCTTGGACAGCCGAGAGCGCGTCTCCTGGTGCATGTAGTTCACACTGGATCGCCCTGGAACACACACACACAAACAAACAAACGAACAACAGTGTCACACATAAACAACAGCGCAGGGTTCCCACAGACAATGAAATTCAAGTACTTTCCTAAGCACTATTTTTCATTTGAACTCATTCAGCGCCATAAGCTGTCCCTATCTCTGCTGCTTCACGCTCAGTGATGCGTTGCTCATGGGACGGGGTTGCACTCCGTGCAACCAAAGTTTTATGAGCAGAAGCGCGTGCACGGATGTGCACACAGGAATGCGCTGCACTCGACTGATGCGCCAACTCGCAGTACCCACCTGGCTACTTTGCATATCAATAGCGCCGGTCGTCAGGTGTTACATTCCATTCGTAGAGGCAATTAGGCACCGTCTTTAGTCTGTCCTTATGCGAGGGAACATTTATGCGCATGCGCGTCATTAGCGTGCGTGCAACCAGTGTTGATATGAGCAACGCAACACTGTTCACGCCAGTTTAAAATGGTCATTTTCGCGGTGTTTCACAATGTTTGCAGAGCTGTGTGTGTGTTCTGTATTATAGCTGTGGAGACAATGGTGTGGCTCATTTGACAGACACTACTTGTAGTCCAACATGGAAAAAAGAGTTTGTTTCTACACACTGTAGTTTATAGTTTATTACACACTAAACATCGCGCATTTCCAAGACAATCCAGTCTTTTTCCATAGATCGCGAGATAAAACATGTTATATGCAATAAGCCCAAACCGTTCTGGTTGATCCCCTGAAACCCCAAATACTCCCAAATCAAAGGTATATACCATGTACACATGTGCCTTCACAAAATTATCAAGGGGGGGGGGGGGGGGGGTCGTTTTAACTCAAAACTGTGATCGTGTTTGTCGAGCATGTTTTACGTCCGGTAAAACACAGAACTGTGATAGTTACATAAACATGTTTCAGGTTCGGTAAAATAGACATTTTAGCCAGAAGGTAATCCAAAAAGAATAATTCCAATGATCCCATCTGCGATCGCGATTACCCGTTAATATGTAATTACACGTGTTTACGGGACACTATAGATTTTGAGGCGAGCAGATCGGCTAGCGATTGCTTGGGAAGAGCTCCTCCCCCCCAGAGCGAGTCTCGATAGTCCGGTTCATTCATTGACTCTCCTGTTCCCTTTCTATCAGAGTTCAAAAGGTAGGCGATACTACCACCTGGTGATATTCGATCTGCATTGCAATTCCAACGTAGGCAAACGATCCAGGGACACAGAATGATCCGGATGATGGATTAGAATGGGGATCAGAGGAAAAATATCAAAGGATCTAAAAACATAATATTACATGTTTGGCGCCGAATGAGTTAAAATGGCACTTAAAAGGATACAATTCACTTTTAAATGCAGTTTTTTATAGAAAATAAATCGTATCCAATATTTATGGCTTAAAACCAATTTGACAATTAGTTAGACTTTAAATAAATAAAGAAAAAAATTTATTCAGATCATTTTATCATGGATGAAAAAAACTTTCAATGCAAATGGTTGATTTGAATTTCAATTACTTTTTAAGCACCTTGTTAAAAGATTTTTGCTGTTTTCAAGGAATTCCAGGCCTTGACTTTTTATGGTAAAAGAATCAAGCACTTTATAGGGGCTATGTACTGCTATTCCTAGCACTATTTGGGCAACTTTACACAATTCCTGTTAGTCTATTGAAGACATCTGTAAGTTTTTTTTCAAAAAAATGCATTGTTTTATATTTCTAATCAAGTACTCAAAACAATCATTTTTCAGCTCCAAGATTTCAGGCTGTTATGGCCTGGCTCCGCCCATAAGCACTTTGAGTGACAGTCAGTCCACACAGTCTGCGACTGGTATGAATGAATGCATGAAAATGAATGAATAGACAGAGAGAGAGGTAGACAGATAGAGAGAGAGAGAGGGGGGGGGGTGCGAGAGAGAGAGAGAGAGAGAGAGAGAGAGAGAGAGAGAGAGAAAAAAAAGACAGGCCGTCTCTTCCTTTCGTTTTTTCTCTCCCTGCGGGGCAGATTGAAACCCGTTTTCAAGAGGGTCCCACCTCCCGTGTGTCGCGACAGGTCCCCCCCCCTCAAGTGCTCCCTCCCTCTCTCTCTCTGTCTCCCTCTCTCTCTGTCTCTCCCTCTCTATCTCTCTCTCTCTCTCTCCCTCCAGAGTATGCAGAGGTGTCGGGTTTCAATCTGCCTCGCAGTATGAGGAAGTAGGCGGGCATTAGCTCCAACCACAGAGCCAATCGCATCACTGTGCGCTACCCAGCGTCCGAATGACGTGACTCAGACGTTCAAATCAAAATGGCCTGATTTACTGGAGGAGGAAAGGGGCTGAGCTGAATCAGAGCAATCCGCCAATATGGTATTTAGACACTAAAACACATTGATACGAACTCCTATTACTATAATACAATGCTAGAGACTGAAAAATGACATTTATAGTACATGTCACCTTTAAGCACTTCAAGGACCTTGTGCGAACCCTGACAGCGTAACAACAAACGCATTGCCTGTGAGCCGCCACTAGGGGCAGAGTGGCTCACAGCAAGTGAATGAGTGAGATGATGAAATTGCCAGGGCATAGAGGTGCTTTGAATCTAGAAAAAAGAAAAGAAAAACTAAACCGATTAAATCAGGTAGCTAAAGCACGCACTAGGCCTGCTCGATCACGGCTAGGGATTGGAATCGAGAATCGGAATCCATTGGGAACCGGTTCCTAATTGTCAGATTCCTGGAATCGCATGCCTCCGTGACTATCGATTCCTCTTATCGATGTCATGTTTTTCCGACAGTTGCGCATTTAAAAACTAAAACTTTAGCGCCATGCATGCAGCCATAGCAGACTATTTGATTCCTTGACTAGGAAAACCTAAAGGGCTCGATATTGTGACCGTTTTGAGAGAGAACACTGAGCTGGCCTTTATTTATACAGGTAGGTTATTGCTAACAAATTATCTTTTGCAATAACGACCTGTTGAATGCAACTACAGTTCAATAGATTAAATTAGTTCTCAAATACATTATTTTATTTAGGTGTATAGTTCATTTATTTTTTACAGTTTTTGTATTTTTCTGACATGGGGGCTCAACAATAAATGATAATCAGAAATGTCAAGTTGCATGTTGTTATTCTAACCAGCTTAGTTCTGTTGCATTTCCAATTTATTTATTTAAACTATAAATGTATCAGGAATCGATAAAGAATCGGACCGATAAGCAGAATCGATAATGGAATTGTAGCGATACAATCTTATCAATTCCCATCCCTAATCATGGCAATTCATAATCAAATCGATTATGATTGATATTGAAATCATGATTATTATATACGATTACTCACTGATTTGAGAACATCATATGACAACAACTGAATTAGTTTGACCTTTTCTTCTGTACCAAAGGCTGCCTTTCTGTCATCTTCTACAAGTTACCAAAGGCTGCCTTTCTGTCATCTTCTACAAGTTACCAAAGGCTGCCTTTCTGTCATCTTCTACAAGTTACCAAAGGCTGCCTTTCTGTCGTCTTCTACAGGTTACCAAAGGCTGCCTTTCTCTCATCTTTTACAAGTTACCAAAGGCTGCCTTTCTGTCATCTTTTACAAGTTACCAAAGGCTGCCTTTCTGTCATCTTCTACAAGTTACCAAAGGCTGCCTTTCTGTCATATTTTACAAGTTACCAAAGACATTTCAGAATAACTGGAGAAACACGCCATGGCTCCCTCCTCCCTCTCAACACCAGCTGAAACTACGATTTGGGCTTGGGATGGGGGGGCACTGCTGTGAAGGAAGGGTGCGCTGCATTTACAAGACAAAATGAGAGCAATACGGCATGTGTCACAATAATGGTTTTATCTTGATTATCTTGTTTTCATGATCATGTGAACTTGAATAATTGAATTACACACACACTTTTTGTGTGGGGTATATACTGTATGATCAGTCCTCCAGCTCATCTTCACTCCCCATCAGCACCAGCTCATCTCTCATCTCCCCAACTTTTCTTTTTTTGTACATTTTAAAGTTAAATGCATCAATCTGGTGCACTTTGAGAGCAAAATAAAGAGGCTAGATCTATGATGAACTTTGTGCTCAAAACACAAAATCGACTAGACTAGTGCTTCCCAATCCTCTCCTCGAAGCACCCCAGCCGTTCAATGTATTTGTTAAATTCCACCACCAGCACACCCGATTCAACTTAACTAGCCCTTTATTAGTTGAATCAAGGTGTGCTGGTGGTGGAATTTAACAAATACATGGAACGGCTGGGGTGTCTCGAGGAGAGGTTTGGGAACCACAGGACTAGAGCATACATTTGAGCCATCAAAGAAATTAAGCAAAAGTGGTTACCTGTGTTGAACTGGTTTATTTTTTTAGAAAATAAAAAAATATAGTGGATTACTATTATGACTACTACCACTACCAATACTACTGATACATCCCTATTGGCAAACTTTATATTTAAAAAAAAAAATTGTAAAATATATATATATAAAAATTGCTACATTATACAACTGTGGCGGGACTAATTAGATGTGGTGGGCCGCCACAGTCTAGGTAATTAATGGGAAACCCTGCAGGGGTTAAACCCTGGTCTACGCCTATAGTTGTATAGTTGTTATTACGGTATAGTTGTTATTGCCATAAATAACACCATTCAAATAAATAATTGTATTTTTATTTTAAATAATTTCTTTTAACAATAGGCACATTCGATCAACAGGTAACAACAAAACAACCAACTTTTATTAAACATTCTGATATTTTCGCGGGTCTCGTGCCACTGTCAGTGTCAACTAAGCGAGCACTTAGAAGACGCTCGCCGTTTGTCCAGGACAAGTAATATTGACATACAGAGATTGAGAGTTTCCAGTGTGACACTGAGACAGGCACTTTCTGATCAGACATTACTATTCCTTTGGGGAATATATATATTGTTTTCTTTTACTTTAGTAAAAAAAAAAGTTAAATTGTATTATGCTTGTCCGACCATTTTTTGGCTGTTTTCAAGGAATTCCAGGCCTTGACTTTTTTTTGTAAAAGAAATCAAGCACTTCAAGCACCTTGTGCGAACCCTGGTTAGTGTAATAAATGACATAGATAATGAAATACACAAGACGTGAATAAAGGCTCCGTACCGAGGTCACCAAAGTGCGCCGCCTCCATGTGGCTCGGCTGCTTCTTGAGGATGGCGGTGCGGCCGCGGGCGTAGGAGTCCATGTTGGCGGAGATGGCGTTGATGGCCACGTGGCTGGGCCCTGCCGCCTCCTGGACGGCATGGTGATTCCTTTGGCCCAGCGAGGGGGAGTGAGGGTTGGCTGGAGCTGGAGCTGTTTAGAAGTTTAAAAATCGGGAGAGAAAGAGGTGAGAGAGAGAGGAGGAGGGAGGGAGGGAGAGAGAGGGAGAAGGTAAGAGAGGGAGGAGGAGGAGGAGGGAGGGAGAGAGAGGGAGAAGGAGGAGGGAGAGGGAGGAGGAGGGAGGGAGAGAGAGAGGGAGAAGGAGGAGGGAGGGGTAGATTAGGGCACTGTCTCTCAACACAAGGACACGTTCAAATCACACTGAGAAGCAATTACAAGTTCTGAGTGGCCCAAATTTACAACATTAGACAGAGTTGTGTGAGAACGTGTGTGAGTTTAGTGGAAGGGTTAGCGAAGACAGCCTGCTCTGTGTCAGTGTGTGTGTGTTTTACTTAGTAACTGGAGGCAGAATCCTTTAGTGTGGGTCCCTCATGACAATCTATGCAGCGATTTTTAAACTTCTTTTACAATGTAAATCTTTTATACATAGTTGATTCTGATTCGCTGGAAGAATGCCATTTTTCCTGGCTTTGATGTAGCACCAACAATGTCTAATCACCATTCTAAATTATAAACATTTCCACCCCTTAAAATACAATACACTTCCATCTTGCCTTGTCCAATCGGTGTTGGAATTTCACTCTGTGGTGCAAAGAATCTGTTCCTAGATAAGCTATGGGAATGGTTCATGTATACAGAGGCTGTGTTGAACTTGCTACTGTATAACTTCATAGTGTGTCACGCTATGTTTTGCTCAGGACTGTCAAATTGTATCTTTTCCAGCATTACATAGGGAGGTGTAGTGGTTACGTCATTGTTGTTTCCGGCCGGTCCACCTCACTTGAAATTGCAATGTATTTCCAATGGACGTCATTTCTGAATCGTCTCGTTTAAAACAAGCATGAACATTGGCATGGTGTACCTTTCTGTGTGTATACATCCACAATCTATAGCTCAACTCAACATGAAACAATTCTCAATTAATCGTAAAATAATTACGTATAATTTTATTTCAACCAAAAATGCTTAAACAATACTGTTAGTGATAGAAGGTAACTCATTTTGTGCAAAAATGGAAAGCTTGTTCATGAGGCAGAATTATTACAATAGCCGATAATACATTTTCCCAATGATAAATCCCTATACGGGTGGACCGTGCGGGAAACTAAAGTGACGTCAGACTACACCTCCCTATTGACATTAGCGTTACACTGATAATAATAATAATGCAGGACCTGTCGCAGAGGTCTTTAACTGGGTAGCAGTAGGGCTGGGCGATATGACGATATTATATAAATATCGGGTACAGTTCATTAACGATTGGATATCGTGATGTTTTGCCCAAGAGGCTTGTGTCGCGTCAATCTGGTCCACACGTTGACACTTTTGAACAGCGCCGCCCCACACACACACTACTGCATCAAAAGTTACTACTTATGATAACAAAGGCATTCGTTTTGTGGCATTAACGTTATATAGTTACACTTTCAATAACATCAGCGTATTTACATAGCAACGTCCGAGGTCGACCTAGATTATAGCAAGCATTAGTCGTTCATATCTCAGCCCGTGCTGATTCAGTTGTGCCCATTCTGCGGTCTGTTAATAAAGTTTTCAATCAGACAGATGTATGGAAAGGCTTTTATTATAACATCCGTTGCAGTAAAATCATTATGCCTCCAGTCGTTTAGTCATTCTGCGGACCTAAAAGCTAAACGTCGGCCGCGGCGAGCTACCGCTGCCATTGTTGTTGTCATTGAGCTCTCCAATGGCGGAAGCTTGCCGATTGGTGCTAAGAACAGCAGGGCGGGTGCAAGTGGTGTGACGTAATTGGCAGACGCGACTGTCAATCAAAATGATTCTGTTTGCCGTCTGAATGAATGAAAACGTTATTAACAGATTGCAGCATGGGTACAATACAGTACAGCTCAATACAACAACAGTCAACAGTGAACTGGAGGATGCAGACCAGAGAAAGACTTTCGTCTTGTTTACATCAGGGTCCCCCATTTTCAATTCATCATATTTCATATCTAAATCATATAATATCTCATTGCTAAATATATGCAATATATAATCTAATAATCCAATAATCTAAATCTAATATATAATATAAAAATGCTAAATGCATGGGTATTTTATTTTGTCTTTAATGTTAGCTTGCAAACTCAAATACTGTCTTGGTAAGCCTCATAATGAATTGTTTGGGGAAAAAAAGAAAAACATTGTTATGCGTATCGTGTATCGCCGAAAGGTCAGAAAATATCGTGATATCATATTTAGGCCATATCGCCCAGCCCTAGGTAGCAGCATATATTTTCAAGCTGTTACGTGTTCAATTAGCCCTAGCAAGCAGATGTACACCACCTCAGTGCGGAAATATTGCCTGATTTTGTCAACATGTGTCAAAGAGTTCTATATGTAGCCTAAATTGATAGAAAGTTACTTTCCACACGATATGAGCAATCACTCAATCTGTAGTGGCCTTGTGACAAAAAGGTCACCACCAGTTCAAATCCCCAGACTGACGGAACACGTGTCATTCTCCCCTCGCTGTTGAAGTTACGTTTAGTTTAGTTTTCGCACAGTATAAAAACAAGATAAAAACCACAACACAATAACGACAACTGTAAAGTACAAAAGATATACAGTGCAGGAAGAGGCAGAAAAGCCCAGAAGGGCTTATAAGAAACATCCACCTATAATAATAAAGTAAACAGGATTATATTACATATAGCAAGTTGGAAAACAAGATCATCACCTTGTGGGAGTGTGTGAGAGTAAGTAAGTAAGTAAGTAAGTAAGTAAGTAAGTAAGTAAGTAAGTAAGTAAGTAAGTAAGTAAGTAAGTAAGTAAGTAAGTAAGTAAGTAAGTAAGTAAGTAAGTAAGTAAGTAAGTAAGTAAGTAAGTAAGTAAGTAAGTAAGTGTGTGTGTGTGTGTGTGCGTGCGTGCTTGCGTGGGAGTGAGGGTGAGTGTGTGTAAGTGTGTAAGTAAATACATGAGTGCACAAGTTCAAATATATACACTGATTACAATACACAAGTTACAATACACTGTTACAAAATAATTTGAAGATCTTTTTTGCCAGATGGAGAAAATCATTCCATAATTTCACACCTCAATATTTAATAGAAACCACGTGCCCTCGGGCAAGGCTGCTCAAAGACCAGGAGTAGAGCGCGGACATAGCAACACCAACATAGCAGGGCTGTACACTGCGACGAGATGATCGCGAATTGCCCCTTTAATTGGCCGTTGCGATTGGTAAATATTATCTGGGGGCGGGCTTGCGAGTAGTGCTTTCAAGCCTTGCATTCGCATTTCACTCCTAAATTATCCAAGGCGTGTGATGACGCGATGACGTCACTCACGCGAGCTGAGCAGTGAGCACTCAGCAGTAGTGGTGCCCCGATCGATCGGCCATCGATCGTTATCGGCCGATAATCAGTATAAATATGCGATCGGGGAATTCCGATAATGAGTCATATTCGCCGATCGCGGAAACTGATCAAGTGGATATCTCACTCGCTTGTCTCAGACGCACAGGACCTGCAAACTGCTCCTCCTCCCTAGCCCCGCCCGTACCCGTGTAGAGTTTGTAAACACGCCGAGTCTAGATAGTGCATTCGACCTGAGCTAACGTTAGCTACCTAGCTATCGTTACTGTTTTATTTTCGCCGATCGTCAAAACAGATCTCACTCGCTGAGTTCTGTCTCAGACACCGGGAGCTGCACACAGTGCTGCGCGTCTGCTCCTCCTCCAGCTCCTCCCGCACGCATGTAAACACGGGTCTAGTCTAGTCTAGTGGGACGGGACCTCCATGAGCTAACGTTAGCTACCGCTACAAAATGACCCAGTCAACTATTCACTTTTAGTTTAATACATGATGAGGCATTGTCTAACTGAACGGTATCTAGCCGGCTAGCTACTGATAGCTCCTGATATCAACAAATGCTCCAGCAATAGTCTAGTTATCTAGTACTAGTGTATGATACCTCTGTTAGCTCACGTTAGCTTAGCTCACTGTTCAAAACGAAATGTCCCATTCAACTAAATAGTTCACTGAGGCGTTGTCTTAACGTTATATTTCCGGCTAGCAGTAGCTACAGACAGCTCCTGATATCAATGTCTTATAACACTCATTCGATGCATATTCGAAGCCCGGCTTGCGTCGCAGTCATTAACGGGGATAGCTGAGGGAGTAGGGTATATCTGCAGAGCCTAGGGTAAATCTGCAGAGCCGAATGTGATTTGATCAAAGCAGAGTATGTACACACAGACAGTGGAGATAGCGAGCATTTTGACTTGTTGCGTGGTGGCGATGTCTCGCAGATAATACAAGTACAAGTCTAATTATATAATATATATATTTTATAAAAAAATAAAAATAAAAATTATATAAAATAATTTTTAATTTCTTTTTAATCAAAAACGATCGGTATCGGATCGGTATCGGCCGATATGGCTCACGACGATCGGTGATCGGTATCGGTGGCAAAAAACGTGATCGGGGCATCCCTACTCAGCAGGTATGATCAGCGGGAACAATCGACTGAGCACTCACTCTGATAGACTGGCTGACTGTCTGATTTAGCTATGAAGAAAAGTAAAGTTAGTATTGCTTCATATTTTCGACGCGTTCGACCTCCTATAGTGAGCCGAACTGAACTCAGACACACGGAGAGAGCTGCGGCGTCTGCTGCTCCTCCTCCCTCCCGCACCCGTGGCTGTTGTAAACACTAGTCTCTAGTGCAGGGGTCAGCAACCTTTTTGACATGGAGTGCCTGTTTGAAATATAGTTGTAACTAGTGTGCCTCAACAATATTCCATGCATCGTAATTTTCTTTTCTCATAATCAGATCTTTTTAATGACATTTTTTACATTATTACATCATTATTGTTATTGTTATTATTAACAATATTATTATGATGGTTGTATCAACCCTAAATCTGAGTTGGGGGGGGGGGGGTGCAATGCAGACAAACAGCTGCATACAGTGCGACCATTTCACTCACATTTGCCCATTCATTTTTGGACACATCACACACCATTGGTGTGTGTACTGTACGTGTGCTGTCATAGCTCCACCTACAGGCCTAATGGAGAACACCAGGATGTGAATGGAGGGTGAATGTGAGGTATATCGTGTAAATAAGTTTTGATTGATCGCAAGACTACACTGTAAAAAAATATTAGGGCTGTCAGTTTATCGCGTTAATTAGATTAATTAATTACACAGCAAATTATCGCGTTATGAAAATTAACTCAAAATTAATTACAAAAAAAAAGATTTTTTTTTTTTTTTTTTTTTAATAACTTTTTTTTTTTATCTCATTCATTCCATAAGAACGTAGAATACACATTACAGACTTTTTTTATATGGTCCATTTGCATGTTCTTGGTATCTGATTCTAGGGACATCTATGGATCTCAGGGAATGTATTCCCAGTGTCAGAAATACTGTGTCTTGAGTAAATTGTAATGAACCAAATGAGAATATCAATAATTTTTTTTTTATCTTTGACTGTGAATAACACTATGCTCAAATTGACCAGACCTGAAAAATCTAAGCAAATTAATAGATGGAAGATGATTAAACAGAAGGTTTTGTAGATACAGTACTGAATTCTGCCATCCGGACACATGCAATTTGAAATATGATTATAGAATATAGAATATCAGGCATAAAATGGTTATGCGATTAAAATGCGATTAATTAGATTAATTAATTACAAATCCTGTAATTAATTAGATTAATTTTTTTAATCGCCTGACAGCACTAAAAAATATATAATAATAAGTTACCAGAACTTAAAAATATTGAGTTCAGTTACTGTGCATTAAGGTTTTCAGTTTTCAATCCATAATAAGTTAACAGAAAAATAAGTACACAACCACATTATTTCAACCTAATAAAACTATGTTTATTGTCATTGTTTTAAGAACACAAGTTGACTTGGTAATACTCACATTTTGAGTAAAAAAAATTGCTTTTAACATGTGCAATGTTCAATGAAATAGAAAAATAAATAATCAAATTTGTTGATTAATCCCACTGGTCACAATGGTGACCATAATAATGTTTTTGTTATAAGGCTCTGCAAATGTTACTGAATGATGTAGCAATTTCCAGCTAAATTGAAATAATAAACAAATAAAGGGTCTCAATTAAATATGTGGTAGTAAAAAGAACCTGTGGGAGGATTTCAACAAGATAAATGCGACAACAGTGCAAAATATTTCACTATAATATTTAAAAAAAAAAAAAAAAAAAAAAAATCATTTTTTTTTTTTTTTTTTTTTTTTTGGGTGCTGCCCCCTGTGCCTATGCAAATGCCCCCGCGTGCCTATGCAGGCACGCGTGCCTAGGGTTGCCTACCCCTGCTCTAGTGGGACACTGGGACCTCGGTGAGCCTGCCAGCCGGCTAGCTACTGATATCAACAAATGCTCCAGCAAGTCTAGTAGTGCATGATAGCTCGCGTTAGCTCACTGTTCAAAACGAAACGTCCCATTAAACTAAATAGCTACAGATAGCTCCTGATATCAATGTCTTATAACACTGAGTCGATGCGTATTCGAGCTGAGGGCACGCTGAATATAGTCAATAGGGTCCAGCTGCAGCGCCAGAGAATCCTGGCCGTAGCTGGAGGCTACAGTATAGGGTCCAGCTGCAGCTCCGGAGAATCCTGGCTGTAGCTGGAGGCTACTCGAGTACACACAGACAGTGGAGCTGGTTGCATATAGCGAGCATTTTGACTTGTTGCGTGGTGGCGATGTCTCGCAGATAATACAACTACAAGTATGATTATATAATATATATATTTTATTTAAAAAAAAATTATATAAAATATTTTTTTTTCTTTTTTTTAATCAAAAACAATCGATATAAATAATGGTAAAATTGTTATTTAAAAATGTGCCCCTAAAAAATATTTTTTGCCCCCAAATTTCTCATTTAGGGGCAAGTGTGCCCCTAGTGAAAAAGCTTAGCGTACAGCCCTGCATAGTGTCCGACCATATTCACACTGCCGACAGCAGGCGGTGTGTGTGACACTATATGGCTTGCCATCAAACAGTTGGCTTACAGACGTATGGCTGGTGTGGGACTAGAAAACCTCTCCCTTAACGGTTTGTTACTAAGGTTTGGCCCATTTGCTGTAATTATAGGAGGGAGGGAGGGAGGGAGGGAGGGAGGGAGGGAGGAAGGGAGGGAGGGAGAAGGAGGAGGGAGGGAGGGAGAGGAAGAAGGTGAGAGAGGGAGGGGGGGAGAGGGAGAAGGTGAGAGAGAGGGAGGGAGAAGGTGAAAGAGGGAGGGAGAAGGAGGTGAGAGAGAGGGGGGGAGGGAGGGAGAAGGAGGGAGGGAGGGAGAGGAGGAGGTGAGAGAGGGAGAAGGAGGAGGTGAGAGAGGGAGGGAGGGAGGAGGTGAGAGAGGGAGGGAGGGAGGAGGTGAGAGAGGGAGGGAGGGAGGAGGAGGTGAGAGAGAGAGGGAGGGAGAAGGAGGTGAGAGAGGGAGAAGGAAGAGGTGAGAGAGGGAGAAGGAGGTGAGAGGGAGGGAGGGAGGGAGGGAGAATGAGGATATATATATATATATATATATATATATATATATATATATATATATATATATATATATATATATATATATAGTTTTTTTTAATACTTATAACAATATCGATAATTATAGATATAGAGTGATATGATATCGTTATCGATATCGTGATATCATTTTTGGCCATATCGCCCAGCCCTATATTATTCCCATGCTGGACTACAAGTAATGTTTGTCAAAATGAGCCACACCGTGTCTCTACAGCTATAATACAGAACACACACACAGCTTCGCAAACATAGTGCAACGACCACGGAAACTACTAGAAGGCTGGCATTCTAGGGATAGCGTGGCACTCAAAGTGTTAAGCACTTCAAGGACCTTGTGCGAACCCTGTGTATGATGTCACGTTGATGAAAGATGAAATGCTGTACCAACCTCTATTGACTTTTGCATCGGCCTGTCTCTCTGGTTCCTTGGTCTTTGCTGCAGGGGAAAAGGAAATGCAGTGATGTCAGGGGAGAAGGATTCACAATAGGGATCACTCAGTGGGCGGGATCAATGTCATGCCATTCATTGTGGAGAGAGAGAGAGAGGGGGGGTAAATGACGCGCTGTCACTGAAAAGGTGCAGAGAGAATACCCACAGTTAAGCAACGCCACCGTCAGGAACTAGATACACGTGCGACACCCGATAACTGTGCCAAGCTAACAAAACAACTAACACAGTTCCTCACTGTCATGGACAGATAAAGAGGGTGTAGTGGTTTTGTTGTGGCTTCACTAAACTATGGCATGGACGTCTTTTCAAGGACTTTCATGACCTCTGTCTGTCAGCTTAAGTGTGGCCTAGATATCTACAGAGAGAGATAGTATAGATAGGTAATTTATATTGTATATTTGTATAGTGTTGGGACTTTATTCCTCTTTTACTTACCCTTTTTTTTTTTTACTGTATGAAGCACATTCTCAGGGGCTCATACAGAACCAAGCATTTCACTGTAATGTGCATGTACTTTATACCTGACTGACAAATAAAAGCAAACTTGAACTTGAAACTTGATATATTCATTTAGCAAACGAACGCTTACCCTGGGTTCACTAACTTACAACAAAACAATATCTGGGCCAGATGACACATTTGCCTCAAAATAAAATGCTCTAAGTACAAATACCATCTGGTAGAACTAGAGGGAGCTATGAAGGCGCTGTGGTCACTGGCCACCATAGATAAGATATTCCTTTATTGATCCCCTTGGGGAAATTCGGGTGTCATAGCAGCATGGGGGAGGGGAGGTACAGGTATGGGCAGGTTATTGAGGTTAATTTATGTTAAGACGTAAATATAGGCAATAAAATATCAGATATTTTACAGTGCAGACTTCCTCTCTTCTTGTTGATACTGGATGAAGTGGCAATAAGGGCTCCGCGATTATGACAAATTATAATTGCAATTATTTAGCTTGATATTGTGATCACGGTTTAAATGGAATTTCATATCTGCCAACATTTATATGGTTTTAAAGGGAGATTTTCCAGAGCAGGGAAGTGACAACAAGGGACCATTTAAAGGCTTAACCGGAGTGTTGGCAGGTATGAAATTATGTTTTAATAGTATACCTCTGTGGTGCGGGAGGAGTCAGTGTTGTCCAGGCTCTTAACACCTTCACTGCACACAAAGCAATTCCAAATGATAGATCATGCTCTTTTTAGAATTGCCAAGACATCGTCTTGTGGACCGTTTTCATTTGAAGGTGAGCTCTTTTATTTCTTCTCTTAACTTTGCTTGAGGCTACCGATGTAAACAGGAGGGCAGTGCTCACCTGTGATTGGTCAGACAATGTAGCTGAGGAATGAGCAGTGCTTAATTTGATATAGAAGAGCAGGCATTCTGAATGTAATGTGCCGATATTGCAGTCAATCATGTTTAATTCATTGTGGAGGAGGCCAATTTTTTTTTACTTAAATTGTAATTTCTTTTCAGAAATGACTGATTTTTTAAAAACAATTTAAGACCAAAACATGTTAAATAAAAATAAATATTTAAATAAAATAAAAATGTAATAAAGGATACAAGTGTGTCCTGAATTCACACTATGGATAAGCCAACCCTGAGTATTCTCAATAGACATCTAAAACTCACTTGAGACCAAGTCACTGTATTCTGTGAACATTGTACAACAGTTCAAAACTTTAAAGTACAGTAGTAGTAGGCCTTAAATGGCCAAAGCCAAAAGTATTGGTATTATAATATTTCTGACATCGGAACGATACCGATGTGTAAAAAAATTACCATATCGGACGATATTATATCAGCGGCCGATATATCGTGCACCACTACGATTAATATATGATTAATTGTGCAGCCTAGTGGCAATGGCAATAGATAAAATGTTACCTGTTGAGGCACCGTCTCAAAGGTGTAAACTGAGGCGGGAGGAAATGTATTCTATGTAAAGTAATTTCATTTAGGTAAATTCAGCTGAAAAGGCAAAGGACAGAATACAACAAGCTATGGCTAGACAATATAAAGCCACAGAAGTATAGCTCAGAGCTCCAATATAGCCTACATGTCTTAGTTTGACCAGTCACAATATACAGGGTCACAATATAGTATGGTAATGTAACATTCATTTTTAACATGTTTTATCTAAGCGATGTCATCACATATACAATTGCTTCTTCATGTGAAATGTTCAATTTTTAATGGAGTTACTGTGACTTAATCAAAAAGTCAAGGAAAACTGTACTAAGGAATGTCTATTTGGATAGGTATTGAGGCTAAATTAATCTAAACTAGCATGTATGTTTGTTGCGTTTCGTGTTTCTAGGCTATGCTGTTGCAAAACCTTGCTTTCAAAAGTCTACTTTTTAATATTTTTGTGGCTCATGTATAAGCGAAATCTGAAAACACTAACAAATATACAGTAGATGTCAGAAGAACAATTATTCTGATCAACAACAGGCAAGTCCATGCATGTTTCAATACCATATTTTGTGTGGATTTGTAACTAAAATGTGATTTTTCACTTTGATCATTTCTTGGTGTGCTGAATAAATCTATGGACATTTATTTTATGATTCTACTCATTCGATGGTTAAATTTACTTTAAATCGAGCAGTTTGCATTTTTTAGACGGTCCCTTGACCTCCTAGCAGCCAGCGTTAGGGCTGATGATGGTGATGATGGGGACATTCAGGGACCGGTGAAAATAAAACACGAAGCTTGGCCGCTGTTGTCAGCAGATCAAGAGAACGTGTCTGCGACTAAACAAAAAGACAGCCCATTATTAGCGCGCAATAGAATACAATGTAAAACACGATTTTTTTTACCGCAGTCTGTTATGCTACTAACTAGTTATTAACCAGTCAGATAAATGTAGCTAGCAGCATCTTAGACTGGCTAACGTTAGCCCTGTCTCTACGACTGTGCCCTTCCTCGGCCTTGTCAATGGGTCTACGTGCCGGTAATACACCGGACAAAGTTAAACACAACACATTGCTCAACCAGATTCTTTCAAACGGCGAACCGGACAAACTAGTCAGCCGCTCGCCAACGTTGACGTTAACGTTACACCCTATAATACGAGAAGGCTTCCTCACCTTTCCTCTTGAAAAACGACATGACGGGTTTCACGTTCTGACTGGATCCTCAGCTCAGTGACAGCATTCCGTGGATTCGCGAGTCCCTTCATTCAAAGGCATCTGTTACAACGTTGCACACAAGAAGGCAACGGCTTGGTTTGCAGCCGAGCAAGGACTGTCAAAATCACAATCTTCTTCTATCTGTGACCAGTAGCCATATTGTCAATAAACGTCTCTCACTTCCGGACCGATGCGGCAGGCAGCATTGTGGGAAATGAAAGGTAGGGTTTTACTGAGCCAGAGGAGGGCGCTATTCACAAAGCACGGGCTGTTTGACAGGGAGAGTAGCCACACCGGCAACACGCACAACAGCGCTGCGGTACCAGCCAACAATGAATTTCGTCTTGGCTCCGGTGGAGCGAGTATTAATTGTAAAAGTACTGCTCGCCTCAAAATTCTACAAAGTAAAACCTACTGAGGTACAGTAGGTTATTTGAAATGTAGGCCTATACTATACTGTCAAAAGTAAACTTACTTGTTCAGCATCCCCTTAAGAATTGTATGTATTGAGCTGTACTGCACTGTACCCATTCTGCAATCTGTTAATAAAGTTTTCATTCATTTTTTTTCATTCATCATGTCCTCATATTCTCACATTCTGGTTAGGGCTGCAATTAACTTTTGATAGTCTATCGATTATTAATAATCGATCGATTATTGACACGATTAATCAATTCATTGAATACAAATATTATTTTGTATGCAAAAAGCATCTTGTACAAGGCTCTTTGAACAACTTTGACGGTTATAAAACAAAAAACAAATGTAAATGTATGATATACATCAAGAGTGCAAAATAAATCGTTTTTTTATGTTTAAGTCTTCAGATTGAAAGGAGCTGAACAGTTTAAATAAGAATAAAGAAAATCATAAAACACAACCTAAGTGCCTTTGCTATACATCATCTATGCTGGTCAGATGAACTCAGTGGTACACAGGTTGAAGAAACATGGCTTGGATTAAAAACCAAATTCACAACAATACTTAACGATAGGTTATAACTATGACCAAGTTCTGTGAGTAATGGTGACGCTCAGCGTCACTACTGCACTATACTTCACTTGTGCACGCGCACTGAATAAAAAATTCCACAATGTACCTTTACATCCCAACATTAGTCTGACCACACCCCTATCAGCTTACCTTCATAAGCAGGTGTGTGGCCACCTACTCGCCTCCTTCCAAAGCTTTTACCACAAGGTGAGATCAAGGGCCGCAGCGGCGTCTGACGCTGAGCGTCACCATTACTCACAGAACTTGGTTATAGTTATAACCTATCGTTCTGTTTCGTATGGTTCTCGCTCAGCGTCACTACTGCACAAGGGAGGCTGAGCGAGAGCCATAGCCCGACAAATGTACCCCGCTGAGGCCCCCCACAACCATCAGATCGGGGAGGACCGAGCCCCCCCGACCCTCCCTAATGGAGGATACCCCCCCTATTGGAGGGTCACGGGAGGGCGACGGACCCGACCGTGCGAAGAGGCACTCAAGCAACTCAACGCACAGGGTGAGCAGACCGTGGCTTGACCCCACGACTACACACACGCACAACCCGCATGCCATCCGGGAACGAACGGAAGGAACAACCTCGTTACCGCCCCCAGAAATCACGGGGTCAAGAGGAAACCCAACCCCGTGGCAAGGCCGTAGCAGCGGAGCGCGAAGGAAGACCCAGACCCACTGAAGGGACTGGATCCCCTGGAAAACGGGGGCCCGGAGAGGTCAATGACGCCAGGCATCAAGACCCCACCAGGTGGCCACTTAGTGACACCACCCCCCACATCGCCAGCGTATTCGGATAAGGCCCCTCCAAGAGCGGGCCCTTTCCCCCCAATAGCACACTGCCTGGCACACTGACCCTGCAGAACAGGCAGTCAGCATGGCCGTAAGCACACAAAAAGGTCACCCAACGGAAGCAGGCAGCGCACCGGGGAAACCAGGCAACAGGCTGTAACCTGAGCCTGGAGCACTGCGGACGAGACAGGCGCCAAAGGAGTCAACTGAAAACAGCCGCCCCGGCGGAAGGGGCGTATGCTGGCGTTGTTGATCACCATGACAAAGCCTCCATTAAAAAAAAAACACCCAGAGGGGTTGAGGCAGAGAAGGCTGACATGATTGGCAGACGTCATGAACGTGCAGGGGCACACTCAACCGGGTAACCCGGGAGTTGACTCCAACACACCAGGGAACCAACCACCTTGTCGTTAACCTATGCGGTGGTTGTTCCTATAACCCCTCAAAACAAAAAGGGTTATTCCAAGTCTACGGTATCAACAAACTTTACTTCGGACCGGACCCAGCGGCCTGGGACGCACACAGGGTTACTAGAGGAGGTCCCGAAGACCACCCCGACAGCCCTCCCTCCACCATGCGTGAGAGAGGAGCGAAGAAAAAAGAGAACCAGCCCCCATAACAGTGCCAGGTACAAAAGAGTACCCAACAAGGGTCTCTATAACGCCTAACCTTGTGACACCCCAGGCCGACCCGGCATTTTTCCCCCCGAAAAAAGCCCAAGTCCCTCAGGGTACCAGAACAGCAGATCTGCATCCCCGGCGGACAACGGGTTAACTGATCTGGACCAGCGTGACCAGAACCAGTCCCGTGCCATAACCACGCCGACATGCCTACTCCAGGAGAAGGGGCAGATATGCGTGTTGATCTTAAAACATGAAAAGAAGGCGCCACCCAGACGGTCGGTGCGAACCGCGCTCGGTGGCCCACCCCAAGGGCGTGAGACCCCTCTACATATGTTCAAATCCATTCCGTTATCATCACCCAGATATGAACGAGAATCCGTCGATAACCAATAACAGGTTGTCGAAAGAGGAAAAAAACTCCATCCCAGTTGCTTTATAAAAACGCTGTTTCAACCACAAGCAACCAAGGCGTACTAGCTACCCGCATGATCTTTAACAGAACACCCCGAGCTAGCACTTAAGCATGCGTCGGGACACAACCACATCAATGAACAGGCTAGTTAGACCTTTCAGTGAATCCCCAAGGCGCCCAGGGGAAATGACAAGAGGGGTGCAGCGCTTCCTAAACTCCAACTCTTTTTAATAAAAAAGAAGAAAGCACCAACAGACATGAATCCCATTCTACACAGCCGAGGGTAAAAACTGTTTACATTTTTACATCCAGTCACCCCTTTCACAGAGGATTTAGACCGAAATTCCCCAGAGAGCCTTCCCACGTGAGTCGTAGAATGAAAAAGCCATGGCAACTACGAGTCACGTGACCAACTGACTCAAGTTACACATAAAATCGAGCGTAGCGGACCCGTAAGTCCTACACTCTAACCCGACACTTTGACACAACAGATCGTACGTAAAGATCTAACTCACGGAAGCCATCATCATAGCAATGTACGTAGTGTCGTATGCCATGACGGGGGGAAACCCAACACTCAACTCCTGTTTTTAATAGGAGCAGAGTCAGGACAACCCTTCCCCCCCCCCCCCCTCCCTGCCAAGGCGCCTAACGGCTTGGGCCTGACTGGCCTAACAGGAGATGAGAAACCCCCCCTGACCAATCAAGTGGGAAGGAGGGGTTTATTCGACACCCCCTCACAAAACCCTTCCCCCTACACACAATAACAACTGTAGCAAATGAAACCTTTGGTAGAATGCTAATGAATAGCGCAAGCTAATACAATGCACGCTACCCACAGAACTGTGAACAGGGTTTACAACAAAACCAAGTCGTGTGTGTGTGTGAATCCTACACCCGCATTCCATGTTGTACATAGAAAAACACTGATAGAGAGAGTAACGGCTAGGCCGTGGAACGTGTGTATACGAGCATTACTGCAACTAACACAACAGTGTTGTAGCTCAACATTACTTCTTGTGTAAGCAACAGACCATACAACCAGCTTCTACCTGCATGTGGAGTGTCAGGCCGAGATAGAAACCTTTCTATAACCGAGTGTATGCTGCAGACCTTGCTTAAGCTCATAACACGAACGTAACCCTTCTATCAATGTATACTAGTGCAGATTCACACTTTGCAACCTCATCATATGTTTTGGTGAAGAAACACACAGTTTGTTTAACAAAAAATACAGTCCTCCTTTAGAGCGGACTTTTTATTTATGAGCAAACAAATAATATGAGAGGCCGGGGAGGGGTAAACAGAGGGGACCGCAGGGGAAAAAAGTCACTGGGTCTAGCGGCGTCTGCTGCCTCGAGCCGCTCTGGCTTTGCCACCCCGAGAAGCCCCGGAGGGACGGTAGATAATCGGTTGCTGGTCACGGCGATCCCTACCGTCTCCTCCGGTCGTAGGTGGGCCGGCTGCAGCAGCAGCACCGTCTCTCCTCCTAGCCTTCTTCGATGGGCCAGCAGTGGCGGTGGAGGCAGTAGCAGCCACGGCGGAGGAAGCTCGACGACGTGGAAGCCGTCTGACTCCACCGGCGATGACGGGAGGGGGAAAATGGGGTTGGAGCACGGATCTCTCCTCTGCCATCTCTCTGCACGTTGAGGTCATCAATTGCAGGGCCTTCCCGAACAGTCCAGCATCGGAGAGGGTGGCCGTTAGAAGATGACCTCTCTTCTTCTCCGGCACACGGGCCTGCTCCAGCCAAAGGTGGCGCTGGGTTAGAGTTGCCAGGGCGCGCACTTTCCCAGCGGCTATGGCCTGCAGCTGAGTCAGATGCAGGACAGCTCCTGCCACCTGGGTGAGCTGGTCATGTTGGACATCAGTCAGCTCCGTGCCGCCCGTCATTATCCCGGATATAAATCTTGCCAGCTGCGCGACATTAGACGCGGCAGCCAGAGATTGTGTACCAGAGATGAACGACTGGTCGCTCCAATAAGCCAACCGCCTAGCCGATTTTCCTTGAAGAACCGGCTTGCATAACGGCTCCCACACCAAGCCGTGGCACGCCCTCTCTCATACCGTCGACCAAACCCACCACCCGCGTAACCGGTACGTAGGCGGGGGTGAGGCCCATGATGTGGGACACCACCTGGCCCCGACGAACATAGGCCCCCATTGAGGGGAAAAATGGGTAGACAACGTCCACCCCTCTCACCGGGTTAGGGTTAGGTTAGATCATCAGGGACAGGAGCAGGCAGTGGCTGCGGCAGCGGCACGCCGTTTGCAGCGGCCGCCACCGCCATAAGCTCGGGGAACAAAGCCCGCAGTTCCCCCTTCAGACTTTCCTCCACCGAACCCGCATCCCTCACATGCAGCAGGCTTCGACTGGTCAAGGAGCCACAGTCTGATGTGGCTGATAGTAGGGCATCCTGCCGATGAGGCCGAGGGTTTTCCCCGACATCCTCGAACAAGGCGCCCCAAGGAGACATTTCACCCCCCTCCAGTGTTACCTGGACGGGTGGGATACTCGTCTCTACTGGGCCTTCAAACAAGAACCCGTCTGCCTCTACCATGTAATCCTCTGTTTCCATCGGGCAGATAGAGACCGACGCATCCTCGCTGGTCTCCAGCAATTCACCAAACCCAGGCCGTTCGCGTCTGCAAGCCACCATCTTGCGACGGGAGCGAGCAGAGGAAACAGAGGAACCAGAGCCAGGACCAGGCCATCGCAGAGACGACAGCACAGGTGCACCGGCTCCTTGGAGAGGCAAACTACCCATCGGATGCCTACCGGGCGTGGCTGCCACCCACGAGAGAGGCAACAGCCCCGCACCAGAACGCACGACGGAGGCGGGAATGGAGAACCGCTGGTGAAGAGTGGCTCTGCGACTCTCCGAAGTAGACATTATGACTTAGATTTTTCTATCGAATACTTATGAGAGAAGAAAAAAATAAGCACAATGTAAACACATCTCAACTTTCTTCAACTAGCAACCTCGTCAAGTGGGGATCTACCGAAGGCACTTCCTTGTGGTGAAAGCGAAGAAGGAGGCGAGTAGGTGGCCACACACCTGCTTATGAAGGTAAGCTGATAGGGGTGTGGTCAGACGAATGTTGGGATGTAAAGGTACATTGTGGAATTTTTTATTCAGTGCGCGTGCACGAGTGAAGTATAGTGCAGTAGTGACGCTGAGCGAGAACCATACGAAACAGAACAACATGGCACCCCTAAGAACCACCAGGGTTAAAAATCGCGCTGAGCCATGGATGCACACTGAAATACTGACCGCTATGAAAACGAGAGACAAAAAATGCTCTGAACTTCATAAGAGTCAGACAAAGCTTTCCAAAAGCTCAAACAGTAAACTCCAAGCCCACGTGGTTGAACAAAAAATTCAAAGAAACAGACTAAGAAATGACGTAAACAACATGATCAAAACCACAAAAAAAAATGTCATCAATGACAAAACTTAGGAAAACAAAAACAAACCACGTGAACTTTGGAAATTACTCAATAATCAACTAGGCTGCAGTAAAAAACGTAAAACCAGATTCACAAACATAAACGTAAAAACGGACAACACGCTCATCACAGACAAGCTGGATGTAGCCAATTACTTAAAAATCTTCTTCACAAACATAGCCACAGCACTGGTAAACAAACTACCCTCCCACTCAGGGCATTATGGAGTGTTCGAATTATCAGGGGACCAATGGGGGCTCAGCCCCCATAGCTATAGTCTGAGCCCCCATAGTCAAGACCCCCTGTGGGGGTCTCTCAAAAAAATTATATATATATATATTTTTTTAATGTACAAATTAGTATTATTTATTTTACCTAAATAAAGTATTAATAGATCATGTCGCGTATTCTTGGAATAACGTGAGACCACAACTGTGAACTGATCTGGTCATTTATTTACCATCGCAATCACGTCAGTTAACTCTCCCGTTACCTTGAACTCCCCTCCTATACATAGTCCCCAGCCCCATTCCTATTGGCCGGGCACTCACCTTACTTCCTGTTCGTCATACCAATAGACCCGGCCCACATAGATGGTCTAAACTATGATAACACCACATCTCCCCTTTCTTGAGAACAAAAGGGTAGACTGCCTTTGTCTCCTCAAACCTTATAGGATTATTCTGCCTCTTGTGTAGAAAGGTCTGTCCCTGTTTAACCCTGTTAACACAAAATGTATTATTCATAGTGCCTTATACTAGACTATACCATTTACATTCTACATACCATATTTACATAACATTTAATTTGTCTTATACATTTGTGCCATTTTTTTTCTTTTTTTTTTTTAACAATTTCAGATCCCCTTTTCCCCCCCCAGTTCACAGGTCAAGCCTATTAGGTTTCACTACAGTTCTCCCAGACCGGGTTTTGAGAGTGAGAGTCCCTTTAGGTGCGGCTTGGGATACCACACCCGGTGACATGGGAGCCTGCTCAGGAGTTGGCTCAGCCTGCTCAAGAGTTGGCTCTGGCGTTTGGTGCTGTAGTGGGGAACCTCTGTCCTGCTCAGATGTCTGAAGAGGTATCAGGTGCAGGCGGTTGTGTCTCACCACCCCCTGAGGTAGATCCACCAAGTATGACCTTGGAGTGGAGTGCTTCTGGAGCACTGTCCCAGACTCTTCAGCGTCAGTGACCCATACTTGTTCTCCTGGTGACAAGTCACTGAGAGCTTTGGCACGGTGACGTTTGTTGTAAGTTTCAGCATCCGCCACGCCTCTCTTCTCCTCCTTCCGAGCGAACGCACTGCAGTCCGGCAGCGCAGGAACCAGCTGGGAGGGAATGGTCGGCACAGTGGTGCGGAGACGTCGGCCCATGAGAAGTTGAGCCGGGCTGTAACCACTCTGGAGAGGTGTGGCTCTGTAGGCGAGTAGAGCCAGATAAGGATCTCCAGCCTTTTTCAGCAGATTTTTTACTGTCTGGACTGCGCGTTCCGCTTCGCCATTACTTTGGGGAAACCTCTTTTTCTTTTCAGTTTTTAAAAGAACAGAGTAATTAATGTTGTGGAATGTGACGCGACCAGGAAGTCCAGCAGAACAGAACTGTGTTAATAAAGTGTTGCAGCTAATAATCTGACTGGAAGGAGGTCGTAGTTTGGAGCTCGGTGGTGGAGGAGAGAGGCAGGCCATGCTGCGTGTTCATGGGGGGCGGCTGTTGTTTGGGGAGGAAGGCAGAAGTGTGGATTGTTCATGTGGGAGGGTAGATGTTGAGAGATGCGCCGAGTGGCGGCGTATGCGTCCGTCGGAACAGTGCAGCGAAGACATGTGTGGGAGTAGTAGTCGGTGGTGGAGGGCGGAAGATGTAGCTATGAAAGAGCAGGGACAGCGGAAAACTCGCGATTGGTGGCCTCGGCCTGTGAGCGGCTATCCAGGGTATTGGGAGGATCGTGATGGAAGTAAATGGTGTGAGAAGGGTGAGGAAGATTGCGATAGGGATGGGAATGGACTTGACGACGGGAAGGGGACGGGTGGGGCCAGTATGGAGTGTGGTGGGGGAGAGAGTGGGGGAGAAGAGTGGAAAGAGGTGGGGAAGAAGAGTAGGGAAAGTGAGGGGAAGGGGAGTAAGAGGAAGAAAGAGAGGGGAGATAGCTTGAGTGGGTCAGAGGATGAGGGTAGGGGAAAGGGTTTTGGAGGGTTGAATGTAGTGGTGCGTTTTGAGGGAGGAAAGGGAGTTGGGGATATAGAGCCGGATCGGTTGTCGAAGCTCATTAAAGCGCAGTTAGGTGAGGTAAGGTACGGGAAGGTGTTGGGGGATGGGAACTTGTTTATAGCGTGTGTAAGTGTAGTGCAGGTAGAGAGGGCAAGGGAAATGAAGAGCATTGGAAAAGTGGAGGTCAGTGAAGTAGGGATAGTAGGGGAGAAAAGGGATAGTGGGTGCAAGGGGGTGATTGGGGGAATTACAATTAAGGTTAGTATGGATCAGCTGTTAGGGGATTTGAGGAGTGACGAACGCAATGGGAAAGTTAAGAGTGTAGAGAGGATGAAGAGAGGGGCAGAGAAGGAGGAGACAGGGACCATAGTTATTCAGTTTGAGGGTGAGGTTAGTCCGAGAGTGGTATTTTTAGGGTATTTGGCATATAGGGTTAGGGAGTTTGTGCCAAATCCGTTGAGGTGTTATAGGTGCCAGGAGTTTGGTCATGTAGCTAAGTGGTGTAGGAAGGGACAGAGATGTGGTAGATGTAGTGGGGAGCATAAGTATGGGGAGTGTGAACAGGGAGTGGAGCCGAGGTGTTGTAGTTGTGGTGGGAAGCATAGTGTAGCGTATTGGGGTTGTGAGGCGATGAAGCGAGAGGTAGTGGTCCAGCAGGTGCGAAGGGAAGGTAGAATTTCATATGCCGAGGCAGCTAGGAAGGTAGGACAGGGACAGCAAGACAAGGGACAGGGGTTTAGGGAAGGGCAGTTGGCAGTAAGGATAGTGCAGGAGGATCAGGGAAGGCAAGATAGGGGGCAGGGTTTTAGGATAGGGCATCGGGTGGTAGAGGAAGTTCAGGCGAAGAAAGAGAGGGTGTTTAGGGAGAAGTTAGGTATGGTGGCCTTTGTGGCAGGAGTAGTGAACACGACAGCGACGATTAGCAGTAGGACAGAGAGGACTAGGTTGATAGTTTTAGCAGCAGTGGGACACTTGGGTATGGAGGGGTTGACAGTGGAGGATGTTTTGACGGAGTTAAACAGGGTGGCTGATCATGTAGCGTTAGAAAAGGGGGGTGTTAGTGAGCGAGTAGGTCAGAGTCAGCCCACAGGAGGCAAGGGGGGACTCATAGATTAGGGTTGGTTAGGGTGGTGATGTTAGGGATGGGTTTGTTGTTTTGTGTGTTATGGGGTTGAATGGAGTGTACAGTAGGTGGCGGTATGCAGCTTTTGTGGTCGCAATCTGCCACTATACCCAGGGAAGAAGAAGGTTATTGTGGAATGGGGTGTGTAGTAGCATAGATATATATCTATGTGCAGTAGGTGGCGGTGTGCGGCTTTTGTAGTCGCGACCCGCCATAATTTTGTTTTACAGTGATTTTACTGTCATGTGGAGGGCGGCAATACGCCTAGATGCGTAGTCCGCCGGAAACTTAAACGAAGAAGAAGAAGAAGAAGAAGAAGAATGTTGTGGAATAGGCTGCATTTCACCTCCAAGCCGCTATGTGTCGCCCATGAGCGTCGCCCCATAAGTTTAACGCTACTCTAACCTAGTGAAGAAGAAGCAGCTGATGTAAACAGAGAGCTGCCGGTCCGTCTGTGTCCTGCAGGCTGCAACTGAAAACATAAACACTACGCCACATGCCGCCAAAAAAAAGGCTCAACCCGCCGCAAGGCTGTACAAAGCTGGACAGCTTTGGTTTTATAAAAAGGCCAAAGACTGACGCTGTTAGTGCAGCAGCTAGCAGCGCTACTGTCACTGAAGTTGACACTGCTAGTGCTAGTATTAGTGTTAGCTCTGCTGCTCCTGTGCCCAGTGCACCTGTTATTGTTACTGCGCCGGTTGCCACTGCCAGACCCGAGTCTCCACCACTAGACCTGGACTGCGCTGCTACTCAACCACCACAATGCTGGGGTCCGAGTCAGGACCTTTTGGAAAAATAAATATAGCTGGTTATTTGCCAAGGAGGGATGCATTGGCTGCCTTCCATGTAAAAACGCCAAGATATTGTTAAATAAATCATTTGGAGCCCATTTGGCAGAGCAGTGGATGAATGGGACTGTGACTAGCTCTCAGAGCAAGACGTTGAGGAAGAAAATATACTTGCACAGTGATAGCGTTGCTCATAAGCAAGCTATAGAAATAGAATGTCAAAACCAGAAGGAAGTGCTTCCAAGAAAAGTGAGCGAAATCACATCTGCTTTGCTCAAGGAGACAGCCAGTTCATTCAGGGCAGCATATACTGTCGCTAAAGAAAGGTTGCCTTATACCAAATTGAACCCCCTTATGACACTTAATGAGTTGAAAGGTGCGACAGTCGGGCCAGCTCACCGATCCGATCATTCTTGTGCACAGATCATAGAGCACATTGCCACAGAGATGAAAAAAAAAATTGTTTCTCATGTCAAATCGCAGGATTCACGTATCAGTATAACACTGGATGAAAGCACAATTCATGGAAAAGCTTACATGATAATTTATGTCAGATGTGATGTCACTGGGGATGGAGATGTGGACAATGTTTTTCTTGACCTTGTTGAACTTGATCAGGGCACAGATGCAGAGTCACTGTGTAATGCGCTGAAAACCAGCCTTCAGGCAGTGGGGATGGATGAAGCCTTTCTAAGGAAACATCTAATCAGCATAGCCACAGACGGGGCAGCTGCTCTAACTGGGAGAAAGACTGGACTCATAGCTAGACTGAAGCAGGATTTCC
Source organism: Notolepis coatsorum (assembly GCF_963971535.1). Classification (NCBI taxonomy): domain Eukaryota; kingdom Metazoa; phylum Chordata; class Actinopteri; order Aulopiformes; family Paralepididae; genus Notolepis; species Notolepis coatsorum. The sequence goes on along the minus strand of NC_140172.1, from coordinate 99,167,420 downwards.
CTCGACTTCAGTCAGTTCATTGTCTGGCTCATCGTTTAGAATTAGCAGTGAATGACTCCTTAAAGGAAGTAGCTGGCTGCAATCATTTAGAGTTTTTCCTCGCAAAACTCTATTCTCTTTACCACCAGTCCACAAAAAATGCAAGGGAGCTGCAGGAAGCGGCTGCTGAACTGAATATGCAGATTCTGAAGATCGGACAAGTGTTTACAATAAGATGGGTGTCAAGCAGTTTCAACACTGTCAAAGCTGTGCTGAAGGATTTTCCAGTGTTAGCACATCACTTCAAAACTGCTATTCTACTGGATTTCTTGCTGATTTGGCCACAATGAAAGACGTGTTGCGTGAACTACAACGTCTCTCCCTGAAACTACAGCGACGTGACATGTCTCTGGTCACTGCAAGGCACCACATTGACCAAACGATCGAGGTGCTCTCTGCCATGAAGGACAAAGGAGGGAAAACGGAAATTAAAGTGAAAACAGGCATAGCCAGCAGCCACTTCAAAGAGGTCGATCTCACCAAAACGCTGCCCAAGATAAAGAAAACCCAATTTTACCAGTCAATCATCGATAACCTCACCAGGCGTCTCCCTGATAGTGAGCTGGTAACCATGTTGAAGCCTATGGATCAGCACTTCTGGCCGGAAGAGAGGGCAGAACTTATTCTGTTTGGAGAACGTGAGGTGGTGAAGTTTGCTAAACTTCTCGGAGAGTCTGCCAATGACGCTGTCAATGAGTTTCGAGACTGGAAACTACAAGGTATGTAATTATTATTTAGTAGGCCTAATAGAATATACGATTGTATAAAAGTTTGGGTGTGACAACTAAATGTTTTCTCCTTACGGGAGAGTGAAAGGCATGACAACTAACATGCCTCTTCTTTTAGATCTTAATTAAGCTATAGCTTCATGTAATACTCAGTGTGTACTGTACGTGTGTGATGTGTGAAGATGTATGCATGAATAGTTTTGAAAGTATTTTTTTTATCTATATTATTATTTACATTTCTTTATTTAATTGTTTTTGCTCCACTCAGGCAGTGCGCCTGCATTTTGGTGTATGCACTGGCAATGACAATAATGGAATCTTGATCTTATCTTCAGGCAAGGCACATCAGGGACAGGGTGAAACCTTGAAAAGACTCATAGTGGCAAGCAACACCATCCTTCCGACCTCTGCAGAGTGTGAGAGGGGCTTTTCTGCTTGCAACGACACAGACCGTAAGACCAGGAATCGGCTGCAAGCTAGGAGCCTTACTGCACTGTTGTTTGTGGACCTGAATGGGCCTCCTATCAACAAATTCGACCCTCTCCCATACATACAATCCTGGATAAAGAAAGGACATCGTACTTCAACATCATGGGTTCCAGGATCACAACCAAAGCCTCTTCAAAACAGAGCACTTTGGTCTATCTTCTCTGTGTAATGGTAAGATAATGGCTTTTACTTTTAACCAGGCTATTTATATGCATTACCCCTCATCTGCCTCTGTGTAAGCATAACGTATCTATAGAAAAATGGCAAAAAAAACAGCCTGTGACTATAACAAACAGCACTGTCCAGACTCCAAGCCCCCCAATATTCAAGCCTACACTAATACAATTTGTCCCTCGGAAATAGAGTAAATGTATGTATGTAACACAACAACTATACATATATATATAAATAAACAATAAACCTCAAATGTGCTGTCCTTCAACAGGCAGACAGACGGAACCGAAGAGAGAACGAGTGAAGAGGAAAAACTCAGCTGCAGGGAGCGGGGCGTGATGGGTCTTCTGGATTCTGGACTGACATGAGACACTTTAGAGCTGTAGGAGGAAAAACTGAGGAAGTTGTTGTTACTGTTGTTTACTTGATGTAATGTTGCTGCTTATTTGGTAACATGCTGCTGGTATTTTGATCATTGTATAGTTTTTGCATTTTGACAGATATGTGGGAGAAAGTGTTAAGAAAAAAGTTATAATTGCCACTTGAGATGATGCAATCTATAGCTTGATGTAATGGCTTCTGATAATGCAGAGCTCTAATTGCAGATGTTGTTATTACTCTCGTGGTCTGAGATACTGTGTGACACTGTGACACTTTAAGTCGTTTAAGAGGTCATGATGTGGTGGCTGTAGCTCAGGAGGTAGGGCTAGTCGTCACTACTTGCTTTGGATAAAAGAGGTCAGTGGTTTGAATCCTGGCTCTTCCAGTCTACATGTCGGTGACATGCTGCAGTAGTTACTTTTCTTCTTGTTGTTCTAAGAAGATGCTGCTACTTCTAATTTATTTTTCATTCAGTTCTTGATTACCTGTGCACATTTGTTTATAACATTATTTATTTTGATTTATACAAGTATGAAGAGTTTATCGCCGGCCACTAGAGGGCAGCTTTTATGTTCATTTTATTATCAGATGATAATGTTACTTACTGTATCCTGATGAATGCTGCTGTTTTTTTCCATTCTATTATTTTGTTAGTTTTTGATTTATAAGTGCAGAGACAAATAAATGTTAATTCAAGTTCATACATTTGGTATCATTTTTCAAATTAAATTGTTGTATTTTATCAGATGCAAATAAGTAAATATGGCATTATATATCAGAGGTGAGTAAGAAAATGAACAAATATTGATGGTTAAGAATGAGACTGAATAATGACATCACACAATATAGTCTAATGATTAGACTGTTGTGTGATGCCATTATTACTTAGTATTAGACTAATTCTAATGAGATATTCCTCTAAATATGACTTCGAAAACAGCCACAATTTCAGGAAAATAATCGTAAAAAAAAAATCAAGGGGCCCCCATAGCTCTCAGATGATAATTCGAACCCTGATTATGGGGTAGAACGCATAGTAGCATACTACAAAAACCTAGGGGTCCGCAAAGATGACTTCAAACTAGAAATGGTAACAACAGATGAGGTACTCAAAAAACTGAGCGCCCTCCAACCTAACAAGGCCACTGGCCATGACAACATCCCCTCCAAATTCCTCAGAGACTCAGCAGCCGCCATCACCCCCAGTCATCACACACATAATAAACTTCTTCATAAAACAGGGACACAGGCGGTCAGGTGGCGTAGCGGAGATGGGAGCATGTCTATGTTCCCCGGGTCCTATGTTCCCCGGGTTCTATGTTCCCCGCTTTGATTGATTGATAGATTGAACATTTTAGACCACCAGCCCTGATTCCAAACTCTAACCTTAACCAGTTCGAACAAGGGCCTAAGCTTAACCGTTCGAAACAAGGCGGACATTAATAATTAATAAAATAATAAACATTTATAAAATTTTCAATCTATTAATCAATCAAAGCGGGGAACATAGAACCCGGGAAACATAGGACCCGGGGAACATAGGGATGATCCCGCGGAGATTGCGCTCGTCACCAATGCAAGAGGCTGCGGTCTCGACTCCCGGAGTCAGCATTGCTTGGGGCTTGGGCTGATCACTATACTAACCCGTTTGGCTGGGTTAGGGGGAGGGCAAGTCATGGGTGGGAATCTGGCGTTGTGGACAGCGACGCCTACACGTCAGGTCTGGGCGCTTGCTCAGCGGTGGCAGGACTTGATGAAGGCAGCGTGACCTCCCACGCGTTACACTTCACCAATGAGAGTCCTCGCTGCCAGGTGAAAAAAGAGTCACTGGCTGTCTAGCGTGTGGATGACTTCAGGATTCCCTTGTACCGACCAGTAGGAGAACATGCGCACAACAACCAGGTAGGGGAGGGGGGAATTGGCACAACGACTAAAATTGGGACGGGGAGAAAACAGAAAAATCTGAGAAAGAGATCATAATAAAAAAAAAAAAAAAAAAAGGGGGACACGTCCCCAAGAACTTCAGAATTGCGAGAGTGACCCCTCTGCACAAAAAGGGCAGCAAATTAGACCCAGGCAACTACCGCCCTGTTTCTATTCTTACCTCCATTTCGAAAGTCATGGAGAAAATAGTCTACGAACAGGTCGAAAAGTACCTGGCAGAAAAAAATCTAATCTACGAATTCCAATCTGGCTTCAGAACATCCCACTCCACTGACACATGCCTTCTCTATTTGAACGACCACATCAAACAAGAGGTGGACGCGGGCAAATACTGCGGCATGGTCATGCTGGACCTACAAAAGGCCTTCGACACTGTCAATCACTCCATTCCGATTGACAAGCTAAAAGCAATTGGTTTGATAGTTTATCAGTAAGCTGGATGCAATCCTACCTTGAGGGGAGAGAACAGGTAAACGGTACTCTATCCCCCCCCCCCCACAGTGAGCTGTGGTGTTCCACAAGGAAGCACTAGGACCGCTACTGTTCCTAATTTATGCAAATGACATGTCGTCAGCTTGTGACTGCAACTTGTTCTTGTTCGCGGACGACTCAGCCCTGCTGGTCTCTGACAAGAACAAGTTACAGGTTGAAAAAACCCTCAGCTCAGAACTCGGCAGAATCTGCACCTGGCTCGCTGATAACAAACTATCATTACACCTGGGTAAAACAGAGTCCATTCTCTTTGGATCAAATAACAAACTCAGCAAGACCGATGGCTTCTCAGTTACAGTGGGTGACAATATTGTCACAAGAAAATTGTTATGTTGTACGTCCATAGTATTTTGTATGTAGGTAGGTGTAGTAATAAGACTCAGGAAGCAGGTTACTCTTTTAGCCTTTTAGTCAAGCAGGTTAGCATGGTAGGTTACAGCAGGGTACATTCTGTTCTATTCTCCTTCTGCGTGTACACTTCTTCTGCACACTTCAGCTGTAGGCATAACAGGGCATTGTATCAACTACGCCCCATAGTGGAGACTCTTGGGAAGTACATCTTCAACATGCATTACAGAACACAACATCTCCCTTTTCTGTAATAGAATGTTACTTGCTACTCAGCATTATGCAAATTTAGAACTTTTGCTTTTTCCACTTTCTTAAAGGGGAACTCCAACATTTTGGGAAATTAGCTTATTTAACATCTTCCCTGGAGTTAGACAAGAAGATACCTTTTTTGTCTCTGTGCGTGCATTTTAGCTTTGGGAATAGACGCTCCGTTAGCATAGCTTAGCTTCATCACTGGAAGTGAGGCAGGACAGTAGCCTTACAGTGCCTTACAGTGTATTGCAAGGTCTGACATTGACCAAATTTGTTATGCATGACCTTGGTGGGCTCAAGGGGTCAATGTCAGACATTGCAATCAAAAGTTAGGGGGCGCACTGAAATTATGGCAAGGGTTATTAGCCCCCTAACTTTTGATTGCAAAGTCTGACATTGATCCCCTTTTCAGGAGTTGACCTAGAGCCCACCAAGGTCATGCATATCAAGTTTGGTCAATGTCAGACCTTGCAATACACTGTAAGGCACTGTAAGGCTACTGTCCTGCCTCACTTCCAGTGATGAAGCTAAGCTATGCTAACGGAGCGTCTATTCCCAAAGCTAAAATGCATGCACAGAGACAAAAAAGGTATGTATCTTCTTGTCTAACTCCAGGGAAATTGTTAAATAAGCTAATTTCCCAAAATGTTGGAGTTCCCCTTTAAGTAAACTGAACCAACAGTCAGTATCATAAAACGGGTAACTCAAGGTAATCATTAAACAAAGGGCGCACAGGTTATTCAATCATTATCAAGATATAATTATATATGCTCAACCAATATTACTCTTAGTTCTCACTCAGTGTGCAACAAAGTCCTGATGCCAACTAGGTTTGTTTCTTGCACGCGACTGTGCTGGAGTGTGACCGCTGAGCGCTGTCAGGGCTCCGGCACACGTGCCTGCTCCAGCCAAAGGTGGCGCTGGATTAGAGTGGCCAGGGCGCGCACTTTCCCAGCGGCTATAGCCTGCGGCTGAATCAGATGCAGGATGGCTCCTGCCGCCTGGGCGAGCTGATCATGTTGTAAATCAGTCAGCTCCGTACCGCCCTTCAGTATCCCGGACATGAATCTCGCCAGCTGCGCGATGTTAGAAGTGGTAGCCAGAGATTGCGTCGCGGAGATAAATGACTGGTTACTCCAAAAAGCCAACCGCCTCGCCGATTTCCCTTGGGGAACCGGCTTCCGTAACGGCTCCCACACCACCTCAGGACAAAGGAGCGCCGCCATCGGCCTATCAAGCCGAGGCACGCCCTCCTTCATGCCTTCTACCATACCCACCACCCTCGTGACTTGCACGTAGGCGGGGGTAAGGCCCATGATGTGGGAGACCACCTGTCCCTGACGGACGTAGGCCTCCATTGAGGGGAAAAATGGACAGACAACGTCCACCCCTCTCACCGGACGGCGTTGCCATAGATGACCTATGAGATCGTCAGGAATAGGAACAGGCAGTGGCTGCGGCAGCGGCACGCCGTTTGCGACTGCCGCCGCCGCCGCCATGAGCTCGGGGAACAAAGCATGCAGTTCCCCCTGCATACTTTCCCCCACCGAGCTCGCGTCCCTCACATGCAGCAGACTACTGGTTAAGGAGCCACATTCTGATGTGGCTGATAGCAGGGCATCCCGCCACAGAGTCGGAGATTCTAACCCAACATCTGCGTACGAGGAATCCCAAGGAGACATCTCACCCCCCTCCAGTGTTACCTGGACGGGCGGGGGACATGTCTCCACCGGGGCTTCGAACAAGAACCTGTCCGCTTCTACCATGTAGTCCTCTGTTTCCATCGGCCATGGAGAATCAGACGCATCCTCATCCGGCTCCAGCAACTCACCAAAACCAGGCCGTTCGCGTCTACAAGCCACCATCTTGCGACGGGAGCGAGCTGACGCAAAAAGTTTGCGTCTCAAATCCCCCGCAACCAAAGGAGCCGGCCGCCAACAGCGGACGACTCCCCGGAAGCAGAGGAACCAGAGCCGGAACCAGGCCATCGCACAGGAGACGGCGCTGGTGCACCAGCTCCTTGGAGAGGCAAACTATCCATCGGACGCCTACCGGGCGTGGCTGCCGACCACGAGAGAGGCCTCAACCCCGCTCCAAGACGTACGACAGAGGCGGCAATGGAGAACCGCTGGTGAAGGGTGACGTTGCGAGCGCGACCCTCCGAGGTAAACATTATGACTTCGCTTTTTTCTTTTTAAATATATGAGAGAAGAAAAAAGCAAGAAAAAATTTAAACACGTATCAACTTTCTTCAACTAAACAACCTCGTCAAGTGTGGGTATCTACCAAGGCACTTCCTTGTGGTGAAAGTGAAGAAGGAGGCGAGTAGGTGACCACACACCTGCTTATGAAGGTAAGCGGATAGGGGTGTGGCCAGACGGATGTCGGTATGTAAAGGTTCATTGTGGAGTTTTTTATTCAGTGCTAGGCACGAAGTGAGGTTAGTGCAGAATGACGCTGAGCGGAAACCAGAATGAAATAGAACTATTAGTTAAAGCTGTTGACAGAAAGTGCACTGACTTGTGTGCTGTTTGGGAACAGTTGACAATGTTTAATGTAAAGGTTTTCATCAGCTCACCTGAATATGTGTTCTCAAGTTAGTGCTGGATGTGTGGGAAGTTGAGATCAGCTTCGTTTTTGGCTGACACAATAAACACCTAAACATTATGTTTTAGGCGTTTTTTCAGTCAAACTCATAAATTTTTCCAGATAGGGCCATGGAGAGGCATTGTTGTTATTGATATCATCATCTTCATCAATGCCATCAGCCCTGGAAACATTGAATCCCTCTGCCATTTCGCGCGGACTGGTTCATGTAATCTGTTAAATTGCATTCATTCATTCAGTGGTCTGTTTTGATTTGCACTTCCTGGTTTGCGGAGCTGGAGTCCCGCCCTATCCTGCCTCTGATTGGCCTACCCGTACTGTTTTGGCCTAACCTTACCCAATCGTGAGTCGTCATTTTTTTTCCCCACAAATCTTTATGTCTGTTTCTCCGGATAGTAGCGTGTAGCGTTTCATCACGCTACGTCACTACTTTGTTCTAAAAATAGCTGCACTACAGAGAACGCTACTTGGTTCAAAAGTAGCGACGCTACCATCACGCTACTGAGAATTGTAGTTAAGCTATGTAGCGTCGCTACTTGTAGCTAGCTACTGCCCATCACTGCTTAGATCTCACACTCTACTGTAATGAAACAGGTCCCCGTAAGGGTTAAGATATTTTCATTCACCCGTAGGTAGAGAGAGAGAGGGTACTGGCGAGCTTCGCGAGCTATTCGATGGGAAGGATTATTATTATTCACACGTGCTGTCTGCACCAATTAACCGCACAACACATGTAACCAGAAAATACAGTGGGCCCACAGTTGCAACAAAAAGCCTGTCTAAGCCGGCATTCCCCAAAATAACAAATGTCGGGGCGCCCCTAATCACTGGTACACGTGCCAGTTCAAAGTATCTATTCTCTTCGCCCTTAGAGGGCACGCGGGTACCTGGCTTGAGTGTACCAACCGACTGCTGGCCTGCTCCCGCAACGAATGTCCGTGTTGCGAGATGGCCGTCGAACGGTCCCGTGCTTGTCACCTGTGACAGGCAGAGGCGGGCTGGGTTGACGTTAGGCAGGTGACGGCTGGAGGTGCGTGTAGTCCGGCGACGTCCGTTGAGGGGTCCGCTGCTGGGCTGGGGAGATGGAGCGACACGCGGGCTAAACTGTGGTGCTAGGCCTAACTGAAGCTAAACTGTGGGTCGGGACGACCCCCTGTCCTGTCGCTTATACTTTAACTAGAACGCAACGTGTGCAATATCTACAGCACTCTTTGGCAGTAGCACGTCTGCTTCTTTGTTCACAATGTCTCTTTAGCATTAACTGGAAGCTAAGCTATCGCATACGACATTACTAACTCATATCTCGCGTGTCTTTAGTGTCTAGAGCTCCGGCTCTACGCATCCGCTTGCTTCTGTATCAAAACGATGCAGAGGCAGTCCCGCTGTAAGAGCCCTGCCTTCAGCCAACCCTTCTTCACCTGTTGTCTCTCCTGCCCAACGTCACACCAGCTCCCCCTGGCGGCAGTCCAGTGCCTGCTCCACTATTAAATGTCAATGTTAGGTAGGGGAGTTTACACAACGTTATCCTGAACACAGTAGAGTACAAGGAATTAGGTTAGACACATTGAATTATTGTTAGACATATTCAGGTGTCTACAGAAAGATGAAATTACATACCTAGGTTCCATCCTAGAGGCAAATCTTTCCTGTGACAAAATGGCATCCAAGGTAATAAAAAAAGTCAACCAACGAACTAGATTTTTGTACCGGATCTCCTCTCTGGTAAACAAGAATACCCGAAGACTCTGGCAGGAGCACTCATTCAAGGGTACTACGACTATGCTTGCACCTCATGGTACCAAAGCACCTCAAAGGCGCTAAAAACAAGATTACAAACATTACAAAACAAACTGGTCAGACTTCTACTTGACCTTACCCCTAGAACCCACCTCACCCCTGCCCACTTTGACTACCTAGGATGGCTTAGAGTAGACGACAGAGTACAGCAACTTGCAATGGGCCTGGTCTACAAGATACACTATACGACTAAGGTACCCATGTACATGTCAAAATACTTCCCAAAGGTCAGTGAATACCATGACCACAACACCAGAGGAAGCTCAACAAATCATGTTAAAACCAGATTCGTCTCTAACAAGGGACTAAACACGTTTAGCAACTATGCCACATCAATGTGGAATGCCCTACCCAAAGCTGTAAAGGAATATGAATCCCTACCCAAATTCAAAACCGCTCTTAAAGAGCACCTACGGGAGGCTGCAATTCGAAACTGGCCACCGTAAATGTCCAACCCCCCCCCCCCCACCCCCTCCTAATAGTCAGCCTCCTCCCCACCATATGTATATATTCTCTCCCCACCGTATGTATATTTCTCTCCCACCCACCCACCCACCCACCCCCTCCTATGTACAGTCTCCTCCCCACCGTATGTATATATTCTCTCCCCACCGTATGTATATTTCTCTCCCACCCACCCCCTCCTAATGTACAGTCCCCTCCCCATCATATGTATATACTCTGTCAGGATCTATGGGTAACAGTACTGTATATTTGCATATCGTATATGTCACAAATGTAACAGTACTATATACGTACCTGTATGTCATGTATGTCCCTATGCCATAAATGTCATGATGTCATGTATGTCATAAATGTCACTATGAATTGAAAATGGGGGACCCTGATGTAAACAAGACAAACGTCTTTCTCTGGTCTGCATCCCCTTAACAATTGTATGTATTGAGCCGTACTGTATTGTACCCATTCTGCAATCTGTTAAATAAAGTTTTCATTCATTCATTCATACATGACATAATGGCTTCAACCGGCCATGGAGGTGCAGCATAACATAGACCCAGCTAATCGATTATAATACAAATAGTTGCCATTTGTAGAACTTGCTAAATGGGAGTGCATTATTCAGGGGTCTGGATCCAGGCTACTACTGCAGACTGCAGTGGAGTCAAAAGTAGGACATTTGTTTTCAAACATAGTCGACAAAAAGTCTAATGGGAAATGGGACGTTCCACTAGAACATCACCAATTTCACAAATTCTTTTATGACAAAGAGACATCGAGAGGCTTCGTTTCTGACTTTTATCGCCATTTACTTATGTCCTCGTATAAAGACCTCCCCCTGGATACGATTTGGAGAAAGGATGTCCCGGAGTTGGATGTAGATTTTGATTGGGATACAGTCTGGGAAAATTGTTCCAGACCTAGGTTGATCGATGCCATCGGCAATCCTCTAGTGAGGCCTGTGATGTTTACACCCGGGCTCGGGAAGATGTTACCGCCAGATTATTATTACATGACTGAACTACACACCGCGTCCGTGTCATTATGATTGAATACTGTATACAGCATACAGAAACATGGTGTCAGAAGCTGGAACTAGTATTTTATTTAGTTGAAGACTAGTTGATGTCAGACTCGGACTCCAGCAGCGGTTCATCTACTGAACGAGACAGTCAGGACGAAAGTGAGGGAGTAACGTTACCCAGGAGCTCACCAGTGGCAGCTAGCATGGCGGCTAACGTTAATTTTCCACCACCGTCTCCGATGAGCTTCACGGGCGATTGGAGCGTCAATTGGGAGATTTTTCGGTCCGAATATGAATATGAATATGAATGAATATGAAGACTATGTACTCGTCACGGGCATATCGGATAAGGACAAGAGAATACAAGCTGCAACCCTAAGGAGCACGATGGGAAGTGAATGCCGACACATTTACCGGCATAACCTGAACCTCTCTGTAGACGATCAAGGGGATCCCGCCGTCATACTGGACGAGTTGGAGAAATATTTCAAGCCAGCCAAGAACACTATCTATGAGAGGTACGTTTTCGGGAGTTGCAAACAGGAAGAAGGAGAATCGATTGATACTTTTGTGACAAGACTGAGAGAAAGGGCAGCGACATGCGAATATGGACAGTTGAAAGACGAAATGATCCGTGACAAGATAGTCCTTGGTGTTGCCAACGAGAGCGTCAGGCGCAGGTTGTTGAGGGAAAAGGGACTGACTTTGATCTCCGCTATCGAGATGTGCCGCGCAACGGAACAAACTGACATGCGAATGAGAGTGATGGAGATTGCGTCATCAAGTCTCCACGCAGAAGCCGTGCACGCAGTTGCCAAACAACATTCCAGACACAATCAATGGAAGCAGAGCAATCCACCCAGATTCGGAGACACAGGTATTCCTTGCAAATACTGTGGCAATTCGCATTCAAAGGGCAAAGAACATTGCCCTGCATTTGGGAAACAATGTGAGAGAAAACGGTGCTTTTTCAATGTATGTGATGTATAGATTGGGGAGAGATGACCACAGCTAAAACGGTGCCGGGTCAGAGAGGTCGAAGTGCATGCGGACGGTGGTTCAGTAGAGCAGGGTGATTGTTGTGAGCCACACTGCCAGCGAGAGAATGTTTGTTGACATTCCTTGGAAGAACATCTGAGATAAGACGAAGTGTCTCCCAGAGAGGGAGAGCGGTTCACAGTGAATGAAACGTTTAATGTGTGTAAAGGTTAAACGCAGTTGTCATGACAACACGTCGCATGACAACCAGAAGGCGGGGCCGTCGTTGCGACGACGAACATCTATAAATCGAACGGTGTTTCCGGGTGTAAGGCAGACTAGAATCTGACTCAGACGAGAATCTGACCAAGAGCGAGTAGGACTGAGATCACACAGAGGAGAGACTCTTCCTCCTCCACCACGGAGGGGGGGGGGAAGGGAGAATGCCACATCATCATTACAGTAGCTTCGGCTAACACGAACAGGCCTGACAACTATTGGACTGAATAACAAAAGGACGATAGATGAACACACCGAAAGATCATTAGAAATAGACTCTTCAAGGACAATACAATCTGTTAACATCTGAGCTGAGGTTTCTGTTTAGAGAAATAAAACCACGCTTCTCCTTGTAAGGTATTTCACGGTGTCGAAGTGTCGAATTCTTACGGAAGTGGAGAAGTATTATGGTTTATGGATTGCACTAACGGGGGAAGATAAGGATCTTATCTACCAGTATCGGAGACGTCAGGACCATTAAAAGTACACAACGCAGAGGAATTGGATGGAGAGCCAAACAGACGAAGACGTGATACTGGCCAGTTTGATCAGAATCTTACAGTTGGTGCCGTGACCCGGATTTGCAAGAGATTAAAACAACGGGAACAGTTGGTTGTTGATGACAGCCGGATTTGCAAGAGATAAGAACAACGGATAAAGACTTTTTCAATAATGGGGCGACAGTGGACAACAGTCATCAATGTGTGGGAGAATCATGATCGAAGCAAGGCCGGCCAGCCCTGGGAGAGAGCGGCGAGTCGAGCGGTCATGAGGCGGACCAGCGCTGTAGGAGAAACAGCGCTTAGGAGAAAGATGTGAGTTCACTGTGCACACGGTTGTTTTGATCTTTTAAGCCAAATAAAAACGAACAGATAGTGAATCCGTAAACGTAAACATTTCTAGTTCGACACAGAGAATGCCAGCTGTAATAATATGAGCAGAGAGCCATGGTGAAAATCGAGGGTGTTATCTACAGAGAATGAAAAGCAAACAAGGCAGGCTGCACAGTTTTGGTTTAAGGAGGGTAAATGCGAGATGAGGAAAGGGGGGGGGGGGGGGGGGGCGCTTGAATCAGATCGAAAAATTGTTGATGGCGGGACTGTTTTCATAACAGAAGGAAAGTCGAAAGGAGATTGTACCAGTGTGTATTATGTCCGATCAGGCAAGAGTATTAGTCTGAGAAAGCGTCCCCTGGTAATGGATAGGAAAGAGAGGAAAAACAGCGGTGTTTTTAGGCCTTGGAAGGAAGGGCAGCGGCCGTTTGTTGAGAGAGTAGCCATTTGCACCGAGTCAAAATGGCCGTGAGCACCACGAGGAGATAACAACAGATAAAGAACCAGGAAGTGACACGTCAACTAAACCACCATAGAGGAGGAGTAGGTCGCCACCTAGTGGTGGAGGGGGGGTAGTGCTGGGGAGTTTTCATTACCCATAGGGGAATATTTAGCACAGAGAGTGGATTATTATTACAATAATAATATTAGATATAGAGTTGAATTATTAATTGATTAAATAAGAATTGCACAGAAAGATGGTGCAGTTATTAGAATGGGTTAATTATGGAATTAAAGAGGGAGTTTGAATTCCAGTGGGGCCTTCTCACACCTAATAAATAGGCAGAGTCTTGAGGGGACACGTCACCAGAAAGAACTGGCGCGCGCTGGGGGTCACCCGTGGGACAAACGTAGAGCGCCGAGTGGGTATCGTTTAGCTGCTGGTGTCACGCCGGAAGACAACAAAACAGGGAACAGCCCTGTAGGATTAGATATGGGTGTTGAGAAGGTGGGGGACTAATAGAACAAATAGGGGCTTGCAGAGGAAAAAAATATATAGAGAACGAGCTGCAGGCCCAAAGCCATGGTAGACTAATAGCAAAACAAGGGAAGTCGAGTGTACAGAAAGACTGCCGGTGTTGTGTTTCTGCTTTCAAGGGGGGAATGACACCGACAGCGATGGAGATGACCAGGAGGAGGAAGCCGCAGGGGCCAGGCACCGCAGCCTGGTACACAGATCATCCGCGACGAGAGAGAGGAGACGGCGGCGGTGGAGGAGCAGATGTGGAGAGGACAGCCAGAGACACTGAGCAGTAGCAGACCAGGGGGACATTTTTGCCTAGGGGACCGCGCCCTGGGAGGGGGACCAGCTCAGGAAAGGAGCCGTCACTGAAAGGGGCCCTTGCCCTAGAAGACGGGACCGGCCCGAGATGGGAGGTGTACTGTAAGAGAGGGAAGGGAGCGCTCTGATTTGGACGTGGGGTACCGAATAGGGGGGCCGAAGGGTTTAGGTGTGTCGTCTGAAAATCTGTGTTTTTCTCTGTCTCTCTCTCTCTCTCCTCCATGACCGTTGTTTATCCTTTCTGGTTTGGGTGTGATGCGGGTAATGGAAAACGAGGAAAAACAGCAGACGGCGGGGCCCTAATTGTTATGAGTCTATTTTTGGGTATAATTAATTGAAAAACCAAATAATGATTTATGATTCTGAAGGGGTGATAAGAATCAAGGGGGGATTGAGAGAAAACGGTGCTTTTTCAATGTATGTGATGTATAGATTGGGGAGAGATGACCACAGCTAAAACGGTGCCGGGTCAGAGAGGTCGAAGTGCATGCGGACGGTGGTTCAGTAGAGCAGGGTGATTGTTGTGAGCCACACTGCCAGCGAGAGAATGTTTGTTGACATTCCTTGGAAGAACATCTGAGATAAGACGAAGTGTCTCCCAGAGAGGGAGAGCGGTTCACAGTGAATGAAACGTTTAATGTGTGTAAAGGTTAAACGCAGTTGTCATGACAACACGTCGCATGACAACCAGAAGGCGGGGCCGTCGTTGCGACGACGAACATCTATAAATCGAACGGTGTTTCCGGGTGTAAGGCAGACTAGAATCTGACTCAGACGAGAATCTGACCAAGAGCGAGTAGGACTGAGATCACACAGAGGAGAGACTCTTCCTCCTCCACCACGGAGGGGGGGGGGAAGGGAGAATGCCACATCATCATTACAGTAGCTTCGGCTAACACGAGGAGGGTTCGGCTAACGAACAGGCCTGACAACTATTGGACTGAATAACAAAAGGACGATAGATGAACACACCGAAAGATCATTAGAAATAGACTCTTCAAGGACAATACAATCTGTTAACATCTGAGCTGAGGTTTCTGTTTAGAGAAATAAAACCACGCTTCTCCTTGTAAGGTATTTCACGGTGTCGAAGTGTCGAATTCTTACGGAAGTGGAGAAGTATTATGGTTTATGGATTGCACTAACGGGGGAAGATAAGGATCTTATCTACCAGTATCGGAGACGTCAGGACCATTAAAAGTACACAACGCAGAGGAATTGGATGGAGAGCCAAACAGACGAAGACGTGATACTGGCCAGTTTGATCAGAATCTTACAAATGTAAATCTTGTGGAACAAATAATCATTTTGCCAAAGTGTGTCAAAAAAGCAGAAAGGGATACACTGATGGAAAAGTCAACTGTATGGAAAATACAGCGGAATGCTCAGAGCACAACAGTGGTGAGGAGGACTTGTACATGCAGGAGTCGATCGGTGCAGTGCACACCAAAGGAAAGAAATGGTTTGTGACACTACGACTCCACAACAAGACACAGCAATGTCAGCTGGACTCTGGAGCCACATGTAATGTAATGGGTTTCCAAGACAAAAAAAGGCTGGCTCCTGAGGCACCACTCCGCCCGAGTGATACGAGACTGAAACTGTATTCTGGGGAAACACTGAGTTCTATGGGGATTTTTGAAACTGACTGTACAGTGAGAGGCCAAGTGCACAAACTCTCATTTGAAATTGTGAAGACTAGCCAGCACCCTCTACTGTCAGGCTCCACTTGTGAACGGTTAGGTCTCATGCAGTTCACAATTCCAGAGGACGTGCTGAAAGTGGAACATGCACAGCCTGGAGGCTTCACTAAGGAACAGCTGATCAACAAGTACAGTGACGTATTCAACTCTCCTGTAGAATCTGTCCCGGGGGAAGTCCACTTTGACTTGGATCCCAATGTTCCTGCAGTTCAGAGCGCTCCTCGAAACGTCCCCATCGCAATGAAAGCAGCAGTCAAGGCCCAGCTGGACAAGTATGAGGCTGATGGCCACATGGCGCCGGTCACAGACCCTACAGATTGGATTAGCAACATGGTGATTGTGAAGAAGCCAGAGAAACTGAGAATATGCATTGATCCAAAGTTTCTGAACAAGGCTCTAAAACGTTCGCAGTACATCATGCCCACCTTGGAGGACATCTTGTACAAACTGCCGAAGGCCAGAGTCTTCACCTTAGTGGATGCCCGGGATGCATTCTTGCAGTGCAAATTGGACGATGAGAGCAGTCTCATGACCACGTTCTGGACCCCCTGGGGGAGGAAGCGGTGGCTCAAGCTACCATTCGGAGTTTCCGTGGCACCCGAGGTGTATCAGCGTAAGCAGCATGAACTCCTGGCCGGTCTGAAAGGCATCGAGCCCATCGCAGATGACATCCTGGTAGTGGGCTGCGGGGACACAGACAAGGAGGCTGAGAGTGATACTTCCGGGGGGCGGGCGGGGGGGACGGACTGTTATTGTCCTGTGATGTCTTGTTTATTAGTATTGTTGAGTACATCCCATGTTGGTATATCCCTCGTCTCTGGAATCCTTCCTGACACAATCAGACAGACCTATACCTCTTAAAAACCCTCTAATGGCGTTTGCCAGGGAAACTTGGAATCAGTCGCATAGGCTGACTGGTGATAGCCCATATCTGACTACAAGAGCCTCTATATGGTATAATAAAAAACTAAAGATTGGTAAGAAATCAGTCATATGGGACGACTGGATTAAAAGGGGGATACATGTACTGGGTGATATAGCCGGGGAAGATGGGGTTTTACCTTTTGAGGATATTAAAGAGGATTTTGGTATAGATAATAAAAACTTCTATAAATTCCTACAGATTAGACATTGTATATCGTCATCAATGGGAGGGCCAAAGTGTGGCCCGATTACTGCAATTCAAGAAATATTTTATAAAGGATGGCGTAGGAAAGGCGGTGCATCAAGATTCTATGATGTTATAAGAGAATACAATGCACCCAAGTTGGCGGGTCTGAGGCTGAGCTGGGAGAACGATGTACGTGAGGATATTACTGAGGAAATGTGGGAGAAGCTGGTGTCCAAATGGGGTAAATTCTCTTGGGAGGCGCAATCACAACTTATTTTTTACAAAGTGTTGAACAGAAGCTATTGGACGCCTAGTAAACTGGCCAGGCTGAAATTAAGAGACAGTGACATCTGCTGGAGATGTGAGAAGGAGACAGGCACTTTACTACACATGCTATATGAATGTGAGAAGGTCCGGAAAATGTGGGATCAAATTGTGATATTCCTAAGTAAGGTTCTGGATGTGAAGATAAATAACGCCCCAATGGCATGTGTTTTGGGTATAGTACCGAAAGGGATTAAACTGCCTAAATACCGGGGAATGTGGTATAGAATGGCCATGATATCAGGATGTAGAATTGCATTACGACATTGGAAATCACCTGTTGATATTACTTTTAAAGAATGGATGGAACTAATGTTCCGGACAGCATCATATGAAAGGGTGACATATAGCGTCGCAGGAAGAGAGGATATCTTCGCTGAGGTATGGGACAGTTTTCTACACCTGACTGAACGGTCTGGGGACAAATGACTAAGGTGGGGTTACAATGGTATCAAGGAGGAATATAAAAAAGGGGATCTGATCTGATGGTACTTGTACTTTATATTGTATTATGTATGTATATGCATAGATTTTATGTATGCAGCACATACCTGCTCACAGGTAGATCGGTCTACATCGTACTTGTACATTGGGCTACTGGGTGAGAAGTTGGAGGCGATGCAAGTAGAGGCCCCCCTGGTGTCCTGGGTTGTGGACTATCTGACGGGAAGACCACAGTACGTGCGCCTACAGAGCTGTGTGTCAGACAGACTGGTCAGCAACACCGGGGCCCCGCAGGGGACAGTCCTCTCTCCCTTCCTCTTCACTGTCTACACCAACGACTTCCACTATCGGTCAGAGTCCTGCCACCTTCAGAAGTTTTCTGATGACTCTGCGATAGTGGGATGTATAAAGGACGGTGACGAGAGAGAATACCGGGAACTGGTAGTGGACTTTGTCACATGGTGCGACAAAAACCACCTGCAGCTAAATGTGGCGAAGACCAAGGCACTGGTGGTGGAGCTAGGGAGGAGGAGGAGTGCACCCGTGACCCCCGTTTCCATCAGGGGAGTTGATGTGGACATGGTTGAGGTGTACAAATACCTCAGACAACAAACTGAACGGGTCAAAACATGCAGAAGCACTATACAAGAAGGGCCAGAGCCGACTCTACTTCCTCAGAAGGCTGAGATCCTTCAATGTCTGTACAAGGATGTTGAGGATGTTTTATGAGTCGGTGGTGGCGGGCGCCTTCTTGTACGCTGTGACCTGCTGGGGCAGCGGACTGAGAGCAGTGGACACAACCAGGCTGGATAAGCTGGTCAGGAAGGCCAGCAGCGTGGTTGGGGTTGAGCTGGACTCTCTAGCGAGGGTGGCGGAGAGGAGGAGCCTCGCTAAGCTCCAGGCCATCAGGGAAAACCCCACCCATCCACTATACACAGACTTGGCTGACAGGAGGAGCATGTTCAGTGCTAGGCTCACACTACCCAAATGCAGCACTGAACGGCACAGGAAGTCCTTCATTCCAACAGCCATCAGACTATATAATGCAGGGGTGGCCAACCCGCAGCTCGCGAGCCGCATGCGGCTCTTTGCCCGTCAATGTGCGGCTCTTCCATCCATAAAAAAAAATTAAAAAAAAATAATTTTTTTTTTTTTTTTTTTACTTTTTTTTTTTTTATGTCACTCATTCCATAAGGACGTAGAATAAACATTTACAATTTTTTTTTAAATGGTCCATTTGCATGTTCTTGGTATCTGAATCTAGGGACATATATGGATCAGTGTCAGAAATAGTGTGTCTGTTACTAGGCTTGAGTAAATTGTAATGAACCAAAGGAGAATATCAATTCTATTTAAAAAAAAATTATCTTTGACTGTAAATAACACCATGCTAAAATTGACCAGACCTGAAAAATCTAAGCAAATGAATAAAGGGAAGATGATTAAACAGAAGGTTTTGTAGATACAGTACTGAATTCTGCCATCTTTTTTATAATGTAAATTTCTCCACCATTTTTCATCATATTGCAACACCGTTTTTTGCAAGACGTTCACAGAAAGGTAGAGAAACTAACTGCGTTCTGTTTTATGGCAATAACGTTCAGGTTTGTGGGAGATAATCCCAAAAAATAAGAGAAATTAAAAAGTAAATCCAGAAGTCAGATGATTGACAGGGGCTGGTGTGAGCTGGGTAGGGTAGTTTTTCGAAATTTGAAAGCCCTGAGTCTCTTCCTTCAAAAGACTACACTCACTTTTGGCTGTGCCACTTCCTCCTGTCAATATGCGCCGGTTTCCGACTCAATGCCCTGAGATTTCTATAATCTTATATTTCACTAATAACAGTTAAAATAATTGGTAAACAAACATAATGCTGAAAATATACACTTTTACTGTATATCTCGGGCTTAAGAGGTTAACCCTGTGAGGCCCAAATTAAAAAGAAATTAGCAACTTCAGAGGCCAGAGGGTGGGACATATAAACACATTTACTATCAAATAGCATTGTGAGGCTGAACAACAGGACCAATTGACTATACATGTGCTTAAAGGGGAACTATCTTATAAATGGCTTTTTTCAGTGTTTACCATTGTTTCTTAGCTATGTGGACTTATATTAATAGGATATATGTCTCTAATTCTCATATTGGCGAATTCTTCCAATTCTCCTCTCACAATATTCACCCTCACTGAACTGAGTCATCTGAAAATGTGCATATCTGTGATGTCAGAGATTTCTCAGCTGCATAATAATGTGGCAGTTGATGTGGCAGTTGGCACCAGGCCACACAGTGGTTGGAGCCCAGCCTCAAAACGGCTTAAGATCTTGAGGTAGAAAAATGCGGTTTTTAGTACTTGATTAGAAATACAAAACAATGCATTTTTTTTGAAAAAAAACTAGGTGTTCCATAGACTCACAGGAATTGTGTAAAAGTGCCCAAATAGTGAAAGAAATAGTAAAATAGTTCCCCTTTAACATTTTTTAAATAAACATTATTTTTTTAAATGGCTAAAAGTGATTTTGTAATTTTGCAACCGTGGGTCTCACAGGGTACTTTTAACCCTGTGAGGCCCAAATAAAAAAGACATTAGCAACTTCAGAGGCCAGAGGGTGAGACCTACAGTATAAACACATGAAGGGTGCCGTGACTGAAAAAAAAGGTTGAGAAACGCTGGTATATGGTGTGGCTCTTTGTGGTACCACAGTCATTTTTTTGTGGCTCTTAGTCTCTGACTGGTTGGCCACCCCTGATATAATGCATCACTGTGCCTCACTGCATCACTGAGCACAGAGCGGCAGCTCAATAGTGGCAGAAGGACGCGACTAGCGGCCTCCAGGCTCCACAACAGGGGGCAGCGACGGCTGCCAGACATTGATCTAAGTCTTATTGGAACCCAAGGAGGACAATACACTACCTAAAGCATACTGCACCTAGTTACACTGAATACTGGAATATATAGTTCATATTTAATTTAGTTAGATTTAGATTTAAATTATAATTATAATTATATTGACCAAATTGTTTACCCCGTGCTCAGTATGCTCAGTATATTCTTACTGTATTTATTTCTGTATATATTATTTCATTTCATTTTATCCTATTTTATTTTACTCTACTCTTATCCTAGGCAACTTGATTTGATTTGTGTTATTATTCTAATTTGTGACCTGTCCTGTCTAAATGTTTAAATGTTGAGTGATTTGCAGTGTCTAATTTCCCACGGGATAATAAAAGTATTTCTATTCTATTCTATTCTATAAAGTATATGCATCAGGGATATATGTGCACAATGTATAGTATAGTATCTTTCTTTTTTCGTAAGTCTTTTTTTAATTTCCATGTCAGTTTTTAATGTATTTGTATGAGTCTTGTACATGTTTTGTATGTTCTTACAAAAAAAAGAAAAAGGCAAATCTTGGACGTTGCATACTGTGATGTGGAAAAATATGTTTTGAATATTTGAGATTTGTGCAAAAAAAAAAAAAAAAAAAAAAAAAAAACACAAATTTGTACTTGTACTTGTACTTGTACAGTCTTGGGTAAAGGTTGGTAGTCTGTACTTGTACAGTCTTGGGTAAAGGGTGGTAGTCTGTACTTGTACAGTATTGGGTAAAGGTATCTAGTCTGTACTTGTACAATCTTGGGTAAAGGTGTATAGTCTGTACTTGTACAGTATTGGGTAAAGGTAGGTAGTCTGTACTTGTACAGTCTTGGGTAAAGGTAGGTAGTCTGTACTTGTACAGTATTGGGTAAAGGTATCTAGTCTGTACTTGTACAGTCTTGGGTAAAGGTAGGTAGTCTGTACTTGTACAGTCTTGGGTAAAGGTAGGTAGTCTGTACTTGTACAGTCTTGGGTAAAGGTATCTAGTCTGTACTTGTGCAGTCTTGGGTAAATGTATCTAGTCTGTACTTGTACAGTCTTGGGTAAAGGTATCTAGTCTGTACTTGTACAGTCTTGGGTAAAGGTATCTAGTCTGTACTTGTACAGTATTGGGTAGAGGTATCTAGTCTGTACTTGTACAGTCTTAAAGGTATCTAGTCTGTACTTGTACAGTATTGGGTAGAGGTATCTAGTCTGTACTTGTACAGTCTTAAAGGTATCTAGTCTGTACTTGTACAGTCTTGGGTAAAGGTATCTAGTCTGTACTTGTACAGTCTTGGGTAAAGGTATCTAGTCTGTACTTGTACAGTATTGGGTAAAGGTGTCTAGTCTGTACTTGTACAGTCTTGGGTAAAGGTGTCTAGTCTGTACTTGTACAGTATTGGGTAAAGGTGTATAGTCTGTACTTGTACAGTATTGGGTAAAGGTATCTAGTCTGTACTTGTACAGTCTTGGGTAAAGGTATCTAGTCTGTACTTGTACAGTATTGGGTAGAGGTATCTAGTCTGTACTTGTACAGTCTTAAAGGTATCTAGTCTGTACTTGTAAAGTCTTGGGTAAAGGTATCTAGTCTGTACTTGTACAGTCTTAAAGGTATCTAGTCTGTACTTGTACAGTCTTGGGTAAAGGTGTCTAGTCTGTACTTGTACAGTATTGGGTAAAGGTATCCAGTCTGTACTTGTACAGTCTTGGGTAAAGGTAGGTAGTCTGTACTTGTACAGTCTTGGGTAAAGGTATCTAGTCTGTACTTGTACAGTCTTGGGTAAAGGTAGGTAGTCTGTACTTGTACAGTCTTGGGTAAAGGTAGGTAGTCTGTACTTGTACAGTCTTGGGTAAAGGTATCTAGTCTGTACTTGTACAGTCTTGGGTAAAGGTAGGTAGTCTGTACTTGTACAGTCTTGGGTAAAGGTAGGTAGTCTCATTCATAACTTTCCACCACTGCGACAGACAACGGGGCTGCACAAGTTCAAGTATGTCCATGATCCTGTAGAGGTGTTGATGGCAACAGAGAGCATGCCATGATGGAGGGCCGTTGGCTTGTGCTTCCCAACTGGGTGCCTCTTGTCAGATTCAGATTTAGCTCATTAGCCAGGAGAAGCAGATCAATCCAGCAGATCCAGCCAACATGCAAGGAATCCTTCCCCCTGGAGCCCTTCACATGGTCACATGATCAAGTACATCCATGGCATCCCATGACTCACTGCCCTCACGGCCTCCGGCGCTCTGGCCGTTCACACCGGCAGGGCTCCATGTCGGTTCTGGTTCCCGAACCTCATTTTGAACCAGCATTCAGACCAAAAATAAATTGAAAAGTTGATTCTCAGCTGGAACCAAAATTTTTTGTTTTTTCCTTGTGAACCATGACATCATCAGTGGCTGTGTCATATTCTAGGCTGTGAAGACAAGAGTAAGAAGGAGGGAGATGAAGGCAGCGACTGACAACAACAACAACAACAACAACAACAACAACAACAACAACAACAACAACAACAACAATATCAACAACAACAATGTCAACAATGTCCAAGTCAATGGAAAACAATTATTTGCAGTGGTCTGCCAAGGAAACATAATGCTTGGTGGTGATTTGGGCATCAACATAGTTCGAGGAAAAGCTGGAGAGTAGTACTAGAAAGAGCAAGCTGTATACTGAACTTGTGGAAGAGATAGAGTAGTACTAGAAAGAGCAAGCTGTATACTGAACTTGTGGAAGAGATAAAGAATAGTACTAGAAAGAGCAGGCTGTATACTGAACTTGTGGAAGAGATAGAGAGTAGTAGTAGAAAGAGCAGGCTGTATGCTGAACTTGTGGAAGAGCTAGAGTAGTATTAGAAAGAGCAAGCTGTATACTGAACTTGTGGAAGAGATAAAGAATAGTACTAGAAAGAGCAGGCTGTATACTGAACTTGTGGAAGAGATAGAGAGTAGTAGTAGAAAGAGCAAGCTGTATGCTGAACTTGTGGAAGAGATAGAGAGTAGTAGTAGAAAGAGCAGGCTGTATACTGAACTTGTGGAAGAGATAAAGAATAGTACTAGAAAGAGCAGGCTGTATACTGAACTTGTGGAAGAGATAGAGTAGTACTAGAAAGAGCAAGCTGTATACTGAACTTGTGGAAGAGATAGAGTAGTACTAGAAAGAGCAAGCTGTATACTGAACTTGTGGAAGAGATAAAGAATAGTACTATAAAGAGCAGGCTGTATACTGAACTTGTGGAAGAGATAGAGAGTAGTAGTAGAAAGAGCAAGCTGTATGCTGAACTTGTGGAAGAGATAGAGAGTAGTACTAGAAAGAGCAAGCTGTATACTGAACTTGTGGAAGAGATAAAGAATAGTACTAGAAAGAGCAAGCTGTATGCTGAACTTGTGGACGAGATAAAGAATAGTACTAGAAAGAGCAGGCTGTATGCTGAACTTGTGGAAGAGATAGAGAGTAATACTAGAAAGAGCAAGCTGTATACTGAACTTGTGGAAGAGATAGAGAGTAGTACTAGAAAGAGCAGGCTGTATACTGAACTTGTGGAAGAGATAGAGTAGTACTAGAAAGAGCAAGCTGTATACTGAACTTGTGGAAGAGATAGAGTAATACTAGAAAGAGCAGGCTGTATACTGAACTTGTGGAAGAGATAGAGTAGTACTAGAAAGAGCAGGCTGTATACTGAACTTGTGGAAGAGATAAAGAGTAGTACTAGAAAGAGCAAGCTGTATGCTGAACTTGTGGACGAAATAGAGAGTAGTAGTAGAAAGAGCAAGCTGTATACTGAACTTGTGGAAGAGCTAGAGAGTAGTACTAGAAAGAGCAAGCTGTATACTGAACTTGTGGAAGAGATAGAGAGTAGTACTAGAAAGAGCAAGCTGTATGCTGAACTTGTGGACGAGATAGAGAGTAGTAGTAGAAAGAGCAAGCTGTATGCTGAACTTGTGGAAGAGATAAAGAGTAATACTAGAAAGAGCAAGCTGTATACTGAACTTGTGGAAGAGATAGAGAGTAGTACTAGAAAGAGCAAGCTGTATACTGAACTTGTGGACGAGATAGAGAGTAGTAGTAGAAAGAGCAAGCTGTATACTGAACTTGTGGACGAGATAGAGAGTAGTAGTAGAAAGAGCAAGCTGTATGCTGAACTTGTGGAAGAGATAGAGAGTAGTACTAGAAAGAGCAAGCTGTATACTGAACTTGTGGACGAGATAGAGAGTAGTACTAGAAAGAGCAGGCTGTATACTGAACTTGTGGAAGAGATAGAGTAGTACTAGAAAGAGCAAGCTGTATACTGAACTTGTGGAAGAGATAGAGAGTAGTACTAGAAAGAGCAAGCTGTATACTGAACTTGTGGAAGAGATAGAGTAGTACTAGAAAGAGCAGGCTGTATACTGAACTTGTGGAAGAGATAGAGAGTAGTACTAGAAAGAGCAAGCTGTATACTGAACTTGTGGAAGAGATAGAGAGTAGTAGTAGAAAGAGCAAGCTGTATGCTGAACTTGTGGAAGAGATAGAGAGTAGTACTAGAAAGAGCAAGCTGTATGCTGAACTTGTGGACGAGATAGAGAGTAGTAGTAGAAAGAGCAAGCTGTATGCTGAACTTGTGGAAGAGATAGAGAGTAGTATTAGAAAGAGCAAGCTGTATACTGAACTTGTGGACGAGATAGAGTAATACTAGAAAGAGCAAGCTGTATACTGAACTTGTGGACGAGATAGAATAGTACTAGAAAGAGCAAGCTGTATGCTGAACTTGTGGAAGAGATAAAGAGTAGTACTAGAAAGAGCAAGCTGTATGCTGAACTTGTGGAAGAGATAGAGAGTAGTATTAGAAAGAGCAAGCTGTATACTGAACTTGTGGAAGAGATAGAGAGTAGTACTAGAAAGAGCAGGCTGTATACTGAACTTGTGGAAGAGATAGAGAGTAGTACTAGAAAGAGCAAGCTGTATGCTGAACTTGTGGAAGAGATAGAGAGTAGTACTAGAAAGAGCAGGCTGTATACTGAACTTGTGGACGAGATAGAGTAGTATTAGAAAGAGCAAGCTGTATACTGAACTTGTGGAAGAAATAGAGTAGTACTAGAAAGAGCAGGCTGTATGCTGAACTTGTGGAAGAGATAGAGAGTAGTACTAGAAAGAGCAGGCTGTATACTGAACTTGTGAACGAGATAGAGTAGTATTAGAAAGAGCAGGCTGTATACTGAACTTGTGGAAGAGATAGAGTAGTACTAGAAAGAGCAAGCTGTATACTGAACTTGTGGAAGAGATAGAGTAGTACTAGAAAGAGCAAGCTGTATGCTGAACTTGTGAAAGAGATATAGAGTAGTACTAGAAAGAGCAAGCTGTATACTGAACTTGTGGAAGAGATAGAGAGTAGTACTAGAAAGAGCAAGCTGTATACTGAACTTGTGGAAGAGATAGAGAGTAGTACTAGAAAGAGCAGGCTGTATACTGAACTTGTGGACGAGATAGAGTAGTATTAGAAAGAGCAGGCTGTATACTGAACTTGTGGAAGAGATAGAGTAGTATTAGAAAGAGCAAGCTGTATACTGAACTTGTGGAAGAGATAGAGTAGTACTAGAAAGAGCAAGCTGTATGCTGAACTTGTGGAAGAGATAAAGAGTAGTACTAGAAAGAGCAAGCTGTATACTGAACTTGTGGAAGAGATAAAGAGTAAAGTACAAAAAAAACTGAAGAAGGACTACAGAGACACCAGAATAGACATTGGGCATTGATGACGGAGGGCGGTGGAACTTTGTGGTTCCGCTTGAACTGGTGTGAATGTGGGCTGGTTAGCCAGAAAGCACCATGGTCTAAAAGTGGAGAAACACCCTGTTGGCAGTAGCCACCACTGGCGCCACCAAGCTGTGAGATGGGGAAACTACACACAAAGTGAGTAGACTAGGACAGGGAAGGACCCTCAAATTAGATACGTATTCCTTTGGGCCAATGGCCCCGTTTGTCCCTGGGATCCCCATGAGTGTAGTGTAATGTAGGGAAATCTACCTTTATTTTACCACTACATCTGACTGACTGGAGTTCACAGTGTTTCAATCAAATGGTAAAAGGACTGCATCTTTGCACTTTTATCCAAAGCGCTTTACAACTTATGCCTTACATTCATCCATTCACGGTGGAGGCGACCATGCAAGGTGCCAACATCTCATCGAGAGCAGTTAGGGGCTACTGGATTCCTGCAGATATCAACAGACAGGGTTACTGGATTCCTACAGATATCAACAGACAGGTTACTGGATTCCTACATATATCAACAGACAGGGTTACTGGATTCCTACATATATCAACAGACAGGGATTCCTACATGTTGACAGAGTCTGGCTATGGGGCGACAATAATGTGGTCAAGAGGCATGGTTTCTACCTTCAGCCTTTAATCGGCGTGGTTTATTATTTACATGGCAAGGCAGCAGTACATGAGTTCTCCTCTCCGTGAGAGGCAGGTGGGAAAGAGATAGAGGGGGAGGAGACAACCCCTTAAATACTCTCCACCTGGTGGTAGCATTAGCGGCTCCGCATATAGCGCCCTCTAGTGGAAACAGTTATGTACAGTCAGTGGAAACAGTTGTGTGCAGTTAGACAGTTACTTGCAATCCTACATAGAACCTCTAACTTTAACACTACATATATCAACAGACAGGGTTACTGGATTCCTACATATATCAACAGACAGGGTTACTGGATTCCTATATATATATCAACAGACAGGGTTACTGGATTCCTACAGATATCAACAGACAGGGTTACTGGATTCCTACATATATCAACAGACAGGGTTACTGGATTCTGTGGTGGAAAGAAACTTGCTTGGTTCATAGTTGGTTGTTACAGATTTATTAGCTTACAACCCAGGAGGTTTGGCTTGAGAAGACCCAACGAGCCCCTGGCCGGCGGGGTCTCGTAACGGGCTCCTCGAGACATGGAATACCTTGGCATTTTATACACGACGGAGAAGGGTGGGGCCATGTGACCAGGTGGGAAGGAGGATGTGATTAGATAGGAGGGTGAGAGATTGGGGCCGAGGTTAGGTGCTCAAAGGGGAGGGGCTGACCTGGAAGGGGGTAGGAGTTTGAGACACAAAGGAATTGATTGATTGATTGATTGATTGATTGAAAAGTTTATTAACAGATTGCAGAATGGGTACAGTACAGTACAGCTCAATACATACAATTGTTAAGGGGATGCAGACCAGAGAAAGACTTTCGTCAGGGTCCCCCATTTTCAATTCATCATAACATATATGACACACACGACATACAGATAGACAGTACAGAAGGGGCCAGAAGAGGGATGGTTTAGGTATGGAGGTGAGAGACTGTGATTGATCAGGGGAGACTGATTAGATAATGGGACAAAGGGATTGACGGGGTACCATAGTAGGCGTGGGGAAGGGGTGACAAAATAGGAGGGGGGTGTACATACAATTTCCACTACAATTCCTGCAGATATCAACAGACAGGGACGTATTGGCATCTGGTTACCTTTTTTCAGCCTAATTTCTTCAGCCTCAGAGGAAATATAACCTGTCAAACACATACTGACTGCAGTGCACACACCCTCTCCCACACACATAGTGACTGCACACAGCCACACACCCTCTCCCACAAACACATATTGACTGCACACATCCTCTCCCACAAACACATAATGACAGTGGACACACCCTCTGCCACAAACACATACTGACTGCACACACCCTCTCCCACACACCATTTGCTTCAACCTGTCACTGTGCGCTGTCTTGCCCTCTTCCTTTCCTTCTCTCTGAATTGTGTGCAAAACTGCTGTCTTAAACCGTCTCTCTCTCTCAGCCTCTCAAAAACCATTGATTTGCCCTCCCTCCTCTTCCTCAGTAAGTCAAGTCAAGTCATTTATTTATAAAGCATGTTTAAAAACTCAAGAGCCAAGAGACTGTACAGTCAAAGCATAACATTTATAATAAAAAAATGTAAATAAAAAAAGGCACAGCAGGACAAGACAATACAGTTAGAGAATAGGACAACAGTAGGCCAAGACATGGATAGAGAAGCACAAAGTACAATATAGCACACAGGGGATAGAAGAACATAAGAACAGATACAGGGGGGAAGGGGCCAGATAAAATTGCATGGGAGTGTTGTGTGAGTTAGGGTGTGGGAAAATCAGGGTTTATTGAAGGCTAGGGAGTAAAAGTGAGTTTTTAGTCGGGACTTAAATGTCTCCAGCGAGGGGGCAGTTCTGCGTTATTTTTTTTCCTAGCCGCATTTCTCTGAGACGCTCTCTGATTGGCCACTGACTGACGCTCTCTGATTGGCCACTGACATGTTTGCCCAATCGCGTGACGAACTGTGTCTTTGCCCATTTCCGCGTCAAACAGCCTGCAAACTACCTGGCGTTCTATCGCCATGCTCTAAGACAAACTCTAACCTTAACCAACTTCGAAAGAGTGCCTAAGCTTAACCAGTGTAGAAACAGGCGTCGGCCTATCAGAGAGCATCTCCGAGAAATGCGGCTAGGAAAAAAAATAACGCGACAGTTCTGATCTCCAGGGGTAGTTGGTTCCATACCTTGGGGGCCACGGCCTTAAACGAGCGATCGCCTCTCTTTTTGAGTCTGGTGCGGGGGGGACCAGCCGAGCCTGGTTGGAGGATCTTAGTGACCTGGGTCAAAACCGCTGTCTTGACCCTTTCTCTCACTGCCCTTTCTCTGTCTCTCTTTCTGTAGTGTGTGCATAGCAACCTCTCATAAACTGCTCCACTTATTAACATTTTTCAACTCTTCAATTTCATCATTATTGCTTGCATTTCATTGTGTAAGTCAACTTGGGGGGTAAAAAACAACTCATTCCCATCCATGGAATCTGCAGTGTTCACGAGTGGTAATGCGGTTGGTTGTTTGTGTGATTAGATCGGGGTCATCATCGTATGTCTCAAGGAAGTGCGGCACACCACGCTATCCCATCTGGACAGCAGGCAGGGGAACTATAGGAGAGAATGCTGTTCATTGACTACAGCTCAGCGTTCAATACAATAGTCCCCTCCCCGGGCACGTCAACATGCTTAGAGGCCAGGGACTGTAGTGAGCCCCATTTTCATGTCAGTGTGTCCTCGACTTCCAGGTGGTGAGGGTGGGCAACTGCAGCCCTTCCACCATCACACTCAACACGGGGGGAAGCCCCAAGGTTCCACACGACTGTGTGGCCAAGCATGGCTTCAAGGCCATCGTCAAGTTTGGCTGTAGTGGCGGCACGGTGGTGTAGTGGTTAACACTGTTGCCTCACAACAAGAAGGTCCTGGGTTCGGTTCCCGCTTGGGGACCAGGTTGCCGTGTTGCCAGGTACCCAGGTGGGGGTATCTCCCGGGCCTTTCTTTGTGGAGTTTGCATGTTCTCCCTGTGCTCGCAAGGGTTTCTCCTCCCAATAAGATAAACCCAATGGAAAAACATGCAGAACAGAACAGAACAGATGTGTGTGTGTGTGTAATCTGCATGACAAATAAAGACTTCTTCTTCTCTAGTGGTGGGCCTGATCTCAACCAATGATGAGAAGGCCCACCTGGAGGAGGCGGCGAACCCGGTACCGCAATGCCGGGAAAACAATCTCTCTGTCTCTGAACGTCACCGAAACAAAGGAGCCGAGTGTGGACATTTTGGAGGAAACAGGAGAGGAACTACAACCCCCTCGGGATCGACGGGGCACTAGAAGAGGCCAAGGAACTTCAGGTACCTTGGTGCACATGTCAGAGGACCTGACACGGAATACACACACCGACAGCTTGGTGAAGAAGGCGGAGTAGCCTTGGGTCAGATTTGTTAGCACGCCGGGCAGTTAGAATAGAACACAGGGACAGCTTCGGGTCATGTCCGAGATGACCCATACATCACTACTAGTACTGACTTGATTGATTGATTGATTGATTGAAAACGTTACTAACAGATTGCAGAATGGGTATAATACAGTACAGCTCAATACAACAATTACTAAGAGGATGAAGATCAGAACAAGACTTTTGTCTTGTTTACATAGGGTCCTCCATTTTCAATTCATAAAAACATTTAGAGACATACAAATATACAGTACTATGTAAGAAAGAGAGAACATCGTAAAAATAGAAAACAAAAGGAGAAATAAAATTACATTATAGGGGGCTGGGGTTGGGTGGGGGATTTTGACATTTACCGGGGCGTAGGTGCTCTTTGAGAGCGGTTTTGAAGGGTAGGGATTCACATTCCTTTACGGCTGTTGGTAGGGCTTTCCACATTATTGTGGCATAATTGCAAAACGAGTTTAGTCCTTTGTTTGAGCCGAATCTGGGTTGAACGTGATTAGTGGAACTCCCTCTGGTGTTGTGGTCGTGGATTTAACTGACCTTTAGGAAGTATTTCGACATGTATCCTCTCTGAGGCTTGAGGTGCCTTGACAAAGTAGCATCCTATAAATATCTGGGCATATGGATTGATGAAAAGATGGCCTTTGATGTTCATATTGGAAACCTACTGAGAAAACTTAGACCTAAACTGGGCTTTTTCTTCCGGTTAAAGAAATGTTTCCCGTCTGAAGCCAGGAAGAGAATTGTGCAGAGTTCCTTTCTGCCTGTATTAGACTATGGCGATGTGATCTATATGCATGCTCCTTCCTCCCTGCTTAAAAAGCTGGATTCTGCGTACCATACTGCCATACGTTTTGTAACGGGTGCAGGCTCTCGCACCCACCACTGCACTTTGTATCAGTCCTTAGGATGGTCCTCTCTGTACCAAAGAAGACAATCACACATGTTGATTTTTATCCTTAAGTCATTGCTAGGTAAGCTGCCCTTATATATCTCCAGACTTCTGTCCTTTTATACTTGCTTTTTTAATACCAGACGAGCAGCAAATGGGATGCTTTTAAATGTTCCTTTGATGCAGTCAGAGCTTGGTAAAGCTGCATTCTCCCACTATGCTCCCTTTTTATGGAATACGCTGCATGAAACATGTAACTAAATAAGAACAACATTCTATTTGTTCACTTGCTTTAATAGGCGAAATGACAATAATCAAACAAGTCATGAGCCGGGGGAAATGTGTGTCTGTTTACATCAGAGCAGTAGCCTAACTACTTCCCTTTCCGGTGCGTGCACCAATATGTAACCGGAGTGCAATATTCCCTATCTCCTCCCAAGTCTTTAACAGGACTACAATAAAGGCTAAAATAAAACAATCCTAGAATAGTAACACTGCAACAGCAAACAGTAAACAGCAGAGTCAAGTGCACCAGTTGCGAACCAACAAGTATAGCATACAACATGAGCACCACCCACGTAAAGTCAGTCCATAGAAAAGTCACTGTGCCAGGCGGGCACGCAGGTCGCCCTGGCAGACCGGCATAATCCCAATGCCAGCGGCGGCGGCGACACGTCAAAGTCCGGCGGAGACAGAGCCACCGGGGCCACGGGGGCCGGCAGCGGGTCCCGAGCCGGTGTCACCGGCAGGGCAGGGGCGGGCCGTGTCCAGCGCTGAGGAGAGCTTGCCGACGGCGGTGCAGGTGGCAGGCGGGACCGAGGCCCCGTCACAGGCAACCCAGAGCTGCGTGTGAGGCCAGGCAGCCGAGGAATGACGACGGGCACTGGCGCGGCGACGCGGACTGGCAGATCATCATAGATCGATCGGGGCGGAAGCCGGTCATCGCGAACCGGGTAGAACTTGCGCAGGAATCTCTTGTTCCGAAAGCGTGACCCTGCCGGAGCCGTCAATCTTGACCACATATGATCGTGCTGACGCACCTCCACGACGCAGCCCGTCCTGTCCCATTTGTTGGGGTGGAGCCCTGTCTGGTTCTGCACACGGACCAAGTCCCCCACTACGAGCGGAGGGAGGCGTTTAGTGTGCTCGGCCCAGGTGCTTGCTGTGCGGATGTGACGTTTGCGGAGGGCCACCTCCCTCGCTGTCAGCGTCTCGCGCCAATGCGGCCTGTACTTTCCGGGGGCAATCGGGATGAAATCACGTATCGGGCGGCCGAACACGCACATGGCCGGGGAAATCTTCGTGTCTGGGTCAGGCGTATTGCGGTATTGCAGAATCGCCCTCTGCACAGCATCGGTGTCGAGGTCGCCCTTCGGGCCAGTGTTGTCGGTGATCAGCCGTTTCATGGTCTTCACCCCAATCTCCGCACAGCAGTTGCTGTGGGGGAACGCCACTGATGAAAGGCGGTGGTGGACGCCCTATCTTCGCAGGAAAGACCTGGTCTCGGCACCTGGTCTCGACCCCCCTGTGCATGAAAAAGTCAGAACACACCGCCTGGAATGGGTAAACGGCGGGGATAGGCGGGGTCGGTGGGGCCCCAGGTTGCGAGGGCGCCATCCGGTGGCACTGCTCGCAGCTGTTCCGAGCGGCGCTGATGTCGGCTGACATGCCCGGCCAGAACACAGAGGATTCCGCGCGAGCCGTCATCATCGAGACGCCCTGGTGTGCAGCATGGAGGGCGCTCAGTACCTCACCTCGTAGTGAAGGCGGTATGATCACCCTGTCCTTGAACAGGACCACCCCGTCAGTGGATGTGATGTCCTCACGGTACTGGTGGAAGCCGCGAATCGCCTCCGGCATCCCGACCCTTGACTCAGGAAAGCCATCAGCCACCATCTCCTCCAACGCGCGCATATCGCCGTCGCTGCTAGTGGCATCCCTGACACGATCCCATGTCACAGACCGTAATGACTCCATCCCGCGGCGCACCACGTCAGGTCACCATTCGAGTCTGATAAGCCGTCGAATATGCCTGAACCAGCCAAGCCAGCGCCCAAGAAGGGCTCCAAGAAAGCCTAGTAACTGTTTTACCTGATGCTATTGCTGATCTGATTATGCTCCTTGCCACTGCACAAATGGCCTTCTGTATTTATATTTGAATTGTATGTTTTTTGTTTAATGCCCTGTTTTATGTTGAAACTTGTTGTGTGCCGTGTTGGTCAGGACTCCCTGGAAAAAGAGATCTTGTATCTCAATGGGACATTCCTGGATAAATAAAGGATAAATAAAATAAAAATAAAAAATAAATACTTTGAGCTAATTTTATAGTTAAAATGATTGAGACAACGCAATCTTCTGTCTTCGTTGTGCATGCATGCGTGTGCTCACCACACGTAATACATGTGTCACTATTCTGGCAGTGGCTACTGTTATTATAGTATTGTAATGAAAGGTCTGTTATTTAATGTTTGTGTAAAGGGTTATTTTAACTGTTGATGGGTAGTGCATCAGTAAAGTGAATATGGTATTGTGCTCTTGCTCTGTTTTAAGAGAGTGATTAACTGTATTATAATAGTAAATAGAAAAATATGTTGTGCTCTTGCTTTTTTCTTTTTGAAGGTGGAGAGAGTAGCATTTGAGGTTCATAACAGTACATTGTACTAAGCAATTGTTGGCTCATTAGTTTGTGATTCACATGCACTAAAATTCACCAGAATGCAGGAAATTAAGTCTTTGTAACAAAAAAATTCCTGGTGGGGACCCCCAGACCCCCCGCTTAAAAAGTGGCCTGATTGAGGCTATATTTCGCGCTATATCTCCCGGTATGAATTATTTCCCCAGTCCGGCCCTGCTTGAGGCTGTTGGGACAGGAGGCTGTAGAGATGGATGGTGGTCGGCACAAAGGGACACATGAACGCTCCCAGGCACACCTTGGCGGGATGACCGGTGGCTAAAGACACGCCTCAGCTGGACCAGCTTGTCATGAGACACTGTTCATCACGACGGAGGTCAGTGTGGTCCTGAACCAGCTCTCTGCTACAACCCAACCTCCAGAGCATGTCAGTGTGTGTTCAGCTCATTAAAAGAACATGCCAACATTTTGGGAAATTAGCTTATCGTCTTCTCCAGAGAGAGACAAGAAGATAGATACCAGTTTCCTCTCTGTGCGTTCAGTAGAAAGCTATCTGTCTGCATGTTAGCCTAGCTTAGCACAATGAATGGAAGCGGACACGACCGGTTAGCCTTCGGGAGCGGTGTTAGTTGATCAATGCCTAGGCTAACCGGTCATGTCCGCTTCCATTCATTGTGCTAAGCTAGGCTAACAAGCAGCCAGATAGCTTTCTACTGAACACACAGAGAGAAAACTGGTATCTATCTTCTTATCTCTCTCTCTGGAGAAGACGGTAAGCTAATTTCCCAAAATGTTGGCGTGTTCCTTTACCCTCCCTGCTGGGTTGGTTAACATCAGGTTGAGGCTGTGGTGCCTATTGCTTATTAACAGCGAAGGAGTGCCCCGAATGCTTCCGCGTTTTCCCTGATTGGCTGCGACACGCCCCGCGGCAGGCGCGGCAACCGCAGAGCGGAGCGGCAGAGGTTGCGGCATTATTTAGCCGTAAACCGCCATGATTCTCATTCGTAGCTTAGCTCACCTGGCAGCGTGGCGGTCCTGTGGTCTGTTGGTTTCAAGTTTGAATCCCATCAATTTTTTTTATTTAATTTTTTTTAACGTGTATTCTTTCGCCGGTTAAGGTTAGGCATGGTTAAGGTTAAGGTTAAGGTTAGGCATTGTTTCGGAGTTGGTTAAGGTTAGAAAGGTTAAGTTTAGGCTCTGTTAAGGAGCTGGTTAAGGTTAGAGTTTGTCTTAGAGAATGGCAATATTCTTTCTATGGTTAAGGTTAAGGTTAGGCATGGTTAAGGTTAAGGTTAAGGTTAGGCATTGTTTCGGAGTTGGTTAAGGTTAGAAAGGTTAAGTTTAGGCGCTGTTAAGGAGCTGGTTAAGGTTAGCGTTTGTCTTAGAGAATGGCAATAGACAGCCTATTTCCGCACTGCCGCTCTCTCGCGCTGCCGCGTCACATGGTCACATTGTCACATTCTTGCACTCCTCCGCTGTTAAAAAGCAACACGCGGCTGTGGTCCACCCTACACTCCATCAGCCAAATATTCCCTTCTTATTTTTATTCTCCAATTGTGGGCCCTATGTTCCCTCATACTTATGTCTATTTGTGTTGAGGTAAGGCTGCGGGAACAGAGGCCCTAACATTTTACTAGGGAACATTTGGCGGAGGGAATAGTTTCATTAGGTTTCATGCTGAGTGCCAGTGTGGGCGATGATGAGAGGGAGGCCAAGTGATCCTATTCCTGATATAATGCTGCCATCTGCTGGCCAGGGCAATCTTTTCAGCCCTGTTTAGCCTTTGCCATCTTTCTCTTCTATGGGCCAAACTCTGTTACTCCCATGGTACAGTAAGTAGGGCAGGCTAGGAAACAGGAGGAGTATTGGTGGAAGGTAAACAAGTTGTATGTATGTAGTGTATATGGAAAATTACAAACAAGTGTCATGCGAATCCCATGAACATGCACAGAAGTTGTGATTTAAGATTGTAATTTGTCATTTGAGTCGAAGTACCAAAGCTTGTTCTTACAAAAAAGGAACTAACGAACTAACCAAGCAGATAGATAATAGATTGAGTAGCCTTATACACAGAGGTAGGGGAAACTCACATTTGAAGGGGAAGTGGAGGGTGATATACAGTACACTGTAAAAAAGAAGACTGTAAAAAAAACGGTAAATGTTTGGCAGCAATGGTTTCCAAATACTTACTGTCAAATTACAGTAAAATCAAATACATTTACAGATTGCAACCTTTATTTAATGGCTAACATTTTTATAAAAGGTAATTTACTGTATTTTTATGGTATTTACACTTAAAGTAGAAAAACAAAAGTAATCTGTAAAATAATACAGTGAATTTCCCGTGAAATAATTTTGTTTACAGTGTACAGTAACAGTACAGGGCCATAGCTAGGATTTTAAAATGTTATTTTCTGAGGTCATGAGTTGTAGCCCCTGTAGGGGGGTTGTGGGGCATGCTTATTTAGGCTGGGGAGAAATTACATAAGCAGTATTCAAAGAACCGATTTTCATTCTGATGGTAAGAGGTCAAAGAACCCATTTGAAAATGACCATGCCATTTTTTGCCTCAATAAAAACATAATTATTTACAGTAACCCTTACCGACAAGCTAGTAGGCGTAAACAAGTATACCAGTGGACTTCTTTGGTTGTCTAGTAGTTTCATGTGATTGATTGATTGATTGATTGATTGAAAACTTTATTAACAGATTGCAGAATGGGTACAATACAGTACAGCTCAATACATACAATTGTTAAGGGGATGCAGACCAGAGAAAGACTTTCGTCTTGTTTACATCAGGCACACATTAGATGCCTTCATGCTATCTTAAAAAAAGCCCATGCAAAGTCAGCTAATAAACTCGTTGGGATTATGGGGCAAAAAAGAAAAAACACTAGAAAAAATACAGAGGACATGACCCCTGTGTCCTCAATGGTAGCTATGGCTCTGGTGATATACTGTACAAGAGTTAGACAAAAACATTCAACAAAAAAAAGTTAACAGTGAAACTCTTCATAATCTAGTCCATCTGCCTCTACTTATGACCTGCAAATCTGATATCCTGGGGATGAATGAATGAAAACTTTATTTAACAGATTGCAGAATGGGTACAATACAGTACGGCTCAATACACACAATTGTTAAGGGGATGCAGACCAGAGAAAGACGTTTGTCTTGTTTACATCAGGGTCCCCCATTTTCAATTCATATTGACATTTATGACATACACAACATACATGACATTTATGGCATAGGGACATACAGGTATTTTGTACTGATACATTTGTGACATAAACGGTATTCAAATATACAGTACTGTTACCCATAGATCCTGACAGAGTATATACATATGATGGGGAGGGGACTGTACATTAGGAGGGGGTGGGAGAGAAATATACATACGGTGGAGAGGAGACTGTACATTTGGAGGGGGTGGGTGGGTGGGAGAGAAATATACATACGGCTGGGAGAGAATATATACATGCGGTGGGGAGGAGATTGTCTAATAGGAGGGGGTGGGGGGTTTGGACATTTACGGTGGCCAGTTTCGAATTGCAGCCTCCCGTAGGTGCTCTTTAAGAGCGGTTTTGAATGTGGGTAGGGATTCACATTCCTTTACAGCTTTGGGTAGGGCGTTCCACATTGATGTGGCATAATTGCGAAACGTGTTTAGTCCCTTGTTTGAGCCGAATCTGGGTTTAACGTGATTTGTTGAGCTTCCTCTGGTGTTGTGATCGTGGTATTCACTGACCTTTGGGAAGTATTTTGACATGTACATGGGTACCTTAGTCGTATAGTGTATCTTGTAGACCAGGCCCATTGCAAGTTGCTGTACTCTGTCGTCTACTCTAAGCCATCCTAGGTTGTCAAAGTGGGCAGGGGTGAGGTGGGTTCTAGGGGTAAGGTCAAGTAGTAGTCTGACCAGTTTGTTTTGTGATGTTTGTAATCTTGTTTTTAGCGCCTTTGAGGTGCTTTGGTACCATGAGGTGCAAGCATAGTCGTAGTACCCTTGAATGAGTGCTCCTGCCAGAGTCTTCAGGGTATTCTTGTTTACCAGAGAGGAGATCAGGTACAAGAATCTAGTTTGTTGGTTGACTTTTTTTATTACATTGGATGCCATTTTGTCACAGGAAAGATTTGCCTCTAGGATGGAACCCAGGTAGGTAATTTCATCTTTCCTTGTGACAATATTGTCACCCACTGTAACTGAGAAGCCGTCGGTCTTGCTGAGTTTATTATTTGAACCGAAGAGAATGGACTCTGTTTTGCCAATGTGTAATGATAGTTTGTTATCAGCAAGCCATATGCAGATTTTGCCTAGTTCCGAGCTGAGGATTTTTTCAACCTGCAACTTGTTCTTGTCAGAGACCAGCAGCAGCAGGGCTGAGTTGTC
This sequence comes from Notolepis coatsorum, assembly GCF_963971535.1. Lineage (NCBI taxonomy): Eukaryota > Metazoa > Chordata > Actinopteri > Aulopiformes > Paralepididae > Notolepis > Notolepis coatsorum. The sequence goes on along the minus strand of NC_140172.1, from coordinate 99,129,132 downwards.
CACAAACAGGAACAAGTTGCAGTCACAGGCTGACGACATGTCATTTGCATAAATTAGGAACAGTAGCGGTCCTAGTATGCTTCCTTGTGGAACACCACAGCTCACTGTGAGGGGGGGGGGATAGAGTACCGTTTACCTCCACCATCTGTTCTCTCTCTCCCCTCCAGGTAGGATTGCATCCAGCTCACTGATACACTATCAAAACCAATTGCTTTTAGCTTGTCAATCAGAATTGAGTGCCTTTTGTAGGTCCAGCATGACCATGCCGCAGTATTTGCCTGCGTCCACCTCTTGTTTGATGTGGTCGTTCAAATAGAGAAGGCATGTGTCAGTGGAGTGGGACGTTCTGAAGCCAGATTGGAATTTGTAGATTAGATTTTTTTCCGCCAGGTACTTTTCGACCTGTTCGTAGACTATTTTCTCCATGACTTTTGAGATGGAGGTAAGAATAGAAACAGGGCGGTAGTTGCCTGGGTCTAATTTGCTGCCCTTTTTGTGCAGGGGGGTCACTCTCGCAATTTTGAAGTCCTTGGGGACGTTTCCCTGTTTTATGGAGAGGTTTATTATGTGTGTGATGACTGGGGTGATGGCGGCTGGAGGGGATGTTGTCATGGCCTTGTTAGGTTGGAGGGTGCTAAATTTTTTTTAGTACCTCATCGGTTGTTACCATTACTAGTTTGAAGTCGTCTTTGCGGACCCCTAGGTTTTTTTAGTATGATGTGTTCTACCCCATAATGCCCTGAGTGGGAGGGTAGTTTGTTTACCAGTGTTGTGGCTATGTTTGTGAAGAAGATGTTTAAGTAATTGGCTACATCCAGCTTGTCTGTGATGAGCGTGTTGTCCCTCACTGTTGTTTCCATCACTTTTGGAAGGAGTTGAGTGGAGTTATCTTTGCCCCAATGCGGCAATGCCATTCACTTTATGTGAAACCCACTGAAAGCTTAAGAACCCTAGAAGTTTGCTCCAGGAAAACGATCCAGATGCTCTTATTTTTAGATAGTTAATTAGCCCGGCTCTCTAGAGGTTCTTCAGGCAAGTGATGAAACTCTCTCTCTCTCTCTCGCTCCTTCAGTCTGCCATCCCCTCCCCCGATACTTCTTTCTCACTGCGTAGGTCCCTGGCTGGCCCCCACCAACACTATACCACACACCCACCCAAGACAAGTTATGATGAATTTCATGATGCGTAGTGCTTTTTGCCCTACATTACATAGCCGACTGGGGGGCTCCGTCAGAGGTTTATTTAGCGACACAACGTTGAGTAAACACATTCTGAACGGTGAGTTGTTTTCGCTTTGTAAAGTGTTGGATAATAACAGGTTGTTTATTTGTAACATATAGCCTTACCCTATAAAACGCAATTTTGTATAGCTTTCCAATGATCCAATATGAAGTTTGCTTGCAAATTGTATATTTACTGTATTTTTACGGAAAGTTAGTTTCATAGTCTGTACTTGCTTTATGTTCACATATTGTTTTCAGCGCAAGCATGCGTTGCCTGGTCTCGTGTCCTACTAATACTATGTTGTTTTGGAGGAAGTGATTGCGCAATCTAGTACGGGGTGAACGAGTGCGCTGCTCTTGTTTACCAAAAGCTGTTACGACCATACGATCAAATCAATTAACTGGGAATATTAGATTAAGCGTAATTCCTTTATTGAATGTACAATGTGCACAAGGATGATTGCATATCAAACCGGGGCCTGTTTTGCACCTATTGGCCTACAATATATGTACAAACAGGAGCTTTCATTGACACATTTGTTGATCCTGTTCTCCACCATGCAGCATTCAGACAATTCAATATTAAATACAATAAATGAGGCATTGGTGAATTAAATGTATTGAATAGGCCAACATCTTTTGGCATGGTAAAAAAAAACAAGGTTAACATTCTACTATGAACATTTATTTTTGTGGTTCCCTGAGAAAGCCTATACCACCTCTTCAAATGTTTTCCAGTTCAGAGGGTGTGGTTGTGGTAGTTAGAGGCCCACTGTTTTTCTGCAACAGTTCTACCAAGTTACATGAATCATTCTTACTTGGAGACATCACATCCTATCTGCTGTGTGTTTCTTCCATCTCTCATCATCAGTGTAAACCGTATACGACTTAAAGCCTTCTTTTCAATTATTTATACCATTCTAATCCCACCGTTTCCACCAAGTGCAGAGCCACCACGACTCCTCCCCTCGCATAGGGCCCCAGCAGATATCCAGTAAATTCCTGGAGGTTCTAAAGAGCCATCGTGGGGCCCTGTAAAACCACTGATGTAGAGTGTCTGCAGCCTGTCAGCCAACGTGAAAAACTAGAGCTCGACCCTCACAGGGCACAGGATACAGGGATTAAGCTGTGTGCGTGTGTGTATGTGTGTGTGTGAGGGTGAGTGTGAGTGTGTGTGTGTGTGTGTGTGTGTGTGTGTGTGTGTGTGATAGACACACTGACATTTACACCAGATGGTGAGCTGCATGCCTTCGTGACAGAGTTCCCAAGTCACTCTTTGCTGACAGATACCTGACATATATGAGACTCTGCATGCGGTGAGACAATGTGCATGTGTGTGTGTGCACAGTGCACATGCACGTACATGCACCACCAACATGTATCATGCACATAAGTGTGTTTGTGTGTGCATGCTTGTGTGTGTGTGCGTGCATGCATATGAATATCTTTGCATCACACTCACACACACACACACACACACACACACACACACACACACACACACACACACACACACACACACACACACGCACACACACAGTGGTGGAAGAAGTACACAGTTCCTTTACTTAAGTAAAAGTAGAAATACCCAGATAAATGAGTACTCTGGTAAAAGTCCTCCATTCAAATTCTACGTAAGTAAAAGTAGAGAAGTATTTGTTATTTAATGTACTTATAGTAGTATATTATAGTATCTATAGTGCAAGCCAAGTATGCATTCTACATGATGTTTGTGTATTCCAGTGCTTGGTAGCATTCAATCCTCGATCCATTGACCTCTAAATGTCATGTTAAAGTGGTATGTGGTCCAGTTATGCTGCTCTGATTAAAGGTTATGTTAAAGTGGTACACTATATGTGGTCCAGTTATGCTGCTCTGATTAAAGGTTATGTTAAAGTGGTACAGTATGTGGTCCAGTTATGCTGCTTTGACCCTGATGGAAACAAGACAAACGTCTTTCTCAGGTCTGCATCCCCTTAACAATTGTATGTATTGAGCCGTACTGTATTGTACCCATTCTGCAATCTGTTAAATAAAGTTTTCATTCATTCAAGGTTATGTTAAAGTGGTACAGTATGTGGTTCAGTTATGCTGCTCTGATTACATCCTCTTGAAGTTGACAGGCTTCAAATGTGAAAGTATATAATCTCTCCATACATGTTTGCCATGTTTTCTATGCAAAATCCTTTTCTTCAAAATACTGTAACTAGTAACTGATGGGTTCAGCTAAATCTAGTGGAGTAAAAAGTAATTAAGTTCCCTAAAATGAAAACACTCATGTAAAGTACAAGTAGATCGAAATTGTGCTTAAGCACTGCACACACACACACACACACACACACACACACACACACACACACACACACACACACACACACACACACACACACACACACACACACACACACACACACACACACACATACACACACACACATCGAATAGCATGCTTGAAGACAACAGTTTCCCACCATAAAATATATCAACTATAATACTGGAAGGGCCTGCCTATTCCTTCTTGTGAATCATTTGGGAGTTGTCCTAATTTACAAGCCAAAGGGAGTAGCTATTTAGCGTGTATGATTGCCAGATAATAAATAGACAGACAGACAGACAGACAGACAGACAGACAGACAGACAGACAGACAGACAGACAGACAGACAGACAGACAGACAGATAGATAGATAGATAGAGAATGAAAGAAGATATAACAAGACAAAGGCAAAAGTGGAGTTAGTAGGCAGAGTCAGTGTAGACACAGGTATCATGAGGTGATGTCACACCGGCCTGATTGGGTTAATCTGCACACAGCACTTTCTCAGTGGGGCGAGAGCAGAGTGAGTGTGTGTGTGTGTCTTTGGCAATGGCTAGTGTATATTTATTTGTGTGTGGTAGGTGTTTGCCTGCCAGTGTGCCTGTGTGTGGTCTGTTGTCAGGTAGATTAAAGAGAGTGTGTCAAACTGTGTCTCTAAGCCCAACCTCATCTCTCAGCAGGTCGCCCTAACGTTTCCTTCCAGCCAATGAGATGGCAGAGAACGGGGCAGAACGCAGCCTACCTCAAGAGGCGTCTTGGGCCCAGGGGAGCAGCACAGCGGACCACCAGCAGGTAAGAAAGAAAATTAAATCGACAATTAAAAGGTTTTTATTACTGGAATGATTACAGGGAGCTCTTGCACACTTTCTGAACTGATAGGTGTATACTGGGAAATAAATCTTGCGACTTGACACGTTCCCACAAACTGTCTACAGTTGCCAGACTTTATTTAATGGGACGTTTCATTGGTTGGACCTACATGAGAGTCAGTCATGTATGCCAGATGAAGGTCCTATGACCGTTGCAACTGAAGATCATGTGTGGGAATTATTTCTCAGTTGATTACTACTAGTGTGATAACAGATTTGTGCTTCAAATCAGTGGGGATGTGTGTGTGTGTGTGTGTGTGTGTGTGTGTGTGTGTGTGTGTGTGTGTGTGTGTGTGTGTGTGTGTGTGTGTGTGTGTGTGTGTGGGTCGGGCTCAGTGCTGTCGGAGGCTGAGAGGAAGCAGAGAGACACGGAGGAGCGTCGGTCGCGTGATTTTTTTTCCATAGCCGCAGTTTGCGAAGACGCTCTCTGATTGGCTAGCCCGCGTACAGCGAAGACCCTCTCTGATTGGTTTAGCTCCGAAGGGCTCTGGGATAGAAATATCCGCCTTGTACATATATATTCTCTGCTTCGAAGTGGTTATGCTTTGGCTCTCTTTCGAAGTGGGTTATGCTTAGAGTTTGGAATCAGGGCTGGTGGTCCATCGCCCTGCTCTAAAGATAAACTCTAAGCATAACCCACTTCGAAAGAGGGCCAAAGCATAACCACTTCGAAGCAGAGAATATATATGTACAAAGCAGAAGAGCCCTTCGGAGCTAAACCAATCAGAGAGGCTCTTCGCTGTACGCGGGCTAGCCAATCAGAGAGCGTCTTCGCAAACTGCGGCTACGAAAAAAAAATCATGCGCGTCGTCACGCTGCTCTACTTCCTGCTGGGGGCGCTCCTCACCCTGAACGAGTGGGCAAGGAGGTGAGATGCCAGAACATACTATGCAGCATATACGCCATTTTAATAGACGCAGACATTTATACTAACGTGCCTTGCAGTAACCGTGAGGTCATGCAAGTTCACATGGGGACAGGTGTTGGAAATCATCATCAACCTTTATTTATTCTCGAAAAGACAATTGAGGTCATCCTCATTTTCAATGTCGTCGAGACTTTACAGACATTTCAATGCACACATTTCTACAATATAACAATAATAAATATTAATAACTATCTATATAGTACTCTTCACACATGGACCGCAGTCCAGAGTGCACCACTGCAATTAGTAAAAAATTAACATAGGCATAAAATCAGCACACAAATTGACAAAATAAAAAATAAACTGCATAGATTGCAGACATAAGAATAGGTATAAAAGTAGTGCCATGTAAACATGCAGACTTAAGAATAGGCATAAAATAAGGACAATAGTACAATGTCGCTTGAAGGCATGTGAACCCCCCCGGAACAGTCAGTCCCCCCAAAACACCCCACACATCAATCCCCACCACATCCCCATCCAAGACACCCCCCCCCCCCCCCGATAAAGCACGCCATGACCGAAGGAAAACACAAACAGCCTGCGTGCCACTTAGGGATGGGTACCGAATTCGGTACTTTTGAGGTACCGAACTGAAACACGTCGGTACTACCGAGTATCGAATCAAGTGAGAAACCAAAAAAAAAAAAAAAATTATAATTTTTTTTTAACTTTTTTTTTAACTTTTTTTTTTCTTCTTTTCATGTCAACGTTCACACGCACAATATATGCTTACCTAGGATTTGACTTGATTCAACAACAAAGCAGTCGGAGCAATGACAAGCCGAAAACTGTCGAAATTGTAGTTATTTGAAGTTTGGATTTTTTTTTTACGACTGAGGTAGGTAAATTAAATTTCTTGAGACTAAAGTACCGAAAAAAGGTACCGTTGGGTACCGGTACCGGTATCGGTTCAAATGTGAAAGGTACCCATCCCTAGTGCCACTGTTGCGTTGCACTTGTATCTTGACTGTTGTCTTGAGTTTTATAGTTTGAAACTATATACGCCGCTGCCCTTCTTGGTGAGGTCTCTCTTAATAATTTTTTTTTTGAGATTTTAATCTCCCTGGAACTCACCTGGTTAAATAAAAGTTGAACATGAATACATAGAAATCTGGGTGGCCCCAGTTGGAATTAGAACTCCAGATCCATGCAGTGTTAGTACTACGCTTTACCCATTGAGCTGCACAAGACTGTGCTCCCAAACCACACTCACTCCCACTAACCTTCAATCGGAGAAACAAGGGCTCCTATAATAATAATTTGCAGATGCTTAGAGATTTATTTCAATCTCATCTTTGTATTGTAAATATGGTGGGAGGGTAATAATTACTTCCTAGCTTCAAACAGTTTTCTAGGAATCCGGTTTCCCCTTTTGAACTCTTATCTTTATTCAACAATAAAACAGTAGTATGTCGTGAACTCAACTCATATTACGGAGGTAAAAATTTCTCAAACATGTCTGTTTACTACTGTATTGATGGGACCTAATTATTCTCGCTTGTAATTCTCGCTTTAAACTGCAATGTTTTTGTTACATTGAAAAGGATGTATGTGTCATCAGATTGTTTAACAGGGTCAAATGTGCTCCTTTACAGGTCAAGAAATCCATGGAATTCGAAGAAATGTATTTCTAGGAAAACCTGGACATTTCTCAGATACTCTGGTGTCACATGACCATGTACAAATGGGTCATTTTACGAATGTGGTTTTTGCAGCTTGTTTCATATTCATTGCATTAGATCAGGGGTTCCCAAACATCCGCATGGAAGGACCTGCCACAAGAGGAGTTATTTTGCTCTGGACCCACAAGACATTAAAGGAACACGCCAACTTTTTGGGAAATTAGCTTATTTGCCATCTACCCTGGAGTTAGACAAGCAGATACATACCCTTTTCTTCTCTGTGCATGCATTATGCTTAGGGAACAGCTGCACTGTTAGCCTAGCTTAGCGTCATTCACTGGAAGTGGGTGTGCTAGTGTAGCCTAGTTCCCAACAGTCACGAAATACACCATATACCATGTGGAGAAAAAAAAAATTATTAGACATTTTCGTTTTCTAAGCAGTTGCTGAACCACTGCTGCCTGGGCGCAGTGATTTCATCACCTCAAAAGCCCTGTTGTTTTTTTAAAAGGCTACACTGGCACACCTACTTCCAATGAATGACACTAAGCTAGGCTAACGGTGTGGCTAATCCTAATGCATGCACAGAGAAGAAAAGGGTATGTATCTGCTTGTCTAACTCCAGGGTAGATGGCAAATAAGCTAATTTCCCAAAAAGTTGGCGTGTTCCTTTAGGTGAAGGAAGTAAATTGTAACACATGGACATGCACACGTACACATACAAATACGCATAACTTTGTGCTTGACATTTAAAAGGGGAGAGAGGTGAAGAGAAGAGCAATTAGATGGTGAGATGATGTGAGGAGAGGAGTGTTCATGTAAAATAAATTAATTCACTGAATTTACTTAAACACTATTGCCAGCCATCAGTAATAATAACCGATTCCTCTCTCCATCTCCAACACATGGTGCGATCTGATTAAACTCAGCCTGCGACCCACATGACCCTCTACCGGGCGGCTCTGCTCAAAAGCCAAAGTACAAAGTACAAAACGGAAGTTGGTGCTTCTGCACAACAGCTCCCAGATGAAGATAAGGTTGTGATCATTCATAACATGGTTGTAGACTCAGGAAGGCACTTTGACAACTATATATCACTGTTATCTTCAGGCTCCTTCCTCATAGTTGACAGAGGCCACACTTAAAGCACAGTAGAGGAGGTGTCAGATAATGGGTTCAGACCTGGTTGAGATACAAATTGCGTACTAATTGCGTGCTAATCGGAGCGTGTGTGTGCGTGCCGTTGGCGCTGACCAATGCACGGATAAGCGATTTTTCAGCCTGCTTCTGTATCGTGCATTAGGACACATATACTATCGATAATCTAGCGTTTATTTGAAAACGATTAATAAATCAGCCGAAAAATGACAACGTGTTTTGTGTATTCCACTAAAGGGCTATTATCGCGTCTTTCTCTGGAATTACTAGAAATCACCAAAACTATACTTGTATTCAAAACGGTATAAAACGGGAATGTACAGATGAAAAAACAATCCGTTTTGTACATCTTGACTGCAAGCAACTCATTGATAATCGACATGTGTATTAGACCCATAGCCATAATTTAAGATATTTTAAGCACTCGCAAAAATATCCCCGTCCTCCCATTGATTAAAGCGGTGGCCATCAAGCCATAATTTCCCGGAAGGGGCGTGGCGCTCAATGAGTTAAGTAACATACCATGTGTGATGTGTGCATACACTACTACATACAGTAGAACAATACTATGAGTACCAAACATAAACACACTACCCATCTATTACTCTAGCACAGCGGTTCTCAAACTACGGGTCGCGACCCAAAGTGGGGTCGTGGGTAGGTGCGTATTGGCAAAAAAAATAAAAGGATCATTAACACTTCCAGTGCCACTGGTTAACATGGTAAAACGTGGTTGAATGCCGGCACCCACTTCAATGATAGCGTTGTGAACGCATAATCTCTGTCTTAAATTATGGCTGTGTCTAATCTGCCTGTCGCTTATCAATGACTTGTTTACAGTCAACATTGTCAAAACGGATTGTTTTTTAATCGCTTCATTTCCGTTTTATAGCATTTTGAAAAGCCCTCGTTTTCAAGGAAAATATAAAGATTCCGTGATAATCGGCATTTACTGGAATATTCTGGCATACACAAAAACGTTGTCATTTTTCGGCCTATTTATGAATAGTTTTCAAATAAACGCTAGATTATCGATAGTATATGTGTACTTATGCACGCTATAGAAGCGGGCTGAAATATAGATTCTCTCATTTCCTGATTGCACACACACACACACACGCATAGGGCAAACGCTGATATCGCTGTGAAAACAGCTCTGATTATCCTAAGACTGGTAAAATAAATTCCTTACATCAGATCAGATGTTATCCAAAAAGTTTATTCCAATTCCTGATCGCCATTCCAAATATCGATCGCGTTTATTGATTCAGTGTTTACAGGGTACTGTAAATACATAATCCATGTGTTTTCCGGGCCGGCGATCACAATGGATTCTTCAGTTGGCTTGACGGAAAAGTAAAATGAGGAAACTGGCCCGCCCCCCCCCATCAGTCTACTAAAGGGGTGCAGTTACACAGGGAGAGACGATAGGGGGCGGTATCTTCCCAATTGAGCTCAGAGAGAGTCTGCAACACTAACCTGAGGCTCGATTGATGAAATATGAATTCAAATTGCCAATAAAAATACGACAAACAAACGCTATATAGCGTTGCCGGCACTCAACTGGCGGCATGAACTAATGACAACGCGTTGCTGGCACTCAAAGTGTTAATAAATGTATTTCTTTTCTTATGTTCTGGTAACATATTGTGGCTAAATATGCCTTGTTTTATAAATGTGTATTGAAAACATAGTGCTGTAATACAATTTTCTAATAAATATGCATGATCAAGTTCAACAACGTGTGCTTTTATTTTTATATTCCTTAATTCCACGTTGAAATTACACGATACATTAACACATCCTGCGCCAAAAACGAGTTTACTCGTTATTGCCCGCCAATCTAATAACGCCAACAACGAGTTTACTTGTTTTTATGATCGTTATTTCCTTTATTCGCTATTGGCATTCATAATTCATCTAGGAAGGCTCCGGGAGCCAGCTGGACTCTGTCTGATATTGCAACGCCTCAATACCGCCGCCTGGTGGATTTCGGGCGAGTTGCACTATCTTGAGCTATCTTGTTACGTGGATCCAGACAAACACCTCGAGTGCATTGGATTGCTTTCGAGACGCAAGAATCAATATGCTTTCGGCGTTTATTGCGTTCGCAAAATGTGCTCGCCCTCTCATTGAATAGAGCGCTGGCCATAGATATATATAGAACACTAGATAGCTTGCCCGTGCTGCCGGCCAATGGAGAGCGACGTCACTGAACCGCCGCCATCTTGCTCCAGTTAGCCTTGAGTGAGAGTGAGCTGCACAGACAAAAATACTCATAACTCGCTGAAATATTGACGGATTTACAAACGGTTTGGTTTATTACAAGCATTATTAACGTGGCTATGATTCAAGCGGTTTGTAAAAAAAAACATCTTTAATTTTTTTTTATAAGTATGCAGTATCATAACTACATATTTGATGTTTATAGCAAACCAACCCGTTTGTAAATCCGTCAATATTTCAGCGAGTTATGAGTATTTTTGTCTTTGCAGCTCACTCACTCTCACTCAAGGCTAACTGGAGCAAGATGGCGGCGGTTCAGTGACGCTGGTGACTCCGCCTTAAGCTATCTAGTGTTCTATAGATATCTATGGCGCTGGCACTCAAAGTGTTAAACTACAAGAGGACGTGGTGATGAGCCTCAAACACTGCTAGTAAACTACAAGAGGATGTGGTGATGAGCCTCAAACACCACTAGTAAACTACAAGAGGATGTGGTGATGAGCCTCAAACACCACTAGTAAACTACAAGAGGATGTGGTGATGAGCCTCAAACACCACTAGTAAACTACAAGAGGATGTGGTGATGAGCCTCAAACACCACTAGTAAACTACAAGAGGATGTGGTGATGAGCCTCAAACACCACTAGTAAACTACAAGAGGATGTGGTGATGAGCCTCAAACACCGCTAGTAAACTACAAGAGGATGTGGTGAGCCAGCCTAAAACACAGCTATTAAACTACAAGAGGACGTGATGAGCCTCAAACACTGCTAGTAAACTACAAGAGGATGTGGTGATGAGCCTCAAACACCACTAGTAAACTACAAGAGGATGTGGTGATGAGCCTCAAACACTGCTAGTAAACTACAAGAGGATGTGATGATGAGCCTCAAACACGGCTATTAAACTACAAGAGGACGTGGTGATGAGCCTCAAACACAGCTAGTAAACTACAAGAGGATGTGATGATGAGCCTCGAACACCGCTAGTAGTCTGCTGCCAGAGTGAAGCTTGAGTTCATTTCAACATGCAGTTTTTATTGCTCCTATAGCAAAGAAAGGGATTCATGTTAATCATAACGTTATGGGTTAGACCAGTGGTTCTTTTCTTTAAACCAGACAAATGCACTCAGTAGAGTGCAGACCTTCGCCAAGGCTTTACCAATCTCCCCACTTTGCCCTTACTTTCACACTCAACATTTTACTGAGTAGATGACCAAAACAAGAGTTGCTTGTATTGCCAGTCTTAACAGACCCTGACATGATGACCCAAACCCTGTAACAATAATGGTCCTCATCCTTGAACGTGTTCGTAAGTACCTTTGTAAATATCTTGGTAAAAATTTCGTACCGACAAATTGACTCAAATCCTCCTCCGGATTCCTGAACGTGTGAAACAGTCTCCGTAAGTGGCCAAAATCTCTGCAGCTGGGTTCCCATAAATGAAATATGTCACTCATTCTTAAACTGCAATGTGTGTTCTCGTTCACCCGAATTTGCATACAGACACGCCAGCTCCTTATAAGGCGTGTGCAAAACGGCGAGGTCCGCATGTAAAACAGCAGAGGTTCGGTATTGCATCTGCACCATTGCTGATCCATTCAACAGGTAGTGCGGAAGCGATTTGCGACTGATCTCAAAATGAGATTAGATTCACATGTATTGTTTTTTTTTATCAGCTTTTTCTCCCATTTTTCTATATTTTCCCCCCCATCCCAATTTTGTATCATCCAATTCAACCCTCCCCTGTCACGAACGCTGTTTCTTGCCTCCCACAAGCCGGCTGCAATGTGGACTAAGTCATACATAGCACAAGTCCCCTCCGGTACTTGAGGTAACAGCAGTCGCATCTTTTCACCTGCGCAGCTCGATCTCTCAGTGGCGAGGAGTAACGCGTGGGAGGCTCACGCTGCCCCCGACACTTCCTGATTCTACTGCGCAGGCGCACCAACCGACCTGTAGGAGTCGCTGTCCACAACGCCCGATCCCCACCCATCAGTTTCCCACCCCCTAATACGGCCAATGTGTATTAGTATGAACGACCAGCTAAACTGAAAGCAATGTGGAGCGCTGGGCTCGAACAGGCGAGCCCAGCGTCTCCGCATTCGTGGCGAGCGCCTTGCCCACTACGCCACATAGCCGCCCCAGATTCACATGTATTGTTATTATACAGCACAAGTACAATACACCATCCAACCATAAATAGTGGCTTGTCAAGAGCCAATCGCGCAGTCGTTCAGTATTGACATTACTAAATGAGATGTCATGCTAATATGTCATGTTCTACAGTAGGACTTACTACTATAATACCTAATAAAACAAGTCATTAGAATAATAGAAGCCTACTTTGCTGGAACGATTCATTTAGCACGTATACAGTACACGTGTGTGTGCTTGTGCGCTGAGGCTGCCTCACTAAGCCGTTTCTCCACACATTTATTCAGTTCTAGCAATAGGCATAAATCAAACCAACAATAAATAATATCATAAAGAAGAAGACAGTATATGGCATATTAATACAGTATATTCCACTATACAGTAGCTATATCTGTGGTGATCGGTTTAGTTCTTATTTATTTAGTTTGCCGTGTGTAATGCTCACAATGCCTCATTGAGTCAGGACTACACTGTACATTGGAATACTGACAAAGCCATACTTGGTCATTTACTGTACAACTGGGTTAGGACATTTGTAGGGGCCAGTTTCGAATTGCAGTCTCCCGTAGGTGTTCTTTGAGAGTGTTTTTGAAAGTGGTAGTGATTCACATTCCTTTACAGCTTTGGGTAGGGCGTTCCACATTGATGTGGCATAATTGCGAAACGTGTTTAGTCCCTTGTTTGAGCCAAATCTGGGTTTAACATGATTTGTGGAGCTCCCTTTGGTGTTGTGATCGTGGTATTCACTGACCTTTGGGAAGTATTTTGACATGTACATGGGTACCTTGGTCGTGTAGTGTATCTTGTAGACCAGGCCCATTACAAGTTGCTGTACTCTGTCGTCTACTCTAAGCCATCCTAGGTTGTCAAAGTGGGCAGGGGTGAGGTGGGTTCTAGGAGTCAGGTCAAGCAGTAGTCTGACTAGTTTGTTTTGAGATGTTTGTAATTTGGTTTTTAGTGCCTTTGAGGTGCTTTGGTACCATGAGCTCATGCTCATGTTGGGAGACAAGGGAATCCCAACCTGAGCATGACATACGAGTAAAATGGCCACCGTGTGAATATGGACAATGAAAGTCAATACATGTCAATACAGTCAGCTAAATGACTAAATGTAAATGTTTGCTCCTTGGCCAGCAGCTGCTCATGTTTTCAATTATATTCTTGTAAGATCCTACTATGACATTTACATTAAATCACAAGATGATTTTTGGTGGGTCGCAAAAACATATCAAATACTGTACATCATCGTGTTTACAACTTTTGGCATAGATGCTTTTGTCTTGCGTGTGAAATAATGAACATTTGTTCATATAAGTGTAAAATTATTTTAATCATAAAAAAAAACATTCTTTAATGTCTAAAAGTTCGCCATTCTTTCTATGCTTGACTTGTTTCTAGTATCAGAATTAGAAAGGTCTTTATTGCCAAGTAGTTTTCACATACAAGGAATTTGCTTCGGTCGTTTTCGGTGCGACATTGGCGGACAGACATTAACAGACAGATAATACAATAAAGAGGTGGAGTAAGATAAAATGAAATATGAACTAAGTTAAGCACAATAGAATATAATATATAATTATGAAATAAAATAAAATATAGGCCAGGGCTGTACAACTGTAAATAAAGAGGTTGAATAATATTAAATGAGATATAAACTAAATTAAATATAGCACAATAGAATATAGTACAATAAAAATAAAATAGGAATATAGGAATAGGAGTAGGCCAGGGCTGTGAACCAAAAAAGGGGGTGAGTCGCTTTACTAGAGTTCAGAGTTGTTTACGTCCTCGGATTTATTTTAGAAGTGATTTATAACCTCTGCCCTTCCGTTCACCCTCTTCATCTCCTTTCATCACCCTGCCCCCTCCTCCTCTCACCTCTTCCTCCTGTATTCCTTTTGCCTGTTTACTGTATTTCTGCTCTCACAATTACCTCTGTTATTTCCCTCCTCCTCCTCCCTCTTCATCTCCATTCATCACCCTGCCCCCTCCTCTCACCTCTTCCTCATCCTCCTGTATTCCTTTTGCCTGTTTACTGTATTTCTGCTCTCACAATTACCTCTGTTATTTTTCACCTTCTCCTCCTCCTCCTCCTCTTCCCTCTTCATCTCCTTTCATCACCCTGCCTCCTCCTCTCACCTCTTCCTCATGCTCCTGTATTCCCTTTGCCTGTTTACTGTATTTCTGCTCTCACAATTACCTCTGTTATTTTCCTCCTCCTCCTCCTCCTCCTCCTCCTCCTCCTCCTCCTCCTCCTCCTCCTCCTCCTCCTCCTCCCTCTTCATCTGGCTGTCTCATGGTGCCACAGGCTCCAGCAGCAGGGCCAGGCAGGGGGCGTTCTGATGCTGCTCGCCTTCCTCTTCATCACGTACACAGTGTTGACGGAAAACACACCAAGAGGTGAATGCAACACACCCTAACTAACTGGAATCCATCCTCCAGTGGCCCATATTCAGGCCATTAGAGGAGGAGAGTGCTGATCCGGGGTCTGTGACCAACCAGGAACACATCATCTTCATCATGACCTTTATTCAAATGAACAAGACTGAAGCTGACCCTAGATCAGCGCTCCCACTTTGAGAGGCTTCATGAATGTGGACCCTGCTCTGTGTGTGTGTTTGTGTGTACTTGTATGTGCCTTTTTTTTTAAAAATATTTATTTAAAGTTTTTATTTTTCACAAACAAGACAATACAAACATGACAAGACAAAAAAAATAAAATAAAAAATGTATAATAAGGGGGGCGAGGGGGGGTTGCAGAGTGTTACAAAGGTTCAGTAGTACACAAACGTATTCAAGATAGTGATCTAATAAAGTTCCTGGGACCTTGAAGGCCATCGGGGTAGAGATAGAGATAGAGCAGGGGCGGCTGGGGTAGCGCAGTGGAGAATGCACTCGCCTACCACCGCAGAGACTCTGGGATCAAATCCAGCTGTCAGCGTGTACCTCCGGCTTGGTCAGTCGTCCCTACTAACACAATTGGCAGTGTTAGCGGGTGGGAAGCCGGCGGGGTAGGTGTCCTGGTCGTTGTAAACTGCGGTTCCTACTGGTCGGTCGGGGCGCCTGTTCAGCAGGGAGGGGATCGGGGGGAAATAGCGTGAACCTCTGCACGCGTTACATTCCCCCAGTGAGAGCCCTCGCTGTCAGGTGAAAAGAAGCGGCTGGCTGACTCTACATGTATCAGAGGAAGCATGTGGTAGTTCTACACCCTCCCTAGGCCGACAGTGGGGCAATGCGCCTTCTTGGTGTGAGGGCGTTTTATCATTAGGAAGGAACGGTTGGTCCGCTCCGTCCTCGAGAGCGATAGCCCCCCCTCCCACTCCCCCCTCTGGCCTGCTTCCTCACTGCCAATCTTGTTTCGTTATAGCTGGTGCGTCAACCCTTCTTTGCTCTTGGATAAAGCATTTCGGAAAGGAGCAGCGTAAGTTTAGCGAGTTAATAATAGTCTCTCTCTCTCTCTCTCTCTCTCTCTCTCTCTCTCTCTCTCTCTCTCTCTCTCTCTCTCTCACAGACACACACAGTTCATATTTCATTTTATTTTACTCCACCTCTTTATTGGATTATCTGTCTGATAATGTCTGTCCGCTCTTTTCTACATTATTTCTATGTCAGCAGCCTGGCCAATTTGTGTGTGCGTGTCTCTGTGTATTTTCATGTGTGTGTGTGTGTGTGTGTGCTGACGCATGGTTTTGTGGGACTAATACATTTCGCCTATGTTCAGAGAGTTTATGAGTCCCTGAGGCAGATTGTGACAGGGGGGGCATAATCCCACGGGACAATGCATTGGGAACTTGTTTCGCATGACGAAACATACCCCGTGAATATTATTGCACGGATCGGAATACGGTAAATAAATATGATATTTGCAGCAGGTTGACAACAGTGATATTTGCAAGTGCTCTCTTGACGAGAGAGAGAGAGGTAAACGCTCAGCTTCCCTCGTCGGAGCAGGTTTTTACAGACAATCCCAAACGGACCTAAATAATATTTTCAAATTGAAGTATGAATACAACTCTATTCTGGGCAAGCAGGTTAGCACCAACAGAACCACTTGTTACAGCAAGCCTCTTCCGTGTTTTGGTACAGTTTGTTTGCACATCTGCGATCGTTCCGTCGCCGGCGACGCTGATTCGCACCCAAAACCACCTTTTCAAGTGGTACCGGCATGGAGCGAATCAGCGTCCCCCGCCGACGGATCTGAGCGTTCTCATCACACAAATTTTGGGGCGATCGTGCTCGGATTCGACCCCGGATGCCTAGTGGGAAAGCCCCCTGAGTCTGTTTGTCGGGAGTCGGTTTTACAACACAAGATTGGCTGTAATTAACTGCTTTTCACCAAGTTTATTCCTCAGAAGACTTTGCAGTGTCCAGTGTGACCTGTCGTGATGTTCACAGACAACTGAGCTTATCTCATGTGCCACTAATGAGCTTGTAAGAGCAAGAACAGTTGTCTGTCATTACAGCACCCCCCAAACCCCCGGCCGAACCCCCGTAATCAGTGTTAGGGTTTAAATCCTATGGCCATAAGTCCTTTCCTTCTTTCCTTAAATACAACTCCTTTGCTCCAAGGTGTCGTGTAATAGGTTCTCAGCAGCAACCATGCAAAACATTAGGTCACGGCCGGCATGACACCTCCCAGCGTTCTACGAGAGCCGCATGAGGCACTGTGTGTGTTGTTGTTGTTGTTGTTGTTGTTGTTTTGCCGGGTTATCTGGGAAATGGAGTTTTGCGCCAATAAAAGCCCTTCCCTTGTTCCCGTGACATAATATGATCTCTTCCTGAAAAGAGCCTGCCCTAGCTCGAGGAGGGGTTGCTCTGTGTACATTGAGGGATTGATGGAGTGTTAGTGGATAGCAGAGTAGAGAGGAGATTTGGCTGGTCTTAGTTTACCATGTTGTGTAAGAGCTGGCTGCCACAAAAAGAATAATGATTCTGTTCTTCTGTCAAGAGCTGAACACTCTACTACCCTACGGCTCTGTCCTCTCTGCTCCTCAACAACAACCTCTTCTAGATCTCCCTCTCTCTCTCTCTCTCTCTCTCTCTTTCTCTACCACTCACTTGCCCTCTCCCACCCTTTGCGGTCTTCTCTCTCTTTTGCATACTACTGTATCACTCTCATACCTTCTCTCACTCTAGCCCTCCATCTTGTCTTTCCTTCCTTCCTCCCTCTCTCTCTCTCTCTCTCTCTCTCTCTCTCTCTCTCTCTCTCTCTCTCTCTCTCTCTCTCTCTCTCTCTCTCTCTCTCTCTCTCTCTCTCCCTCCTTGTTTTGCTCTCAGAGTGCATGTGCCTCTGACATGTGTGGCTGACTGTCCCTCTCTCTGGCCCCATACAGTGTGTGCGCTCCATGGGGAGAAGCAGGTCCTGTGGTGTGGCTACTGGGTAGTTCCTCCGTGGGGCTGCGGGCACCCGGCCTGCACACCTTCCCTCCTCTATACCTGGTAAGCGAAGCCACACTCCGCCACACACGCCTCTCCACAGTATAGGAGCTATTGACTTGTCGATGCACGTCGCTGGTGGTGGGGGCTGCTGAAGTGTTATTATTATGGTGGAATGGATGATGGTGCACTGACGCAGTCAGTTTTTGATCCTGTGTGGTTTTGCTGCTAAGGCTTTAACCCTTTCACTACCACACTACCAAAAGGGTTAACCATTTCACTGCCACACTACAGAACATTACCCCTTTCACTGCCACGTGACAAAGGGTTAACCCTTTCACTACCACACTACAGAAGGTTAGCCCTTTCACTGCCACACTTAACCTTCTGTAGTGTGGTAGTGAAAGGGTTAATAAGGAGGTACTTCAGACATAGTTAAAGGGCTAAAGGGAGACTCGTATGTCTTACGGAGTGGTACGTGTGCGTATAAAGAATGTGCGTGTGTGTTTGTATGCACGTGTGCGCGCGTAGTAGTGTAAGTGCGTGTGCGCACGTGCACCAGTATAGTGCGAGTGCGTGTCCGCATTCGAAAAAAGGGGGCGGTGTTGAATTCTCCTGGGTGAATAGGCATTGTGCGGCAGGGATAGACACTCTGTTTTGACAGGCAGACCGGGAACAAGCGCACTCACTGACCCCTCCGACTGAGTGCACTGCACACAAGGATAAAAACACTCCCTCCCTCCCTCCCTCCCTCCCTCTCTTCTTTCTTTCTTTCTTTTTCTCTCGCTCTCCCTTACTCCCCGCTGTTTCTCTCACTTTCTCGTTCTCCCTCCCTTCCTTGCTCTCTCCCTCTCTCTCTCTCTCTCTCTCTCTCTCTCTCTCTCTCTCTCTCTCTTTCTTTCTTTCTTTCTTTCTTTCTTTCTTTCTTTCTTTCTTTCTTTCTTTCTTTCTTTCTTTCTTTCTTTCTTTCTTTCTTTCTTTCTTTCTTTCTTTCTTTCTTTCTCGCTCTTTCTCTTGGTTCTACCTACCTCCCTCCTCTGCTTACACTCTCTGACACTGACACCCCCCCTCTCTCCCTCTCCCTCTCACCCTCCCTCTCTCTGTTTTGCTCATTTCCCTCTGTGTCTCTCGGTGTGTGTACTGTGCTGCTGGTGTATATCGGGGGGCTGGCTGGCTACCCTGCTTCAAGCCGGGGCTCCGAAACATCTGGTTGTCTTTACTGCTCTGTGAGCATTATTACCGCTGAGCCCCATCTGTCATCTGGGAGTACCACAGTCGCACTCGCGTCCCTTCTGCCCAGCAGAGCCGAACTGGAAATTGTTAAGTGTGTCCACCGTTCGATGTTTTGGACGACCAAACCCAGCGCTCCCAAATGTAATCTGAGGAGGCTTTTCTTCCCCCCCCCCCCCCCCCCCTGTAGCTTACTTTTTAGTCCTCTGAAATGAAATCAGGGGTAGGAGTCGATTAAATCAGGGGTAGGGGTACATTAAATCATGGGTAGGGGTAAATGGAATCAGGGGTGGGGTAAATTAAATCAGGGGTAGCGGTAAATGGAATCAGGGGTACTGTAGGGGTAAATTAAATCAGGGGTAGGGGTAAATTAAATCAGGGGTAGGGATTAATTAAATCAGGGGTAGGGGTACATTAAATCAGGGGTAGGGGTAAATTAAATCAGGGGTAGGGGTAAGGAGCTATGGATCTATGTTGATCCACTTGCCTGTGCTGGATCTACTGGTCAGAAAAACTTCAATTTAGTGTCCGAATGTTCAGAACACATTCAACTTGTAAGATATGGATCAATATTTACCATTATTCCATCAAAATAATGCCTAGTTCCCAACAGTCACGAAATAACCACCCGTAAAAAAAAAAAAAACAGGGCTTTTCATATCAATCGGCATCACATCAATATAAATAACGTAGTGTTTTCATCTCAGATATTAACGTAACGTGCTATTCATATCAATCGACATCACATCAATATAAATAACGTAGTGTTTTCATCTCTTCATATCAATCTATCTGAGATGAAAATACTACGTTATTTATATTGATGTGATGCCGATTGATATGAAGAGATGAAAACACTACGTTATTTATATTGATGTTATGCCGATTGATATGAATAGCGCGTTACGTTAACACTTTGATTGCCTAAGGCTAAATTCATGATATACCATAGGTTGCCAGCTCTATTTGTCTATGGATAAGTTCCCCTTCTTTGCAGGGCTATAACTTTTTAAATTCTATTGCTAAATTGCCATTATTAGGGCCCATTCAAGGTCCTATATGTATTGTTCAGGGTGTATGAACGTTAAACTTTTTCATTCACATATTCATACTAAAATATAATCTAAAGTATAAGTATGTTTTCATCTCTTTCTGCAGCTTTCTCCAGAACGTGATTTATAGCCCCAAATGCATTATATTGATGATCAAATACAGTTTGATAGCAATCGGCGCGATATAAAAAAATCCAACTGGACGGACTTCTGGAAGTTACTACACATCATCTGATGGTGACCGGATGGGCGAGGGGGCGTTTATAATTCCGTGGGCAGCGTTATACCATTCATCTAATGTGGGTCAAATGTTCATCAGATCAGTTAGTATAGGAGACATTGAAAAATAACGCTGAATCTTACCGTATCTTCCTCGCGCCGTTGGGCGATGAGCGTGGAGTATACATTTTCCTATTATGGGATGTTTGAATACCCGGTCCATTTCCAGCTTGTATAATAGTATATACGTCCAAATCATGTTGTTTATCGAGTTATTGGCAACGGATCGCTATGTATTGTGACGAGCTAGAGTGCCGGAACCTATAGCGAGTGCCCGGAAGTAATATGGGTGAGCAGCACATCGTCCAAGTAACTTCCTCTTTGGCGATTGCGCCGATCGGCCACCAGATGGCGCTCTTGAACCGCTAGAGGGTTCAGTGGGGCTTTTTGGTGGGTCTCAGGCCAGCGGATGGGAAATATGAATCCGATCACAGATTTTTGAAATATTGATATCAAAGACGAGTTACGGCGTCTTCGGCAACTTGAGCATGGCGGGGAAGGACGCCTAAACTCGTCTTCTGGCAGTTAAAGTGTTAATATCTGAGATGAAAACACTACGTTATTTATATTGATGTGATGCCGATTGATATGAAGAGATGAAAACACTACGTTATTTATATTGATGTGATGCCGATTGATATGAATAGATGAAAACACTACGTTATTTATATTGATGTGATGCCGATTGATATGAATAGCGCGTTACGTTAATTAATATCTGAGATGAAAACACTACGTTATTTATATTGATGTGATGCCGATTGATATGAAGAGATTAAAACACTACGTTATTTATATTGATGTGATGCCGATTGATATGAAGAGATGAAAACACTACGTTATTTATATTGATGTGATACCGATTGATATGAATAGCGCGTTACGTTAATATCTGAGATGAAAACACTACGTTATTTATATTGATGTGATGCCGATTGATATGAAGAGATGAAAACACTACGTTATTTATATTGATGTGATGCCGATTGATATGAATAGCGCGTTACGTTAATATAATATTGATGTGATGTCGATTGATATGAATAGCGCGTTATACGAGGAAATGGGCGAGGACTTGGGCTGTGGAACTGAAAGCTAGGCGCAACGCGATTGGGCGCTGAGAGGCCAATCAGGGCGCGCAAACCGAATGCGGAAGGACAACTGCCTTGGGTAAAGTATTCACGCTTCCTGGTCGCTGCGCACCTACCCCCTACAGTCGGTCTGGGAGAGTGGAGGCTATCACATGCTTCCTCAGACACATGTGTAGCCAATCAACCGCTTCTTTTCACCTGGCAGTGCGGACTCTCACTGAGAGCGTGTAACGTGTGGAAGGATCACACTACCCCCCTTAGACCCTTTCCTCGCTGAGCAGGCGCCCCGACCGAACTGTAGGAGTCTGTTCCTCCCTCCCCATCAACCTGGACCCCCTGCAATTTGCATACCGCCCTAACAGATCCACGGAGGATGCCATAGCCCATGTGCTGCACACAGCAGCATCACACCTGGACAAGAGGCAGGGGAACTATGTGAGAATGCTGTTCATCGACTACAGCTCAGCATTCAATACCATAGTCCCCTCCAAACTCATAGCCAAGCTCAGGGACCTGGGCTTGAACTATGACCTCTGCCAGTGGGTCTTGGACTTCCTGACGGGCAGACCCCAGGTGGTAAGAGCAGGCAACTGCACCTCCTCATCCATCACGCTCAACATAGGGGCCCCCCAGGGCTGTGTTCTGAGCCCCCTCCTCTACTCCCTGTACACACATGACTGCGTGGCACAGCGGAACAACAACACAATCATCAAATTTGCTGATGACACAGTAGTGGTGGGCCTGATCTCTGCCAACGACGAGAGGGCCTACCTGGAAGAGGTAGAGAATCTGTCCCAGTGGTGTCAGGAGAACTGCCTCTCCCTGAACGTCAGCAAAACAAAAGAGATGATTGTGGACTTCAGGAGGTCGGAGGTCAAGGACTACAGCCCCCTCAGCATCGACGGGGCACCGGTTGAGAGAGTGAACAGTTTCAAGTACCTCGGAGCCCACATATCCGAGGACTTGACATGGACCACACACATTGACAGTGTTGTGAAGAAGGCACGACAACGCCTCTACTTCCTCAGGCGCCTAAGGAAGTTCCAAGTCAGTCAGAAGATCCTTAGGAACTTCTACTCATGTACAATAGAGAGCATCCTGACTGGCAACATCACCTCCTGGTTTGGGAATAGCACTCCACAAGACCGTAGCAGACTACAAAGAGTGACACGTTCAGCCAAACGCACAATTGGAGGGGAAGCCTCCAGAACATTTACAACAAGCGGTGCAGGGGGAAGGTTAAGAGAATCATCAAGGACTCCAGCCACCCGAACAACTGCCTCTTTGAACTGCTGCGGTCACGCAAGCGATACCGGAGTCTTAAGGCGAGCACAGAAAGACTCAGAAGAAGCTTCTATCCCCAGGCCATCAGGCTGCTCAACGAACAATAAACACTATGCAACAACCATCAAATGCACACAGCACACACACCCACACGCACACACTCACTTAAACAAACAACACACTGCAGCACCCACTCTCCACACTTTAGATCATAAACACACTTTACACTTTATATTTATTGGTAAAGGATTTGCACTACAACTCGTACACCTTACTGTAAATTGTACCTAAATTGTACCTCATCCCATTTCTGCTATATAGTATTGTATATTAGTACATTGCATAGTATATTGTATGGTAACTCTTTTTTTTTTTCTATTTTTACTTCTATTTTACATGCTATACTATTTTATTTCATACTTATCTTGTCTAGCACAGTCTCTGGAGCGTAACAGTAAGAAGCATTTTGTATAAAAGTATTCTGTACTTCTGTATGACAACTATTAAAGAAACTTGAAACTTGTTTACAACGACCAGGACCCACCCACCGGCTTTCCTACCCTCTAACACTACCAATTGTGTTAGTACGACGGCCGGCCAAGCCGGAAGCAACGCAGAGAGCTGGGCTCGATACCAGTATCTCCTGCGTTGGTGGCGAGCGCCTTGCCCACTGCCCCACCCAGCCGCCCTGCAAAAATAAATCTGAGTATATATCTGCTTAGAAAACTAAAATGTAAAAAAAATATTAACGTGGTAAATAAATACACAGGTCACAACATGTTTACAGGAAAGTTTTGGAGTTGTATTTGGAGTGTATTTCATGACTGTTGGGAACTAGGCTACACTGGCACACCTACTTCCAGTGAATGACACTAAGCTAGGCTAACGGTGCGGCTGTTCCCTAAGCCTAATGCATGCACAGAGAAAAAAAGGGTATGTATCTGCTTGTCTAACTCCAGGGTAAATGGCAAATAAGCTAATTTCCCAAAAAGTTGGTGTGTTCCTTTAAAACTCAGGTATTAAAAATGCCACTTCAAGAACCAAAATTGTCAGTCAGAAAACACTGTGGGAATCACAAGCTCATGATCACCTTTTCTCCGCCGTAAGTTCCGTGTTTTGAAATACATGGAAGCATGTACAGTATCAGCTCATTGAAATGCGTTCATATTAGTGATCTACAAAAATAAAGATGGTGGGCGAGGTGAATAAGTCTAAGGACCATAAAAGTCCACCTGGGTAGCTTTTTTGCTATTGTCAATATTGTCAAACTAAAATGATCAAACAAAAAGGTTTCTTGCTGCGTGTGCTGTGCATGGCTGTGCAATTATTTTCAAATCCACCAATAGGGGGCGTCGTTACCTCAAATTAAGTATCTAGAGCAGAGGTTCCCAAACCTTTTTGAACCAAGGCACCCCTGAATCTTTCCTCCTTCTCCAAGGCACCCCAACTCTTTTAAGAGTAAAACAATTGAACAGACCTTATACTAAAAATGAATGAATGAATGAATTTAATTTAAATTATTGATGAATTATAAATAGGTATGTTATTTAGTTTTGGCTGACATTTTTTATAACAATCCACAAACAAACCTGAATGAGACATTGATTGATTGATTTGTATTTAGTACAAATATTACAAAGAGCATGTAGTACAGGGATAACACATACAGTTATTCAACTGATGTACATTTGATCAATCTAGATATAGAGACACTCTGTTTCATCCACTTTGACCAGTCTGTCCCCTGCTTTGGTTCGCTAGTGCAAGGCTCCTTCACCACCGTTACCCCAAAGGGTTGATGCTTTTTCCAGTCCACCACTGGTTCCAGTTATGGTGATGATATCAACCTATCTTGTCGTTTGACTTGCGTAGCCTTTTCCCTTCCTTTAGAGCTGGTTCCAGCATCTGGCTGGGTGGTATCTGCCAGTGCCACCTAGGCTAGCAGGACATGGCATCTGGCTGGGTGGTATCTGCCAGTGCCACCTAGGCTAGCAGAACATGGCTTCTGGCTGGATGGTATCTGCCATCAACTCGGGCCGAGCATCGGGAAGTATGGAAGAGTATAAGGTAGCAGCCTATATGCTACGCAAAGAGGTGCGGGCTGCTAAACGGCGATATGCGAACAAGATGGAGACACAGATGGCACAGAACGACACGAGAGGCTTATGGCGGGGAGTACGAACGATAACTGATTATAAAGTCAGCCCCCCTCAATAGTGAGTGCCGATGCCTCTCTCGCGGATGAACTCAACTCCTTTTACGCACGAGCGGTGGCGACGTTAGCTCACCGGCTAACGACGTCACTGACGCACCGGCGAGGGGGGGTTCATCCACGGGGGGGGGGGGGGAGACACACTCTCTCATTGACGGAACACAGCGTGAGATTAGCGTTCATGGGTGTAAATACTAGGAAAGCGGCAGGCCCAGATGGGATAACAGGACGAATACTTAAGACCTGTGCAAATCAGCTGGCCTCAGTATTTACATCCATATTCAATCTATCCCTGGCTGAGTCCGTGGTCCCTGCCTGCTTCAAAATGTCGACTATAATCCCTGTGCCAAAAAACTCTTCTCCAGCAGGCCTTAATGACTACAGACCGGTGGTACTCACACTCACCTCTGTGGTCATGAAATGCTTTGAGAGGCTGGTCAAGGACCACATCTGTGCCTCTCTCCCTAGTAACATGGACCCACTGCAGTTCGCATATAGGACAAACAGGTCCACTGACGATGCGGTCTCCCAAGTACTACACAACACACTATCTCACCTTGACAGTCAGAAGGGGGGCTATGTGAGATTGCTGTTCATTGACTATAGTTCAGCTTTCAACACCATAGTCCCCACCAGACTGGTTGACAAGCTGATCGATCGGGGTCTGAGCTCCGCCATGAGCGCCTGGATCCTGGACTTTTCTCCCATCCCAATTTCGTATCGCCAATTTCTCCCCTTCAATTCTCCCCTCCCCTGTGTTGAACGTTGCTAGACTATGCCTCCCACTGGTTGGCTGTAGTGAGGATAGAAGCCTTGCATCACGTGTCCCCTCCGGTACACGAGGAGACAGCCTGTCGCATCTTTTCACCAGACAGCACGGTCTCTCAGTGGCAAGGAGTAACACGTGGGAGGCTCACGCTGCCCCCGATACTTCCTGACTCTGCTGTACAGGCGTCACCCAACCGACCTGTAGGAGTCGCTGTCCACAACATCCAATCCCCACCCATCGACTTTCCACCCGCTACCTCTGCCAATTGAGATAGTATGACGACTGGCCCAAGCCGCAGGCAATGCTGACTCCGGGAGTCGAGACCGGAGCCTCTTGCATTGGTGATAAGCGCAATCTTGGCTATGCCACCCAGCCGCCTGATCCTGGACTTTTTAAGTGACAGGCCCCAGGCGGTCAGGGTGGTGGGTCATACCTCCAGCAAAATCACCCTGAGTATCGGGTCCCCCCAGGGCTGCGTTCTGAGCCCCCTGCTGTATTCACTGTACACACATGCAGGGCTGTACAGTGCGATGAGGGCATCGCACATTGCGCCAGAATTTTGCCTGTGCGAGTAGAGAAAAATATTTGGGGGCACTCTTGCAAGTAGAGTTTTTTTTCGAGGAATTTAAATGTTGCGAACTATCTCTCCTCTCTCTGTCTCGCTCTGGCTGCAGGAGAAGTGGGGCTGTTAGTTTACACACACTCGCGAGCGCTAGGGATGGGTACCGAATTCGGTACTTTTAAAGGAACCTACCGAAACACATCGGTACTACCGAGTATCGATTCATGTGAGATCCAACGGTGCCAATTTTCGGTTATTTATTTATTTAGTTTACCGCAAAACGAAACCACACGTTGGTTCAGCTTGTGCAAACCAAGCGTTGGCACTTTGTGTGTGTGTGTGTGTGTGTGTGTGTGTGTGTGTGTGTGTGTGTGTGTGTGTGTGTGTGTGTGTGTTTGTGTGTGCGCGAGTGTGAGTGAGAGTGAAAGTGAGTGTGAGAGTGAAAGTGAGAGAGAGAGCGAGAGAGAGAGCGTGTGTGTGTGCGAGCAAGCATGAGAGTAAATTACTTACTAAGTGTAGTAAGATGACGGAGGCCCGCTAACATACGCTACACCATAGATATATATAATAAACATAATTATGCGTTACACTGCCCCAGAGCCTTCTAAAAAGATTCATTATTCATTGGTCACCACAGAGTTTTATTTGCACTGCCCCAGGTGAGAGACAACCAAATGTGTCGTGAAGACCCGCCCTACTTTGCCTCTGATTCACACACTGTGGGTGGGGGAATGTGATTGGACCAAAGCAGAGTTCAGTTGACAGACACACAGACAGTGGAGCAGACAGTCGACATGCAGAGTGACAGAGACACTGCTCCTGCTTGCAGTTGAGATAGCGGACAATTTCGACTTGTTGCATGTTGGCGCTGTCTCGCAGATAATACATATGAAAAGAATAATTTGATATGTGTGTGACTGACTGTGTATATGTGTATATATATATATATATATTATACAATGGCATGCACATTTCTTGATTCTGATTGGCTGAAACAGTGAAGTTGCCGGTTGTTATTTCGTATAACACACTCCACATGACCCCAGAACCCGCCCACTACCGAATAACTTATTTTCCGAATCACTCCGCCATTCATTGTTTTTATGAATGAAACCAAGATGGCGGACAATAATCTTTATGAATGGATGTATTGATTTCATCATAACGACTCATTAAAAAAAGATAGTCACCTGGAATCACCTGGCTCTATACAGCAGGAGAAGCCGGAGAAACGAAAGGAAACAAACTTATTATTGTACATTTTGATCTATGTACATGTATGATGTTACCCCGAATATGTAAAGCCGCAGGCACCGACACGATTTACACCAATCATTGTTTAAGAAGCACAGTGAAGTTACCGGTTGTTATTTCATATAACACACTCCACATGACCCCAGAACCTCAATGTAAATAAACCGTAATCACCCTACAAAAACAGTACTGTATTTGTAAATCTGGTATGTCATAAATGTATAGATGTAGCAGTACTGTCTATCTGTATGTCATGTATGTCTGTAAACTTGTGCATAACGGAGTGTGGCTCTATAGCACAGTCATTTTATATGAAGTTTGTTGTTAGATGTTGTTAGATGGTCTGTCCACCGGGCGCCACCCAAGCACCCATAATGGAGGAGCCGCTACTCTCAGAGGTCTATGAGACAGGCGTTATACTCTTAAACAGTGCTGTATTTCTGTAGATCTGGTATGTCATAAATCTCTGGATGGAACAGTACTGTCTATCTGTATGTAGCAGGGTGGATTATCCCTGCTTCGTGGGAACGGGTGTGCACAGCCACTGGGTAGCGAGACACAGTAGAGCTCCGTCTGACTGCACCTTCGTCTTTGGGCCTGGAGCGTCAAACTGGAGGCCGGCAGTGGGAGTGGATGGGGCCCGGGATTTACCAACCTGGTCTGGTACTCTGGTCTTCCTCGCCTTTCCGGGGCGGTCAGCAGTACTCCCCAACTCGCTCTCACTTCCCCCAATACCTCCGTGAACCCTCCCACACCTAGTGACTGAATTGTAAATAAATAACTTAGTTCCTCCCGCAAGCAGTACCCTCCCTCGGTGACATTAGAAACCTTAATAGTTGAAAGGGGGAAGTTGGGTAGGAAGGGGTTAATTGTGTTAACGTTACCCACACCAAAAGGGTTAATAATAGGCTCAGGAATGGACACGCACACCAGACTCCCATCTACATTCTTTACTGTTATTTGTACTGTTCAGCTACAAGTAGTCAATAGCAAAGGGTGGTTCTAGGTTTACTTCAGTTGTAATTCCATATCTGGCAACACTTATAAAATACACCCACACCGTATAGAAACAGGTATTGCCGACTTAAATAGACTTCAATGTGCTCGACTCATCACCCATGTCTGGGTTAGTACCAGGGATAATACCTCTCTCAGGCTTTACTTATATAGTAGTGATAATACCTCTCTAAGGCTTTACTTATATAATAACACGTCGGTTACCTCCAAGAGGGAAATGGTTAAGTAGATGGGAAAGTAATATTAAAGAACAAACACGTTATCACACTCAAAGAAAATGAAAAAGGTGGGCCCACTTTACCAAACAAAAGTCCTATACTAATGCCGGCATGTAATGTTTATGGGGTACCCCTATGAACTGTAGTTAGCAACATTAGCTTCGCCCGTAGGCCGCGCCACACTGTGTACTGTGCAATAGGATCTTGGGCACCGAAGCGCCAGTGTACTCAACCAAGATGGCGGCCTCGCCGCACCACCACTAGTCCGGGTGGTAAGATGGCGTCGAACGCTCTCGTCCCAGGAGCTAGCAAGCTGTGTTAGGCAGAGGGGGCAGTAGCGGGCTGGAGGCGCGTGCTGGGTGATGGCGACCTCTGCTGGACGGGACGAACTCCCGTGCTAGGCTGCGGACCGCCGGTGCTGAGAAGATGTAGACTGCCGGCTCTGACAGGCTGCTGGCTGCCGGTGCTGGGTTGACGCGCTTTAATAATCTGGAGGCTACCTTAACTGAAGCTACTCTGTGGGTCCTAGACAGCCCTCCTGCTAGCCGAAACATGCAACAACGCACGGTGCCTCTAACCACCAGTTCTCTTCAGGCAACGCTTGCCGGGCACCTCGCTGGAGGGGATAGCGTTAACATAAGCCAACTTGGCTATACCGCTTTCTTCTAGGATAACTCGTTGTATCACTAGGGTTATTCGTGGGGATATTCAACACGCTACTACGCTTATATTTCTAGTATAACCCGTAATATACTCAAGTTCAATACGTTCACCCACGTGTTCCACTACGGGGCTCTTCCAACGACACAACCATTCAGGTCCAAGTCCAACGTCGAAGAGGCTGGTTCTCTCCACTTCCGTTTCAGTTGACTTGCTTCTCCTCCATGCCTCTCTCGTGCGCTCCGCCTGCCACCGCCGCCCCCTGCTGGTACCGCCAACTAGCCCCACAGGAAGAACTGGGTGAATTGAATATGATTCAGTTTTAGTGTTTATAATCCATATTCCAGCCGGTGAGAGAAGGAGAAACTTGCGTCATTGTTCAGGAGAATATCAATGGAAACTAGTTAACATGTCTTTGTGCACAAAGGGGAGATAAAAGGCAAGTCAGCACTTCTGAATAATAGTCGAATATTCAGGGTGCTACATGTATGTCATGTATGTCATATATGTTATGATGAATTGAAAATAAACAAGATGAAAGTCTTTCTCTGGTCTGCATCCCCTTAACAATTGTGTGTATTGAGCTGTACTGTATTGTACCCATTCTGGAATTGTTTGAGAAGCACCGTTGTTAAAAGATTTACGAATGCAGGCTTCCAATCGAGGGAGATTATGTCTGTTACTGGCCATAAATGTGAGTCTTCCCTGCAATCATATTGGACCCCAAATTTTGAAGACAGACGCAATTATAGCCATGTTCTTGCAGGCTCATCTGCGCAAAAGCGCATTGCAGAAGGTGCAGAAGGTTCTAAGAATTCTGTTCCAGCTAAGAGGCAAAATAACGACACAGATACTTTTTTCACAAACTGCACTATAACCGGGAATGTTACCATCAATGTAAATAAACCATAATCACCCTACAAAAACAGTACTGTATTTGTAAATCTGGTATGTCATAAATGTATAGATGTAGCAGTACTGTCTATCTGTATGTCATGTATGTCATATATGTTAATACAATTTTGAAATCAATCAATCAATCAAGCATGACTTCCATTGGATCTACGTTTTTCTGTTTTGGGATCTACTTTTTCTGTTTTTGAATAAATCTCCATTATGCTTCAATTACTGTGTTTATAATAATAATAATAAGGTTGGGTGAATTGGGTCATTGTATAAAAGACATTACATCACTTTAAGTCGTGTGTTATAGGAATTAGATCACGCCTAAGGGGGGCTGTCGCGGTATGACATTTTCCCACCGCGGTTGTACTTACTTACTTATCCTCTTCGTCCTGGTTGGGGCATAAGGCCGCAATCATACACTGCCACTGAATCCTGTCTCGTGCTTTGGCCTGCGCTTTTCCCAGGAAAGACCCATCTCCTTCAGCTCCATCATCACTGTCCTTCGCCAGGTGTTCTTTGGTCTACCCCTCTTTCTCTTCCCAACTGGAGTCCATCTCAAGGCAACTTTGGGTAACCTTTCATTGGGCATCCTCAATACATGGCCAAGCCATCTTAACCTCTGTCTCCTTATCTCAACCGCGGTTGTGTGTGTGGCTAATCACCGCGGGATGCGGTGGTACCACACTTCAAAAAATTAAATAAAAATAAAATCACTTTTTTTATATATACCTGTGTATATATATATACCTGTATATATATTTTTTTTTATTAAGACATGAGAGTTTACCCACAATCGTGATTAGACAACAATTCTAAGGTCGTAGGAGTCCCAAAACTATTTTAAACATGTTTGATAATCTATCCATTTGTCCCTCAACGTTCTGAAATGTGATAACAGTAGATTTGCCTGCTCCTTTAAGAGTGATGCGTTGTGGGATATATGCTGTAGGTCTGGTCTACGCAAGCAGCCAATAGTCAGTCACACATCCCTTCTCCAACTTAAAACTAACGTTATTTGATCGAACATTTAACGTTATTATAACACTATTTTAACGTTAGTGAATGTGAATGCACATACATAGCTAGTTAAATATCAGAACTCGTGTCATTGTTCATCATTGGGGGAAACTAGCCAATAGCTAACGTTATAGATAGGCTAGCTAGCATATAGCTAACGTTATAAATTGAAAACAAAGCTAATGTTAATATCCAGTTGACATTACAGATCATAATATCTATGATAACGTTAACGAAGTGAGAGTAGGGGTTAGGGAAACGTTGATGTAGTAGACAGAGGCAGCACTTGATTTGCATGTAACGTTAGCATAACATTGAGCAAGCTACATGACCAGCACTTCGGCCCGGGAGTGTTAGGAGAACGCTCCCCTGTAGCCTACTCCACTACGGTTCAGATTAATACAGGAAAAGGTATACATTGGGGGCTCGAGTCCGGGATATGAA
Organism: Notolepis coatsorum; assembly: GCF_963971535.1. Classification (NCBI taxonomy): domain Eukaryota; kingdom Metazoa; phylum Chordata; class Actinopteri; order Aulopiformes; family Paralepididae; genus Notolepis; species Notolepis coatsorum. The sequence goes on along the minus strand of NC_140172.1, from coordinate 99,097,261 downwards.
AATAAATCCTGATTTCATCTGTGAGTTGTAAACTGTATGGAAACGTGAAGTTAGCTCATGCTACTGGAAAACGGACACCTCGTCATTAAATTAAGTTAAAAAATGTATTTTACCGCGGGTGACTTGACATACCGCGGGATTGCGGTGATGCGGTTATCGCGACAGCCCTAGGTCTAATGACCCTCCGCTGCGCGTCGGGCCTAACAACCACCCCTAGGCGTTATCTAATTCCTACAACACACTCCGTTGCGTGATGTAATGCTTAAGTACTCACCATGCGTACGCTCACTCACCAGTATGACTAGTCGTGTGGTTATTCACTAGTACTCACCATGCGTACGCTCACTCACCAGTATGGCTAGTCGTGTGGTTATTCACTAGTACTCACCATGCGTATGCTCACTCACCAGTATAACTAGTCGTGTGGTTATTCACTAGTATTCACCATGCGTACGCTCACTCACCAGTATGGCTAGTCGTGTGGTTATTCACTAGTACTCACCATGCGTACACTCACTCACCAGCACTTTCATTCAGACACAGTTCTGTTTCATGCTAGCTTCCGCTCAGCATCATATTGCATATATCTCGCTTCAGTGGATATGCACTGAATAAATTTCAAAATGAACCTTTACATACCAACATTCGTCTGACCACACCCCCATCTGCTGCCTACATAAGCAGGGGTGGGGCCACACACTCATCTCCTTCTCAAATTTCATCCACAAGATAGTGCCTGTATACCAATCACTTGGCGAGGAAGAAAGTATTAGCTGGAGAAAGGAAAACAGAAGAACAAGGAGATACGTTGACATTATATCTTTATTTTCTCTCTCACTATTTTCGAGAAAATATGGCGATATTGTCTTCGTCACCGGAGTGTCTGGAAGATGATGATCATTCTGAGTGACCTCCACCGGCTTTTTCGTATTAGGGGCTCGCGCCGCTGACATGCTCCCCAACTGCAGTCCTCCTTGCTGCGGCTGGATGGGTTTGGCCCTCCGGCCATACAGCTGGACTGTGGGAAGCACCGACTGTTGTGAGGAAGCGGTGGCTTCCAGGGTGGGGTAAGTACTGTTTTGCTTGCGAGCTCTGGTTGTCTGTTGATGCTGTGGGGGTTAGCTGACAATTTTACGAACGCCGGCCCCAGATTGGGGTCCTCTACTCGGCTTCTTAAGCAGCGGACGGAGGATCTTGGTCTGAAGCCCATGATGGTCAACTAGTGGGCCGCGACAGAGGCCTGGTTAAAACCCGGGATTCTCTGGACAAGCGGATGCTTCTCTGTCCCGTGCAGGCCCCATCTTTCACTTGAGTGGAAGTACACCCTAAACGAGGAAATGTGGGCATGGATTTTCATTATCGGAAGATCCATGTTCAAGTCGGCTGCAGCCTAGATTGGATTTGTGCCGGCTCCGCCGTATGTCTGGTAAAATCACAGTTGAAAACTGTGTTTGACATTTCTTTTTCTCTTCTCTCTTAAGGATGAGGAGGGTTTCAGACGGCGGCCTGTCTGAAGTGTGGCTTGTTATGTCGTTGTGTACAGTTCAGGTAATAGCTGCTTAGCTTGCGTGCTAGTTGTGGCCTACCTGTTAGCCAGTCAGCTGTTAGCTGCGGCGCTAGCCCGTTGTGTCACTAGGCTAGGAAACGTTAGCTTGTTGCTATCAGTCGAGAGCGGCTGTTAGCTTAATGCTACACTGTTGAACGTTTCTATGACTATAACATGCCTTAAACACTCTGACTACGACGTCATCTTTGACAGAGGATGTTAGTCGAATCTACACCGGGAGCCCTGCCAGCGAGGACTGCGTCAACATGGAGAAACGTAGCGGCCGGGTGGCGCAGCGACGTTACCCTCATCGCCAACGCGGGAGATGCCGTGTTCGACTTCGGTGTCCCGTTAACCAGATTGCAGTTCTCTCTGCCTGCGCTCAGGGTAGGAGTCCCGACCGGACACTTCTTCTTTCCTTCCCTTCTTTTTTTTTTTATTGGTCTTTTTCCCCCTCCATTTTCCTCCGATTTTCTCCCATCCCAATGTTAGTCGTATGCCAATTCCCAGTCCCTTCCTGGTCGCTGCGTATGGAAGCAAATGAGTGCCATAAGTATTTGAATTTAATCAGACACCGCATTTATAGCATTGAAAATAATTACTTTGAAAACATGTATAATAACTTTGAAAACATGTATCTGAATTTTTTCAGACACCGCATTTATAGTTCCAGACACCGCATTTATAGTTTCAGACACCGAATTTATAGCATTGCAAATAAATACTTTGAAAATCATGTATCTGAATTTTTTTGCTCAGAGTTTACCAAAAATGCAGTGTTAATAAAAAAATTCGAATGCATAATAAAATTCAATGTAAAAATGCAGTGTTCATTAAAAAATTCGATGCATAATTGCGGTGTATATAATTCGATGTCAAAAATTGCGGTGTGTGGATTTCGACGTAAAAAAAACCAACATCCGGGTTACCCAGACAGGATAAAGCAATCGAGCTGGATGTGATCGAACTGACTTCTGGCCTATCACTGCACGGCTTTGTCAGTCATGTGATCACAACAACCCAGGAAGCCGGGCTCCGGTAATAGTCAGTTAGTTCCGTGTTCCGTGTTGCAATAAACGTTCAACGATGTCAACAAAACGGTATCTTATTACCGCTTTCCTCCCGACGACAAAGAGAAGAGAAGGTGGCTGAAGCCTGAAGTTGATACAGTAAGTTTGATCTCAATGATAAACAATAATTAACAGGTAGGCTAACGGCAGGCACCACTACGAATTGAAAATGGGGGACCCTGATGTAAACAAGACGAAAGTCTTTCTCTGGTCTGCATCCCCTTAACAATTGTGTGTATTGAGCCGTACTGTACTGTACCCATTCTGCAATCTGTTAATAAACGTTTCAATCAATCAATTAGGTACTACTACTAGTTAGCTAGAATCCAAATCGAAAATCAAGAATCCAAATCAAAAGTCTTATATAAGGTTATGAGATGAACATGTATGTTATGTAGGTTATGAAATGAATATGTATGTAATATGTAATAAAAACGCAGCTCAACGCATACATTTGATCTAGAACCCCGTTTGTTGTCCCCTAACTGTTATACGAAGATGGCCGGCGGTCTCGTGACGACCAGAATACAAAACATGTCTGTTGTTATTGTTAAGTCGCTATCTTGTGATAGTAACATGGTCGTGGTGTGAATTACCTGGCTCTAAATTAAAGTATTTTTGGATGACACAACACAGTAATAAGAAGGATGGCAAGTGTATGATGGCATGCATGTACAATAATGCTGTGTATACCCTAATTATATTTATTCTTAATGTACTGTATATATATCCACATGTGTTTGTACATATAACTGCATATAAACCTTTTACATATCTGTAGATACTACTATATCTATATCTGTACATATCCCTTACCTACTCGTACTAGTTACGCTGCTGGCCAGTATGACTACCATAGTGTCTTTATACCTGCTGTATCAATGTACATAATAATACTACAACTCTGTACATACATATGATCTGATTAGCATTATTACTCAGTAGTACTGATTTATATATTTTAAACAATATAATGAATTAAGGTTTTGTTTTATTTGTCACATAAGGTACATGTACATTACAGTGAAACACTTGGTTCTGTATGAGCCTCCTGAGATTGTGCTTCATAGAAGTTTTTCTAGAAGTTAGACATCTCTTTGATCCAATGACCTTGTAGTAGACAGAAATCTATTTGTTTGTTTCTTCATATCACAGTTTACAATTTATTTTCTTTTTGCAGGCATGACTTCACCCCAACATCCCCTGAGTGGAACATGGAAAGAGTGTTGACCTTGATGTTTATCGTTGTCTTTCAACCATATTGTTTGTTACTGTTTAATAAATTGTTTGTTACTGTTGATGTTTAATAAATGTTTATCGTCGTCTTTCAACACCCTGCCTCAGACTCCTATCCATGGTAACTCCCAGCTATTACTAAAGTTGATTTCAAAACGTGACTCGGGGGCGTTCCAAGGGTGCGTTCCAGCAGAGGTGTTCATTGACTCCAGTGTTGAGTGTTTTTCTGCTGTGAAAATACATAATAAAGTTATTCCTTTCTTCCGTTCAGAATCAGCCAGCCTGTTGTATATTGAACAGCCCAGTATATGTATTAGGGATGCACAGTATGGACGTTTTTTCAGCCGATAACGGATCACTACCTGGGTAAACGGATCACTACCAGGGTAAACCTGAGGAGGAGCGGCTGTGTGTTCTGTGTGATCTGGGAGTGGTGGAGGATGAATATCATTTTGTTTTTTATTGCCCTTTGTACACCACTTTGAGGAGGGCTTTATTTGAAAAAAATCAAATTGCAAACCCAGATTTGTTTTGGCAGTCTGAGAGCTGTATGTTGAGTTTTTTTTTTGTGGAGGACATCTTCGGTTTTGCAGGATTTTTGGAGAAGGCATGGCACCTGAGACAAAACACACTGTATCCTATATAATTGTATTTGAATTCACCTTGTTTTTCTGTTTTTCTGTTTATTTACATTGAGTACAGCTTGTGTTATATTACGTTTTATTGTATTTTCTTGTATTTTTCTTTTTTTATGGCCATCTTGGTCTATGTCATTTGTTAAGTAATTGGTAAAGTATATTATTATATACTTATTGTTATGTGTCTTGTAAGCCCATATGGGCTGGGCATACATCTGTATGTAAGACACGAAAATAAAAAATATCAAAAAAAAAAAAACCTGCTGCTCATGGCGAATACTGATAACTTCATAACCTGTAGTTTATACACAACTGAGGGTCTACAGATCTAAAGGACAACAACCAATCAGAGCACTTGTCTGCCATAAAAACATAATACATCTGTAAAATAACAAGGGAACAAAGGTGAATTGTGCCACATTTATTTTAAACGTGTTTTATGTTTACTCTGGTGTTTAAATTTCTGTGAATATAGTTTGTATTATGTACTGTTTACATTTTGTACAATCGTCGTTTCTGTAAATGAAGGAAACCTCAGAGGCTTACGATTTTAAATAAAGGTTGAAATGAAAAAATTTGGTTACAGAAAAATACCTAACCTCTCTTTCTCAGTCATCAGATAGAACATGCTCACAACATTGAACAGCAGCAATGTAGATCTCACAGACTGGGATGCAGCTCGTAGGTCAACAGCTTCTCTTAAAGCAGCCATTAGTCCATCAGTCAGTGGGCTCTCTGTGTTTGGGACAATGACACTAGAGTGGCCATCAGGAGCAAATCCACTGTTCTCCCACTCAATCTGAGGAATATCCACACCCTAAAACAACAGAAATAGAAAGCCTTATTTGTGGTATTAATTATCTTGATAGACAGCAGCAGTAAGGTGGGCACTTATGGCTTTTGAAATCTGTATGCTCCTACTCATTTATCTTTCTGTTTTCACATACTGTAACTCATTTTCTAGGACTATAAGCCCTAAACCACTGCCCATGTTGTTTAGCCGAAAGACGAAAGTCTTTCTCTGGTCTGCATCCCCTTAACAATTGTATGTATTGAGCTGTACTGTACTGTACCCATTCTGCAATCTGTTAATAAACTTTTCAATCAATCAATCAATCAATCAATAGCAAATGTTCATGGCTCTTATTCTGACCTACACTTTTGTGAATGAATTGTTCCCACATGTAAGAGAAATTACATTTTCTCATCAGGAAACCTTTCTTATGCATTTGACACATCCCAACTTTTGCCATACAGTATAACTATGCTATAGTTCAAATATTTTCACCTATTTACCTTGCTGTCAGATAGCCCTTTCTGGTGGGGAACAGGCTTTATAGCCACCTACAGTATGCTCTCTTAAAAGGGTGCTCTGGGATGAAAATACAGGGGAAGTTCAATGGAGTCTGGTAGGTGTTTGCAAGAGCATGGATAGCGGTTTCAGTTTTTGAGTGGCTGAGGGATCAATACTATTGAAAGCATTGAAGTTGTAAAAATTGGACAAAGTTACCTCCATGTTATCAGAAACTGGAATTGGGTGATGGATTCGTCCCAGCTCCCACAGCTGATTTAGGGTCATATGGCCTTCTGTTCTTATAGGATGATTTGCCCAGCCACTGCGGAATGTGTCCAGGTCATCGTCACCGTGGCACTGGCAGGAACACATAATGGCAACAGAAGAGGTGTGTAGCATTGCCAATGTTGAGGAACCCCTCTTCTTCAAGGTAGTGTACTGTAGAGCATCATAGTAGATGACTGTAACAGCTGTCCACATGTCTCGCCATAGCCTCTCTATCCTGGAAAATTGCGAGTTTACCAGAACATTTTAAAGTTAAAGGACAGGGAATGGCAATATTTGCATTTGTGGCAGATTTGACATGGAATTATTATGTATGTATAATAAACAACTGATCATGTAAGATCTCAGCAGTTTCTTTTGTTGAGAAAAGGTTTCCATCAACAACAAATGCACAGATGGATTTTATTTTAAATGCAATCCAATGATCTGATGTTCAATGTGTGTATTTCTTTATCTACCCTTTCATGAGTCATTATTGTCAGTCCAAAACAAGAGATTATGTTTTTGTAACAAGTTCAAGTTCTTTAATAGTTGTCATACAGAAGTACAGAATACTTTCATACAAAATGCTTCTTACTGTTACGCTCCAGAGACTGTGCTAGACAAGATAGTATCAAATAACATAATAACATAATATAGCATGAATTTAGAAGAAGAAAATGAGGTCACAGTGTTCGGTATAGACATATGTACAATGTTCTGAGTTACCATATAATATACAATACACAATACTATGCAGTGTACTAATGTACAGTACTATCTAGTGCAAAGCAGAAATGGGATGAGGTACAATTTTAGGTACAATTTACAGTAAGGTGTACGAGTTGTAGTGCAATCCTTCATCCATAAATATAAAGTGTGGGGAGTGGGTGCTACAGTGTGTTTGTTTAAAGTGGGTGTGTGCTATAAAGTGTGTGGAGTGGGTGCTACAGTGTGTTTGTTTAAAGTGAGTGTGTGCGTGTGGATGTGTGTGCTATGTGCGTTTGGTGGTTGTTGTTGTGTAGTGTTCATTCATTGTTCGTTTAGCAGCCTGATGGCCTGGGGATAGAAGCTACTTCTGAGTCTTTCTGTGCTCGCCTTGAGACTCCGGTATCGCTTGCCTGACCGCAGCAGTTCAAAGAGGCAGTTGTTCGGGTGACTGGAGTCTTTAATGATTCTCTTAGCCTTGCCCTTGCAACGCTTGTAGTAAATGTTCTGGAGGGTGGGGAGCCCCCCTCCAATTGTGCGTTCGGCTGAACGTGTCACTCTTTGTAGTCTGCTTCGGTCTTTTGCAGTGCTATTCCCAAACCAGGAGGTGATGTTGCCGGTCAAGATGCTCTCTATTGTACATGAGTAGAAGTTCTTAAGGATCTTCTGGCTGACTTGGAACTTCCTTAGGCGCCTGAGGAAGTAGAGGCGTTGTCGTGCCTTCTTCACCACACTGTTAATGTGTGTGGTCCATGTCAAGTCCTCGGATATGTAGGCTCCGAGGTACTTGAAGCTGTTGACTCTCTCAACCGGTGCCCCGTCGATGCTGAGGGGGCTGTAGTCCTTGACCCCCGACCTCCTGAAGTCCACAATCATCTCATTTGTTTTGCTGACGTTCAGGGAGAGGCTGTTTTCCTGGCACCATCCCGCCAGGACCTTGACCTCTTCCAGGTAGGCCCTCTCGTCGTTGGCAGAGATCAGGCCCACCACCACTGTGTCGTCAGCAAATTTGACGATTGTATTGCTACTCCGCTGAGCCACACAGTCATGTGTGTACAGGGAGTAGAGGAGGGGACTCAGAACACAGCCCTGGGGGGCCCCTATGTTGAGGGTGATGGATGAGGAGGTGCAGTTGCCTGCTCTCACCACCTGGGGTCTGCCAGTCAGGAAGTCCAAGACCCACTGGCAGAGGTCATAGCCCAAGCCCAGGTCCCTGAGCTTGGCTATGAGTATGGAGGGGACTATGGTATTGAATGCCGAGCTGTAGTCGATGAATAGCATTCTCACATAGTTCCCCTGCCTCTTGTCCAGGTGTGATGCTGCTGTGTGCAGCACATGGGATATGGCGTCCTCCGTGGACCTGTTGGGGCGGTATGCAAATTGCAGGGGGTCCATGTTGATGGGGAGGGAGGAGCAGATGTAGCCCTTTACTAGCTTCTCAAAGCACTTCATGGCTATGGAGGTGAGAGCTACAGGGCGGTAGTCGTTGAGGCAAGCAGGCTTGGATTTTTTGGGTACAGGGATAATAGTGGATAACATGTTTCTAAAACATTATCTTGTGTTATTTACATACTAAGACAATAGGTGTGACATACAAATGTAATTCGACACACACTGCCCAGCAAAAAATGTACATTTTTATTTTTGCAGCAAGGAAGAGATTGTTTAATTTGCATGATGAAGAGGTCACAGTTAAGTACCCTTTGACTGACATCAACTCCCACCGTAGAGAGGAATTTTACCTCACACTATTGCAAATAACAGTACTGCTTCTAGAAGGTATATGTGTAGCAAACAGTACAGTTCTGGCATGGCAGCAGTAAGATGGTGTCTTTCAACTAGCTTATATACAATATAATATATACAATAATACAATAAATTCACCAAACACTACACAATACCAATGCTGTAGACTGATGAAAATATAATTTATTTATCTGGCCTTCTTCCAAGAATCTGTCAAGAAGTTTGGTTTCCCTCTTAGGTAAATATTTCCTGAGGCAGTGGGGGGCCATTGAAACCAACACTTAATGTGGTCTTTGTTGTAATTGTTGGTATATTTTAGGGTACGAGCTGATCAGGGGGTGGAAAATGTGGACGTTCCACGTCTCATGTTTACAGTCCGTGGCACTGGAAGGGGCAGCTTTATATCTGGCAAGAGTGTTCACAATCAACGGTAAGCCCAAAAGATCAGAGATTGCTAGTTGAAAGACACCATCTCACTGCTGCCATGCCAGAACTGTACTGTTTGCTACACATATACCTACTAGAAGCAGTACTGTTATTTGCAATAGTGTGAGGTAAAATTCCTCTCTACGGTGGGAGTTGATGTCAGTCAAAGGGTACTTAACTGTGACCTCTTCATCATGCAAATTAAACAATCTCTTCCTTGCTGCAAAAATAAAAATGTACAGTTTTTGCTGGGCAGTGTGTGTCGAATTACATTTGTATGTCACACCTATTGTCTTAGTATGTAAATAACACGAGATAATGTTTTAGAAACATGTTACAAAAACATAATCTCTTGTTTTGGACTGACAATAATGACTCATGAAAGGGTAGATAAAGAAATACACACAATGAACATCAGATCATTGGATTGCATTTAAAATAAAATCCATCTGTGCATTTGTTGTTGCTGGAAACCTTTTCTCAACAAAAGAAACTGCTGAGATCTTACATGATCAGTTGTTTATTATACATACATAATAATTCCATGTCAAATCTGCCACAAATGCAAATATTGCCATTCCCTGTCCTTTAACTTTAAAATGTTCTGGTAAACTCGCAATTTTCCAGGATAGAGAGGCTATGGCGAGACATGTGGACAGCTGTTACAGTCATCTACTATGATGCTCTACACTACCTTGAAGAAGAGGGGTTCCTCAACATTGGCAATGCTACACACCTCTTCTGTTGCCATTATGTGTTCCTGCCAGTGCCACAGTGACAATGACCTGGACACATTCCGCAGTGGCTGGGCAAATCATCCTATAAGAACAGAAGGCCATATGACCCTAAATCAGCTGTGGGAGCTGGGACGATTCCATCACCCAATTCCAGTTTCTGATAACATGGAGGTAACTTTGTCCAATTTTTACAACTTCAATGCTTTCAATAGTATTGATCCCTCAGCCACTCAAAAACTGAAACCGCTATCCATGCTCTTGCAAACACCTACCAGACTCCATTGAACTTCCCCTGTATTTTCATCCCAGAGCACCCTTTTAAGAGAGCATACTGTAGGTGGCTATAAAGCCTGTTCCCCACCAGAAAGGGCTATCTGACAGCAAGGTAAATAGGTGAAAATATTTGAACTATAGCATAGTTATACTGTATGGCAAAAGTTGGGATGTGTCAAATGCATAAGAAAGGTTTCCTGATGAGAAAATGTAATTTCTCTTACATGTGGGAACAATTCATATGCTGAGTGAATTACAACAGTGTAGGTCAGAATAAGAGCCATGAACATTTGCTATTGATTGATTGATTGAAAAGTTTATTAACAGATTGCAGAATGGGTACAGTACAGTACAGCTCAATACATACAATTGTTAAGGGGATGCAGACCAGAGACTTTCGTCTTTCGGCTAAACAACATGGGCAGTGGTTTAGGGCTTATAGTCCTAGAAAATGAGTTACAGTATGTGAAAACAGAAAGATAAATGAGTAGGAGCATACAGATTTCAAAAGCCATAAGTGCCCACCTTACTGCTGCTGTCTATCAAGATAATTAATACCACAAATAAGGCTTTCTATTTCTGTTGTTTTAGGGTGTGGATATTCCTCAGATTGAGTGGGAGAACAGTGGATTTGCTCCTGATGGCCACTCTAGTGTCATTGTCCCAAACACAGAGAGCCCACTGACTGATGGACTAATGGCTGCTTTAAGAGAAGCTGTTGACCTACGAGCTGCATCCCCAGTCTATGAGATCTACATTGCTGCTGTTCAATGTTGTGAGCATGTTCTATCTGATGACTGAGAAAGAGAGGTTAGGTATTTTTCTGTAACCAAATTTTTTCATTTCAACCTTTATTTAAAATCGTAAGCCTCTGAGGTTTCCTTCATTTACAGAAACGACGATTGTACAAAATGTAAACAGTACATAATACAAACTATATTCACAGAAATGTAAACACCAGAGTAAACATAAAACACGTTTAAAATAAATGTGGCACAATTCACCTTTGTTCCCTTGTTATTTTACAGATGTATTATGTTTTTATGGCAGACAAGTGCTCTGATTGGTTGTTGTCCTTTAGATCTGTAGACCCTCAGTTGTGTATAAACTACAGGTTATGAAGTTATCAGTATTCGCCATGAGCAGCAGGTAGTGATCCGTTATCGGCTGAAAAAACGTCTATACTGTGTGTTACAAAGGATCAGATTAAACCGAATATATATATTTATTGATTGATATATATTGCATAGTATTTGTATATCGTTTGATATCCCTTGTATATTCCTTGTACATATACACGGAATATCCCTTTAGCCCAGACCATAATATTTCATTCTCCTATTGGACAGCGGTCCACAGGCGCCAGAGCCATGCCTCCGGAGTCAGGTTCAAAGTCACCGTCAAGACATGTCTGTACAAGCCCGGCCTTGCCCAGGGATACGCGACAGAAATGAGGTTGGCACTAGATTGTTTGCCGTGCATATAAATATGGCGCAGGTGAATACAGAAGCACTTAGTCAGAAGTCAGAGTTACCCAATAAGTTGAAGCCTCACCCACAATACAACGTGCGGTGAAGTATGGCCTGTTTGGCCCCAAAATAGAGCATTGAGGCCGCGTGCGAATTAATAACTGAATTGTCAGAGTTTGGCGCTATACCGTCGAGTGCGACATATTTCTATTAAGTCAGTAATAGTCTATTTGTGTATAGTGTATCGTGCGGCTAAAGTTCTACAGTGATCAGCATCACCAACGCTTCCTCGTACCAGCTAGAGTGCTTATCCAGGCTGGGCTGCTTTCATGGCGCTTTCACCCGAGGAGACCTAGACGAGAACCGTGTGGACATGTACACTGGATTAATCTACCCGACGACTACATAGCCCTTTGCGGCTGGATTATATTTGTTTTGGTCCTGTGATTTATGGAGCGGAGAATCGCCGACGCCTACACGTGTTGGATTTACCCTGTGAGGAGACCAGTCGAGTCTGCGCCTCAGAGAGCCTGAGGCCGGCTAGCTTTCTTCACTGTGGAGCTACAGTCTACGGAGAACAGCTGTATTCGTCTGTGGATCAAGAGGCTATTGCACCGTCTCCTGTACTTGGAGTCTCCTTAGTCATCGTTGACCAGACTCTCTACTACCGACAGATCCTCTACCCCTGCTGGCTTACAACCGGGGGGACCCTTCCAGTATCTCCCGCTATATATTACTAGTGTACCATAGATATAATTCCCTAAGATTCAGGTTGTATAATTACCTCCTGCGTAACCAGAGAATGGACATTCATTATTGATTTGCCTACGCACATTCCTTTGCCTTATAAGCGCATCCAAAGTATAATAAGAGAAGTATATTATGTACCTTTTGCTGCAATAAATACTTAATTATCACTTTGTGTGGAACCGGTTCATTGTGGGAAGTGTTCATTATATTTATATATCATGTACTGTATGGCCAGTAATTAAAGTACATAAAGCGGTAGTGGTTTAATGATACCATACTTATCAATACAGTCAGGGAATTGTACCCCTCAGTTACACTGTGCATCCCTAATACATATACTGGGCTGTTCAATATACAACAGGCTGGCTGATTCTGAACGGAAGAAAGGAATAACTTTATTATGTATTTTCACAGCAGAAAAACACTCAACACTGGAGTCAATGAACACCTCTGCTGGAACGCACCCTTGGAACGCCCCCGAGTCACGTCTTGAAATCAACTTTAGTAATAGCTGGGAGTTACCATGGATAGGAGTCTGAGGCAGGGTGTTGAAAGACGACGATAAACATTTATTAAACATCAACAGTAACAAACAATTTATTAAACAGTAACAAACAATATGGTTGAAAGACAACGATAAACATCAAGGTCAACACTCTTTCCATGTTCCACTCAGGGGATGTTGGGGTGAAGTCATGCCTGCAAAAAGAAAATAAATTGTAAACTGTGATATGAAGAAACAAACAAATAGATTTCTGTCTACTACAAGGTCATTGGATCAAAGAGATGTCTAACTTCTAGAAAAACTTCTATGAAGCACAATCTCAGGAGGCTCATACAGAACCAAGTGTTTCACTGTAATGTACATGTACCTTATGTGACAAATAAAACAAAACCTTAATTCATTATATTGTTTAAAATATATAAATCAGTACTACTGAGTAATAATGCTAATCAGATCATATGTATGTACAGAGTTGTAGTATTATTATGTACATTGATACAGCAGGTATAAAGACACTATGGTAGTCATACTGGCCAGCAGCGTAACTAGTACGAGTAGGTAAGGGATATGTACAGATATAGATATAGTAGTATCTACAGATATGTAAAAGGTTTATATGCAGTTATATGTACAAACACATGTGGATATATATACAGTACATTAAGAATAAATATAATTAGGGTATACACAGCATTATTGTACATGCATGCCATCATACACTTGCCATCCTTCTTATTACTGTGTTGTGTCATCCAAAAATACTTTAATTTAGAGCCAGGTAATTCACACCACGACCATGTTACTATCACAAGATAGCGACTTAACAATAACAACAGGTAATGTTTTGTATTCTGGTCGTCACGAGACCGCCGGCCATCTTCGTATAACAGTTAGGGGACAACAAACGGGGTTCTAGATCAAATGTATGCGTTGAGCTGCGTTTTTATTACATATTACATACATATTCATTTCATAACCTACATAACATACATGTTCATCTCATAACCTTATATAAGACTTTTGATTTGGATTCTTGATTTTCGATTTGGATTCTAGCTAACTAGTAGTAGTACCTAATTGATTGATTGATTGAAAAGTTTATTAACAGATTGCAGAATGGGTACAGTACAGTACGGCTCAATACACACAATTGTTAAGGGGATGCAGACCAGAGAAAGACTTTCGTCTTGTTTACATCAGGGTCCCCCATTTTCAATTCGTAGTGGTGCCTGCCGTTAGCCTACCTGTTAATTATTGTTTATCATTGAGATCAAACTTACTGTATCAACTTCAGGCTTCAGCCACCTTCTCTTCTCTTTGTCGTCGGGAGGAAAGCGGTAATAAGATACCGTTTTGTTGACATCGTTGAACGTTTATTGCAACACGGAACACGGAACTAACTGACTATTACCGGAGCCCGGCTTCCTGGGTTGTTGTGATCACATGACTGACAAAGCCGTGCAGTGATAGGCCAGAAGTCAGTTCGATCACATCCAGCTCGATTGCTTTATCCTGTCTGGGTAACCCGGATGTTGGTTTTTTTACGTCGAAATCCACACACCGCAATTTTTGACATCGAATTATATACACCGCAATTATGCATCGAATTTTTTAATGAACACTGCATTTTTACATTGAATTTTATTATGCATTCGAATTTTTTTATTAACACTGCATTTTTGGTAAACTCTGAGCAAAAAAATTCAGATACATGATTTTCAAAGTATTTATTTGCAATGCTATAAATTCGGTGTCTGAAACTATAAATGCGGTGTCTGGAACTATAAATGCGGTGTCTGAAAAAATTCAGATACATGTTTTCAAAGTTATTATACATGTTTTCAAAGTAATTATTTTCAATGCTATAAATGCGGTGTCTGATTAAATTCAAATACTTACAGTATGGCACTCATTTGCTTCCATAGCTGCGCACTTACCCCCCACAGTCAGATCATCTGGGAGAGTGGAGGCTACCACGTGCTTCCTCCGACACACGTCCAGCCAATCACCGCTTCTTTTCACCTGGCAGCGCGGATTCTCATTGAGAGGGCGTAGCGTGTGGGAGGACCACACTATCCCCCTCACGTCCAATCCGCGCTTAGCAGGCGCCCCGACCGAACTGTAGGAGTCGCTGTTTACAACGACCCGGACCCACCCCGCCAGCTTCTCCCACCCTCTGATACAGCCAATTGTATCAGTGCAGACGGCCAGCCAAGCTGGTGACAACCCCGGAGCTGTGAGCTGGATTCGAACAGGCAAATCCAGCTCAGCTCCGGGGCTGGTGACGAACGCAATCTCCGCTCGGCCACCTAACCGCCCTCTTTCCTTCCCTTCTAAATGTTTTGTAATAACGATGTTTTCCAAAACGTGTGTTGCTGCAATACATTGAGGATACGATGCGTGTTGTGTGTGAATTGTCTTGTCACTGGTATAGCTTCTCTCTCCATAGAAATCGGCGTTGTTGTTTACATGTGTAAAAATGATCTGGTTAGTTGTGACGAGAACATGTGTGTTCATGTAACATTTGTAACGTGGGTGAACTCACAACTAATGGGGTTAATTAACCTGTGAAGCTATGCTTAGTGACATGTGATTGAGGAATGAATTCTTTTCTCAGCCTGTGATGACAATGAACAGTGTGTTCACATATTAACAGGGTTACCTGTTCAATTTGGTCGTATCAAGGGTAAGGTAGGAGAGGTGATCCCCCGGTTTCCCTGGGGCTTCCCCCCCTCCTCTCAGACATGTTTGGTTACAATATATTGTGTCACTGTGTTTGTGGGGATACGATGTAACCCTCAGCTTAATTGCTGGGGTTGTGCTTTCCGCTTGAGAAACAATTTTTTCCTAAAGAAAAGATTGTTTGGTCACTTATCATGTGTGCTTAGCAAGGCCTGTGGCCAATACATAATCGAGGATTCTGTCTTCTCTCGTTATGAAAAACGGCGTTCCTCTGTAGTAGGAGTGTACTGTGCCATTTTTTGTTGTGATGAAGGGTTGTGTGTGTCTTTGTGATCTACAACTGGGTTAGGTTGGCCCACAGAAGCACATGTGTAAGTCTGGACCGGGGCTCTTAAAGGGGCCCTCTCTGTTCTGTGTTTTCCTTAGTAAAACTCAGGTAGCAGGTTATCACATGAGCTATGTGAAACTGTTAAATGCTTCATGTAGCATGCTATGACTGGTGTCATGGCTCTACTTTGTCATTACATCGTATCAGGGGTGAGGGGTCATAAAGGGGTGAACTGGTAAACCTTTCCTCCCCTTTTCTGATTGGCAGGGGTTAAAACCACCTGTCTTTCAGGGTTCCTGTCACGTTGCTGTTCGGCACGTTACAGGGTAAGGGGGGGGGGGGGGTTTCCTGGTCCCACGCCCTGAAAGATTGGGCGTGTGCACCGCGGAAATTCCCCCGCCATGGAGTACGTCACTGAGCGCGTCTCTGTTGGTAAGACTTCCGTGGGTTGTTCAGGTCCATGTTATGGATCTGTTTCAGGGAGTTGTCAGAGCTCCTCCTCACGAAGCTCCTCCTCGGGGAGAAGTGCCTTCTGTGAGTTCGGACTCTCCTTCCCTGTGAGGGAGCCTCCTCAGAGTTTCAGAGCCTCCTCCTCAGATTGTCAAGGTGAGTAGAACTTCAAAAAGGAGTTCTGCTCTATTGTGTGTGTATTCGATTCAATTCGATTATTGAGTGTGTATTGGTTCAGTGCCTCCTCCTCGGAGAGCCCTAACCCAAGTGTTACATAGCTCAATGTTGCAATATATTCTTTTCAATCTATACAGCTCGCGTGGGAAGTCTCTCTGGGGATTTCCATCTCCTCCCTGTGGCGAGGGTGGCGGGATGTAAAAATGTAAAAAGAATTTACCCTCAGCTGCGTCACGTGGGATTCATGTCAGTCTGTGTTTCTTTCTTTTTTAAATAAAAAGAGGAAGGAACATGAAGCACGACGGCTCCGTGTCGTTCTCCCAGGCGACTTGGAGGAACAATGTCTGGTGTCTTGCTAGACTATCCATTGATGTGTTTGGGTCTCGACGCATACATAGTGCTGGCTCGGGGTGTTTCTGTTAAGAGTCACGCAGGGGGCTAAGTGCGCCTTGGTTGCTCGTTATTAAAACAGCGTTTTTATAGGGCAACTGGGATGGAGTTTTGTCTCTTCCGAGCGCCAGTTTACTAGGTTGTCTCGATGCATTCTCGTTCATATCTGGGGGATGTTAACGGAATAGATCAGAACATAGGTAGAGGGGTCTCATGCCCTTGGGGTGGGCCACTGAGCGCGGTACAAATGGGACCGTCTGGGTGGCGCCCTCTTTTCATGTTTTAGATCGACACGCGTACCTACCCCCTCTTCTGGAGTGGGCATGTCGGCGTGGTTAGGGCACGGGACTGGTTCTGGTCGCGCTGGTCCAGGTCAGTTAACCCGTTGTCCGCCGGGGATGCAGATCTGCTGTTCTGGTACCCTGAGGGACTTGTGCTTTTTTCGGGGGGGGAAATGCCGGGTCGGCCCGGGTGTCACAGGGTTAGGCGTTATGGAGACCCTTTGTTGGGTACATGTTGTACTCTGCACTATCGTAATGGCTTACGGCCATACCAACCTGAACACGCCCGATCTCGTCCGATCTCGGAAGCTAAGCAGGTCCAGTCCTGGTTAGTACTTGGATGGGAGACCGCCTGGGAATACCAAGTGCAGTAAGCTTAGGGCTGGTTCTCCATTCTTTTCGCTCCTCTTTCACGCGTGGCGGAGAGGGGGCTGTTGGGGTGGTCTTTTGGACCTCCTCTGGTAACCCTGTGTGCTTCCCGAGCCGCCGGGCCCGGTCCGAAGTAATGTTTCGTCGACCCGTAGGCCTGGAATAACCCTTTTTTGAAAACTGAAACACTTGTACTGCGGTATAGCCAGTGTATACCCGCAGGTGTGTTTTGGAGTTTTTTCTTGAGGGGTTATAGGAACAACCACCGTCTGTGTACCGAGAGGGTGGTTGATTCCCTGGTGTGTTGGAGCAGAGTCAACTCCCGGGTTACCCGGTTGAGTGTGCCCCTGCACGTTCATGACGTCTGCCAATCGTGTCAGCCTTCTCTGCCTCGACCCCTCTGGGTGGGGGTTTTTAATGGAGGCTTTGTCATGGTGCTCAACAACGCCAGCATACGCCCCTTCCGCAGGGGGGGCTGTTTTCAGTTGACCCCTTTGGCGCCTGTCTCGTCCGCAGTGCTCCAGGCTCAGGTCTACAGCCTGCTGCCTGGTTTCCCCGGTGCGCTGCCTGCTTCCGTTGGTTAACTTTTTTGAGTGCTTTACGGCCATGCTGACTGCCTGTGTTGCAGGGTCAGTGTGCCAGGCGGTGTACTATTGGGGGGAAAGGGCCCGCTCTTGGAGGGGCCCTGTCCGAATACACTGGCGATGTGGGGGGCGGTGTCACTAAGTGACCGCCTGGTGGGGTCTTGATGCCTGGCGTCATTGACCTCTCCGGGCCCCCTTTTTCCAGGGGATCCAGTCCCTTCAGTGGGTCTGGGTCTTCCTTCACGCTCCGCTGCTACGGCCTTGCCACAGGGTTAAGTTTGCTCTTGACCCCGTGATTTTGGGGGCAGTAACGAGGGTTGTTCCTTCCGTTCGTTCCCTGGTGGCATGCGGGTTGTGCGTGTGCGTAGTCGTGGGGTCAAGCCACGGTCTGCTCACCCTGTGCGTTGAGTTGCTTGAGTTCCTCTTTGCACGGTCGGATCCGTCTCCCCCCCGTCCTCGAATAGGGAGGGTATCCCTCCATTAGGGAGGGTCGGGGGGGCTCGGTCCTCCCCGGTTCTGATGGTTGTGGGGGGCCTCAGTGGGGTACATTTGTCGTGCTTCTAGCTCCCGCTCAGCTCCTGCTATGCAATATGATGCTGAGCGGAAGCTAGCATGAAACAGAACGTAAGGTTATGTATATAACCAAGTTCTGTGAATGCTAGTGACGCTCAGCATCTAGACGCCACTGCGGCCCTTGATCTTTCATTGTGGTGAAATTTGTTGGGAAGGAGATGAGTGTGTGGCCCCACCCCTGCTTATGTAGGCAGCAGATGGGGGTGTGGTCAGACGGATGTTGGTATGTAAAGGTACATTTTGAAATTTATTCAGTGCATATCCACTGAAGCGAGATATATGCAATATGATGCTGAGCGTCACTAGCATTCACAGAACTTGGTTATATACATAACCTTACATTCTCTGTAAGGGTTCCCCCGGTCTTATGGGACCTGACGGCAACCCTTCTCCCGGTTCGGCTGGTCCATGTGTCAGACCTTCTCAACTCCCCTTCATACTACAACATTGCCAACCGGTGGGCTGATCCAGATGTGGCAGATCTGGCATCAGCTCACTCACTTGATTAACATTATTTTCTGTCATTTATGTTTGTTATGTTCATTGTCTATGTTGTCGTTGTTATTTCCATTTTCTTAGACTTGTGTTCCCCTGTCTGAGTTTTGTAAATGTGTTTTAGTCTTGTTGGTCTCAGTTTGTTCAATTGTTATTGTTTCCCCTGTGTGCTCTGTGTTCTGTTAGTTCTGTCTACCACACCTGTGTCCTGTTAGTAATTACCCTCTGTCTCTAATTAGTGTTGGTCATTGACGGATAAAACTTTCAATAGGCCAATTTTTAAATACAAAAAATAAGGATATATTTGGCCATTTTTCAAACATTTGGAATGTAGTGAATACATGCATTTATGCAAAAAACCCAAATTAAAGGGGAACTATCTTATAAATGGCCTTTTTGAGTGTTTAGCATTGTTTCCTAGCTATGTGAACTTATATTAATATGATCTATGTCTCAAAATTCTCATATTGGCGCATTCTTCCAATTCTCCTCTCACAATATTCACCCTCACTGAACTGTGATGTCATATAGTCACCGCTGCATGTTAATGTTCAAGAGGCGGCGCAGGCCACACAGTGGTTTAGGTGGCGCCCTGCAGCCCAGGCTCAAAACAGCTCGAAATCTTGAGGTAGAAAAATGCTGTTTTTGAGGACTTGATTAGAAATACAAAACAATGAATAAAAAAAATATATATATTACAGAGGTGTTCCATAGACTCACAGGAATTGTGTAAAAGTGCCCAAATAGTGAAATAAATAGTCAAATAGTTCCCCTTTAAGAGATTTTAGTGTTTTTAAAGTTGAATTAATAGGACATGGCCTTAATAAAAGTCATTTGGGGCGACTGTAATTTATCTCAAAATTAATATATTTCCTTAACATTACTAATATTTTAACAGGTATCAGTAATTAAATATACATCTTAAGAAAGACAGGCTTGTGTGCCCTTAAATTTTTTGTAAACCATGATTTCACAAGTTTATTCTATAATGGCAGTGTCTCCCTCGTAATGCAGTTACAATACCCATATTTGTTCTAAAACCCATAAAACTGATTTAAAATGTGTACAGATAGTATCCACTTAAGCATAGTATACCAGTGATTAATATTTGAGCCAAAACTGATGGATATTCTATTTTGAATTTAGTACAGTTATTGACAATCATTGGTTACCCCGCATGATAAATGGTCGCCCCAAATGATGAGAGTAGTTAAAAGTATATTTAAAATGTTACACAATGCAGTTCAGACAAAAGAAAACTGAACAATGTTTTTATTACAATCTTTTCAAGTGGTCAACAAAAATATTCTTCAATTCATTCAAATATCACAAAAGTAAAACATGTTAACATGCGAGGGCCCACATGTGGGCCCTCTTGAGGAAGATTTTCCCACCTGCACTTTGGTGACCTCTACCGGCTCGGGTGTGCATATATTTTAATACAATATATATATCGAATTAAAGCCCTATTTGTTGCCTGTCGATAGCCATTTCAGGTGACACAATCCGTTCAGCGGTTCTCGAGTTACATGCCCATATGTGAGGTGTGCGCCGAAGTACACAGTGTTGTACAAATACAACACCGACTCCCGGGGCTCTAGCTCCGTCAATCATTTGGCACGGTAGGTTACAAGCTTCGTCAGGAACATTCAAATATCACAAATGTTAAAAACATTAAACATTCAAAAAGTTAAAGTGCAATACACATTACATGCTTCAGGAACATGAACATTTCACATGTCCTCATATCATCATTGGTTTTGTCAATGTATGAGAGCGAGAAGGTGGGTTAAGTAGCATCACTTTTGTGATGGTAGTCACATTGGACAGGGATTAACTATTTAAGTCAATAATAAAAGGTAAACAGAGTTGTATGTATGGAATAAAAATTAAACACCAACACAGTTCTATAGAGTCAATAAACAATAACCACCAACATAGTTGCATGGATGATACCACTTATTCATGTCCGATACTGACATCACAGCCTTGAGTATCTGCCAATACCGATACCCATCCGATACTCCCTTAAAAAACAAAAACCTGTGTTTAACCTAGCCATCTATAAAACATCAAAAACTCCCCTAAAGGAAGAAATACATACCACACATGTAATAGTGCTGCTGCTTTTTATTTTGTTCAAATTATTTAGTTAATACATTAATAAGACTACAGCGATTTCATGACGGCTTCCTGTCCTCACGTCTAAAACGTCTGTTTACCGATACAATGCGTGGAGAGTTTCCAATCATTGGTAAACAAACATAGTGCTGAAAATATACACTTTGACTGCTGTTTTGATAGGGTCAGGGTCTTTACTCTTGGCTACATTTGAAAAAGAAACACAACATTGTACTTATTTGAGATAGCTGTGTCAGAGATAATGACGGTTTGGCAACATGAAGTGAGGCTAAGCGTCGGAAACCTACATTTTCAACAACAGAAAGGGGCTGGTCGTCCAGCACAATAAATGTGGTTATTTTCTCGGTTTTCTTCAGCTTTGCTTTGTTACTGTCTGCAGGGAGTTTCTCTTGCTTCTGAATGGTTTCCAGCTATGTTAGCTGCTGCGACAAAACTTTTGCTCTTGGCATTCGTTGCACATATGAACTCGGCATACTCTCTTTCCATGATTAATCTGCAAGTGTTGTGTGGTGTTGAAGTTTCCAGTGTTGCTGCCACCCCTAGAAATACTTGCGTCGCAGATATTACACTTGGCTGTGTCGTGTGATTACACAAGTATACATGTGAGTCCTCTGTATTTGTTTGTGAGTGTCTTCATTCTGTTAGCTCCACCATACAGGTCCGTTATTATCCGCTCTTAGTCTATTCTGCCCTGCGTATACTGTCTGTGACCCCAGTACGGTGGCCTGTACTCTGTGTCGTATTAATGCACACACATTAGCATAACACCACAGGCTGTTTTGCCTTTTTCTTTTTTGAGCTTAAAATAACTCCACACAGCTGACATGATCGCGGCGCGCTGCTAACAAGTTGACTTACGTTTAGCTAATGCTAACGTTGTTGTCACGCTACTACTGTTCACGTGATGGCATGCTTTACGGCCTGTATCAGATCGGAAAATACTTCTTGTTTTTCCGATATCCAATCCTGTGAATTTGGCCAGTATCGGACCAATACCGATACTGAGTATCGGATTGGTGCCATCCCTAGTTCCTTTTATATTATCTCATGGTAAACTGCAGGCATTTCAAATTTATACTGGACAATACCCACAAAAACGATATTTGTGGACAATTTGGCGAGTTCAGACCTCAACCAAACAAGCATGTTGAGCCTCACGGCTCAGTGGATCGATGAAAACTTTGAGATGAAGCCGCGTTACAAGCCCAAGACTTCCCTGGCTTGCATACAGTTAGGCCTGGCAATTTTTATTCTGAGATGATAATTCATGTATCTGGATAACCAAGAAGGCTAAGGGGGAGACAGAGTAGGGGAGACACAGGAGAGAAGGTTCTTTATTGAGACAGTAAGAAGGCTAAGAGGGAGACAGAGTAGAGGAGACACTAGAAAGAGGGTTCTTGTGGGATCTGATCCCAGGCCAGCATGTGGTACATGTGGTTCCAGAGGTGGGGGGTCTTAACCACTACACCATCTCTGGACAGAAATTAATAACATGCTATCCTTTTCATAACCAATGAGTGTTTTGAGAGCTACAGATCAAACGCCATCTAATAGCCTTTGTATCCAGTGGATTTCAAGTCCTCGTATTATGCTGTATATAGTCTAAATATGATGCTGTATAGTCTAAATATGATGCTGTATAGTCTACATATTATTACATATTATGCTGTATAGTCTACATATTATGCTGTATAGTCTACATATTATGCTGTATAGTCTACATATTATTCTAAATATGATGCTGTATAGTCTAAATATGATGCTGTATAGAGTCTACATATTATGCTGTATAGTCTACATATTATGCTGTATAATCTAAATATTATACTGTATAGTCTACATATTATGCTGTATTGTCTACATATTATGCTGTATAGTCTACATATTCTTGTGTCGTCCTGGCAGAATGTACGTTTCTGTATGTCTGTGCTGCACGAGGTATGTAGATCCATGTCAAACCCAGGTGGATTTACATACCTGTAAACGTGATTGTAATTCTGATGATTGATCTAGTCATGGTAGTACCTCAGAGCCACCAGTAGAGGGAGTGGGAGATCCAGCAGGAGAGTGTTCTCAGGCACGAGAGCCAATGAGAAGTGGCAGCTCTCCTCTTCACTCACACTGGTAATCGCTGCACTTGTGTTTCCTCTCTGTGCCTGAGTCCCACTGAGACTGAGGGAGATCAGCGTCCGCGGACAGAGGCTGGTTACTGGAGAAATACAATACTGCACGACGGCAGCACACACACACACACACACGCACGCACACACACACACACACACACACACACACACACACACACACACACACACACACACGCACCCACACACACACACACACGCACGCATGCACACACACACACACGCATGCACACACGCATGCACACACACACGCATGCACACACACACACACACGCATGCACACACACATACCCACACACGCGCACACACACACACGTACACGCACACACACACACATCTACACACACTCATACACTTCCTGGCCCATCATCAAGTGTATTTCATCCAGCTGCTGTAGTGAGGGCTGGGGAGAGAAGAGAGGGTGCTACAATTTGGCCCTTGAAAACAATGAAATCATACTGGGAGGCCAGAGAGATTTGATTTCAGCAGACAATCACCACACACACACACACGCACGCACACACACACACACAGTCAGCAACAATTACAAGATCCCATTAATGAAGTGGGACGCTTGCGTTCATTCGATCCCTCTAAAAAGGTTTGTCAGCCTTTGTTTTCTACCTTCCATGAATCCTACTTTTTATCTGGGAAGGGTTAGGGACACGTGTGACTTGGTCAAAGCTGTGGGAATTCGTACATAATTTAGAAGAATGCTCTCCTGAGTCACCCACCATCAAATGACTTTCGGTAATGGCCGTCGTCATTAAGTCATTATGGGCAGCTCGAAAATTGTTGCGTTCGACGTTAAATCAACAGCGACAAAGAATTATCTAGTTATTATAAGGGGAGCCGTACACATTGCTGTTTATATAAAAATCAACCGTGGATCCCCTTCCTCTCTCTCTCTCTCTCTCTCTCCCTCCAACCTAACTTTGAGTTGTTTTATAAAGTGAGAGCTGTATGCTTCTAAACCCTCTGTCATTATACATGTCCACTTGCAGCCACCAGAAGAGATAAACAGTCACTTATGGAATACACGTTACTGCCGTTTGAATCGTTGAATAACACAACCTCTTATAGTAAAATATGAATAATGTATTGATACCTGCAAGTAACTGACCATTTATGAAGACATTGTACCAACTATTGTGACATGGTTTACGTTAAAACCAGGTAGTTTTTTTCATCTCCTGAAAAGTTGGGTTTTTGGAGTTACAAGGTTTTCTTCCGCCAGTGTCAAATATGGCAGCATCATTAAAAGATCAGGGCACTGTTTAAAGCTTGTTCAAGAGAGACTGATTTACTATCCGTTGTCTCTCGAAAGCGAACCCAGGGATGATCTAAATAAAGGAACATTCTGTCTGTTTCCAGATCCCGGCTTCTTCTGGGATCTAAATTACAGGTTGCAGAAGAGGTTCATGTAGAATATACAGATTTTCCACAGCAAAGCCCCCGAAATTAACTTTTTGACTGTTGGCAATTACCAGCAGCATGGCTTTAATTAACGCCAACTGGTGACTGCCTGCCTGCCTGGTAGGGCTGGGTTGTAATGGATTACATCATGTAACTGGATTACAGTAATTCAATTGTCAAAAAATGTGGTAACTGTAAATTGGTTGCAGTTACTGAGAGAGAAGAAAACACAATTATCAGACTCCAGATTCTATCGAAGGACTAGTGGTTACTTGTTGGATTACTCAGAAGCCTGGCTGAGACCCCCGGTAGTTCTGATGGTGAGATGAGGGATGCAAAAGTCATTATTATATACACTCATTGAAATAAGCATAAAACTGTTTTATTCCCCCAATTCCGCATTATAATGAATGAATAAAGAATTAATCTTTATTTCGAACATGATTAAAAAAAAGAATAAAAAAGACAAACAACAAAAAATTGACATATCACTGTTCGAAAAGGAGTAGGAAGAAGCCTAAGCTTATTATGCCCTACCCCTATCCGCCACTTCCAAGTGGGAACATTAATGAATAGTTAAATTATATAATGGAGAATATTAGGGGTGGGGGAAAAAAACGATACATAGTAGTATTGCGATACTTTGCGTGGCGATACTGTATCGATACAGGGACCAGCGTTTCCGTTAGCCGGTAATTACCGGTATTTGACCGGCAAAATCTGTTGAAGTCCGACATATTTAATCTCTCCGGTCATAATGTCCGGTGAAAATAATTCCCTCTAAGCACAATTTGATTATTTGAATTGTATTCAAATAGGCTAAAATTAAATAGCCTATGCGATGAACGAAACAATCATTACATTTGTTATCGTTGCTTCACCAAGCAGCCGGTCTAATAATGACGACGCTGTGTCAGCGAGAGCTTGCTGCTAGATTTGCGAAAAGCATGCAGCTGCAGACCCACAGAACCCACCAGCTTTGCTGGCACAGTGCGGTCCCCAGACCTGGAAAGCTGCTCTGCGGGTCTGCAGCTGGATGCTTCTTGCAAACTAACTGCAGCCAGCTCGCGCTGACAACAGCTTTCATTATTAGACCGGCTGCTTGGTGAAGCAACGATGAAACGAATGTAATGAATCGTTCATCGCATAGGCTATTTAATTTTAGCCTATTTTAATACAATTCAAATAATCAAATTGTGCTTAGAGGGAATTATTTTCACCGGACATTATGACCAGCACCAAGTCGTTGGGAGGTGGAGATATACATCACGCAAACCCACGATAATGTTGCCGTCTCTCTCTGCCAAATTTCTCAGTTCTTCGCTTGATATAATTAATACAAATGTCCAATATAACGGAATTCGTTAGCTCATAAAAATGTGATTATAACAGACTGCTGTTTAGTGTCGGACCGACTGCCCACATACGCGGTCTATTTTATTTCAAGTCAGCAGCAGCACGGAGTATCGAGGGACTTATTTTATTTGGAATATATTAATGACTGTATACGCAAAAGTAGCCTAGTTTTAAGTAATAATATTATAAATCTACCTGCCTTGAGGATGACATTCTTTATATAGCCTGCCTACCAATTGTTTTAAAGCTCAATAAACTATGACCGGAATTAATCTCATTTGTCCGGTAGATTGAAATCTTGCAGGTCACGGAGACCGGCAACAATTTCTTCTAACGGAAACCCTGACAGGGACGCCAAATATCGATATTTAATTAATCATAAAAATTATTATTATATATATTTTTTTGTATAAGGAAGTTGCATTGTTCATTTCTGTTATGGTTTGAAACCGACCCCAATAGCACAACACAAGACAGGTATGAGAGTAAGCCAAAACAGGGCAATATTTATTATATAACAAAAAGCGGCACAGTCCCTTTAAGGGAGAACACAAAAAACACTAGAGTCTATGAAATATGAAAACTGCGGCACTGTGCCTTTAACAGGCGAACAGGCTAAGGGACTAGGGGCACTGGAGAGGGGGACAGGGACAGAGGCCCGGAGAGGCGGGCTAGAGACTGGGACAGAGGCCCGGAGAGAGGGGCTGGGGACGGGGACAGGAATCCAACGGCGGAGGCCTGGCACGGGGACCGGGGGCCCGACGGCGGAGGCCGGGCACGGGGATCCTCTTCCGTCCCTATACCGAGTAGGGCTCTGCTGCTCAGAAAGGAATCCTCCTCCTCCTCCTCGGATGCTGCAGACGGGCAGCGCAGAACAAAGGGGGTCCCAGGGGACCGGGGCGAGAACACGCCATCCCCCCGTGGAATAGGGAGCGATGGCGAGCCGGGGTCCGAGGGAGAACACGCCATCCCCCCGTGGAATAGGGAGCGATGGCGAGCCGGGGTCCGAGGGAGAACACGCCATCCCCCCGTGGAATAGGGAGCGATGGCGAGCCGGGGTCCGAGGGAGAACACGCCATCCACCTGTGGAATAGGGAGCGATGGCGAGCCGGGGTCCGAGGGAGAACACGCCATCCCCCCATGGAATAGGGAGCGATGGCGAGCCGGGGTCCGAGGCCGAAGACGCGGCAGGTGATGGTAGCGACAGAAGCGTGCAGCGTACAGAACCGACGTACAGAAGCGTACAGCGTACAGACGCGTACAGCATACAGAACCGACGTACAGAACACAGAACGACCCGACAAGGACTGGAGGGGAGTCTGCAACCTAAGTACTCTCCCGAGCTGATCGCATACTCCCAACAGGTGCGTGAAGGTAGAGGAACAAGAATGTCCAAAGGTGGGGGCTGGTGAAGAGTAGGAGACAGGGAAAAGTCCTCGCAAGGGTGGGGGCTGGTGAAGAGTAGGAGACAGGGAAAGAGTCCATGAAATATGAAAACTGCGGCACTGTGCCTTTAACAGGCGAACAGGCTAAGGGACTAGGGGCACTGGAGAGGGGGACAGGGACAGAGGCCCGGAGAGGCGGGCTAGAGACTGGGACAGAGGCCCGGAGAGAGGGGCTGGGGACGGGGACAGGAATCCAACGGCGGAGGCCTGGCACGGGGACCGGGGGCCCGACGGCAGAGGCCGGGCACGGGGATCCTCTTCCGTCCCTACACCGAGTAGGGCTCTGCTGCTCAGAAAGGAATCCTCCTCCTCCTCCTCGGATGCTGCAGACGGGCAGCGCAGAACAAAGGGGGTCCCAGGGGACCGGGGCGAGAACACGCCATCCCCCTGTGGAATAGGGAGCGATGGCGAGCCGGGGTCCGAGGGAGAACACGCCATCCCCCCGTGGAATAGGGAGCGATGGCGAGCCGGGGTCCGAGGGAGAACACGCCATCCCCCCGTGGAATAGGGAGCGATGGCGAGCCGGGGTCCGAGGGAGAACACGCCATCCACCCGTGGAATAGGGAGCGATGGCGAGCCGGGGTACGAGGGAGAACACGCCATCCCCCCGTGGAATAGGGAGCGATGGCGAGCCGGGGTCCGAGGGAGAACACGCCATCCCCCCGTGGAATAGGGAGCGATGGCGAGCCGGGGTCCGAGGGAGAACACGCCATCCCCCCGTGGAATAGGGAGCGATGGCGAGCCGGGGTCCGAGGGAGAACACGCCATCCCCCCGTGGAATAGGGAGCGATGGCGAGCCGGGGTCCGAGGGAGAACACGCCATCCCCCCGTGGAATAGGGAGCGATGGCGAGCTGGGGTCCGAGGCCGAAGACGCGGCAGGTGATGGTAGCGACAGAAGCGTGCAGCGTACAGAACCGACGTACAGAAGCATACAGCGTGCAGACGCGTACAGCGTACAGAACCGATGTACAGAACACAGAACGACCCGACAAGGACTGGAGGGGAGTCTGCAACCTAAGTACTCTCCCGAGCTGATCGCATACTCCCAACAGGTGCGTGAAGGTAGAGGAACAAGAATGTCCAAAGGTGGGGGCTGGTGAAGAGTAGGAGACAGGGAAAAGTCCTCGCAAGGGTGGGGGCTGGTGAAGAGTAGGAGACAGGGAAAAGTCCTCGCAAGGGTGGGGGCTGTTGAGGAGAGTAGACAGGGAAAAAAGGTCCAGGGACAGGCGAATCCTCACAATTTCAATACCTGTAATAGTACAGTAGTCCAGACACAAACATGTGCATTCAGTTAAGTTGGAATATGACTGTAATACAAACAGTTCAGTTTGTCAGGTACATGCAACACAGATTACAGTGTTTACATCTGCTTGAGAAAATACCATGTTCTGCAATAAAAATGATTAAAGTGAGATATTAGATAAAACATGTTGACAAAGTTTTACTTTGCAGTTGAAAAAAGGTAATAAATAAAATTTGATAAAAAAGAAAAATAATAATAATAATAAATCGCAATACTCAGCGTATCGTGATATATTTAGTATCGCGATAGTATCGTATCGTGAGGTCTCTGGCGATTCCCACCCCTAGAGAATATCCATATTGCCAACAATTCTTCATTCTTAACAATGAAAACAACATATAATCCTAAAGTAATCAAATATATATATCTGTTTATGTTACTTTGACGGAGTAATCCCTCACTCACATGTCCATTTACAAGGCTGACAACTAGTATACAAGTTATATTATATACGCACCAATACTATGGAACTCTTTACCTATGGACATTAGGTAAAAAAGTAAGCTAAAATGTATCTCTTCACCATAGCCTTTTAACCCTTTCACTGCCACACAACAAAGGGTTAACTACTACTTCTGTAGTGTGGTAGTGAAAGGGTTAATGCATTCTGCCACTTTGCACTCATTACATCCACACTATGATTACTGTATTGTAAATTAGAGCTAATGTATTGTTGTTTATGCTACTATTTTATTACATCCTGCCCCTTTGCACTCACTACATCCACACTGTAATTATTGTATTGTAAATGAGAGCTGTTTTTATTGTTATTTATGTTACTACTTTACCATAGAACCAAGATAAAAACGATTAAATTATGGTATCAAGCAGGAAGAAAGACTGTGAGGTTTTAACCCTTTCACTACCACACTACAGAAGGTTAACCCTTTCACTACCACAAGGGTGGCCGTAGTGTGGTAGTGAAAGGGTTAACATTCTGTAGTGTGGTTGTGAAAGGGGTAACCCTTTGTATTGTCGCAGTGAAAGGGTTAACCAGTTGGTAGTGTGGTGGTGAAAGGGTTAAACTGTGGATATTGTTATCAATCAATATTTGTATTTGTTATTGTCAGCGTTGCTTTTACCCTTTTTCTTATTCGCTGCTTTTATTCTGTCCATGTTACTGCTGTGAAGCACTTTGGGCTGCAATTCATGTATGAAAGGTACTACAGTATACAAATAAAGTGCATTATTATTATTATTATTATGCTGTATATCGGTTAGGACACACAATGTAGACACACAATGTAGACACAATGGTTCCTCTTCACTCACACACACACACACACACACACACACACACACGCATACACACACACGCACACACACACACACACATACTGTACGCACACACACGCACGCACGCACGCACACAAACACACAAAAAGCCCCCAGCTCTCTTTGTTCTAGCTGTATGTGACTCACACAGACCTGTGTGTGTGGCTGCCTATTGTAGCCGTTTGTGTTCAGTTAATGTAGGCTCACTGTGTCAAAGGTGACAAGCGTCGTCACACAGGCAATCTTCCATTCACCAAACGTGAGAATTAATCCTGTGTGTGTGTGTGTGTGTGTGTGTGTGTGTGTGTGTGTGTGTGTGTGTGTGTGTGTGTGTGTGTGTGTGTGTGTGTGTGTGTGTGTGTGTGTGTGTGTGTGTGTGTGTGTGTGTGTGTGTGTGTGTGTGTGTGTGTGTGTGTGTGTGTGTGTGTGTGTGTGTGTGTGTGTGTGTGTGTGTGTGTGTGTGTGTGTGTCACTCGGGCCAGTACATCATGTGACGATGGGATCAGGTTCAGTGAGCCTTTGAAAAGCTGCTCTTGACTCATCACCGGTTTAGCCCGTAACAGATCCCTGCTTTAAATCCCAATGGATCTGTGTTTCAACTGTCTTGATGCCATTCATTTTTAACTAGCATATCTAGATAGTGTGTCAGAAGAATGCTACCACTTGGTGTTTGAGCTGCCAGCCGCTGAACGGGCAGTATACTATAGTCTGTAGTGTGGTAGTGAAAGGGTTAACCTTCTGTAGTGTGGTGGTGAAAGGGTTGACCCTTTGTCGTGTGGCAGTGAAAGGGTTAACCGTCTGTAGTGTCGCAGTGAAAGGGTCAACCATTTTGGTAGTGTGGTAGTGAAAGGGTTAATATAAAGATCCATAGTTACACTCCGGGCTATAGCCAGCATCACAGCTTAGGCATCAAATGAAAAGAAGGTTATGGTTATGATGACACATAAAGAGTGGCACAATTGCTTTCATTTATTCATTCATATTGTTATTATTATTATTATTATTATTATTATTATTATTATTATTATTATTATTATTATTATTATTATTATTATTATTATTATTATTATTATTATTATCATACATTTCTTATCATTAATAATCTTCTTCATAAGGTTGGAGACATGGCTCTGGGTGAATGTCAAATATCCTGTGACTTACTGTACTAGTCTAGACCAAACTCAATCAAAAGATGTATTCCAGAGATTTGTATCACTCTCTCTCTCTCTCTCTCTCTCTCTCTCTCTGGGGGCTTTCACACTAGCCAATCGGGGTCGAATCAGAGCACGTTTGCACCAAAATAGAGTGTGATGAGAACGCTCCCCCCGTCACAGGGGACACTGATTCGCTCCAAGACGGGACCGCTGGAATAGGTGGTCTCAGGTGCGCGCCAATGTCCCCGACGACGGAGCGGGGCGTGGTGTGCAAGCAAACCTGTATACTTTCATGCTTGTGTAACGGAGGTACCGCAGTATATCCACAGTCACGATGGTACAAGTAGTTCAGTGGCTGTGGATGGTAAGCGGTACTGCAAGTAAACTCACTCCCCAGAGGCATCCAGACCCGGAAGCAAGAAGTGAATTCACTTCTTGGTATAGTGGTCTGTGATGCCGCCCGCGACGCGGGAGATCAGGGTTCAACTCCCACTCAGGGCGATCCCTTAACAGGGGTCGAATCGACTAAACACAACGCAACAAGATCACACCGGCTACATGTGGTGCCGTGACCCGGATGCCCTGGGTGGAGTGAGTTTAGGGGGGTGAGTGTAACGGAGGTACCGCAGTATATCCACAGTCACTTACGATGGTACAAGTAGTTCAGTGGCTGTGGATGGTAAGCGGTACTGCAAGTAAACTCACTCCCCAGAGGCATCCAGACCCGGAAGCAAGAAGTGAATTCACTTCTTGGTATAGTGGTCTGTGATGCCGCCTGCGACGCGGGAGATCGGGGTTCAACTCCCACTCATGGCGATCCCTTAACAGGGGTCGAATCGACTAAACACAACGCAACAAGATCACACCGGCTACAGTTGCTTGAATTTTGGGCAGATAAAAACATACAGCAACAACTGGGCCCTGTTTCATGTACGTGGTTCAACTAAGTCGATCAACATGTCCATTATCCAGCTTCAGTTAACCCGATGTTCAAAGCCGGGATTTTCCTGTTTCACAAAGGAGGATTCAGTCTCGTTAACTCAAGCCAGACTTGAGAGTCAGGCTCAAGTCAGGCTAGATGCGCGCTCCCGTTTTAGGTGGAAAGCCAGCACGTATCGATGGCAGAGACCCTGATTCTCAACGGCATTGATTGATTAATTGATTTAAGACTTTATTGACAGATTGCAATAGGCTCAATCGCCTCGCCGACAAGTTAAATGCGTTATCTATAGGCTAATTCTAAGTCCCTCATTACCTCAATCAATCAGATTATATTTCTTTAAACTTGCCTGCTGGATTGAATAATCAAATGAGATCTTGCTAGCGAAAATAACTAGTTAACTGTTATACAGAATTACGAGACGGCTTTCTTGCCCATTGATTGATGTATAGTCAATATTTAACTTATCTCCAATGTGGTCCAACGGGTTGTTCTTTTGACTTCCACACGGACGACCCGGGTTCAAGACCGGGGTCCTTCTTTTTGCAATATAGGAACAATTCAATTTGGTGCACGTTGAGAGCTATATAAAGAATGACATCCTCAATGCATGTAGATTTATAATATTTTAACTTAAAACCAGGCTACTTTGGCGTATAATCATTAATATTATATTCAAAAAAATCATATTGGAAACACGGGGATTTGAACCCCGGTCGGTGGATTGGGAGGCTTGAGCACTACCGCTGGGCCACTGGGCCAGATGGGATAAATTCATTGTTTATACATTAATGAACGAGAGACCCGTGTTTAGAATATCCTTTGTTTTGAATGAAGTTTATCTCTTTATCCTCATTCATTAATGTGACGTCAACGGCTCATTCAATTTCTCAAATCCGTCAAACAGCGCATCTCATCAGACATCTTAATCCCAGTTACAATTAAAATAACCACATCATGTGTACATCGCACGAGCGAGCGCCACCGTCGCCACGGTATATATAACGTGCATTATTTAGGACAAAGTGAATTTAATATCAGCATTTTGGGTCTATTTTACATTTCAAAAGCCCCCTCTGGAAGAATGGAGCACAAAAACGTAATTCAGAATGGTATAATGCAGATCGTAGACTGTGGGAATAGTTTCAGGAAACGGGCTGTCACTTCTTTGCGGGGGCGTGGCGATAGTTCAGGCTAACTTGAACTTGAACTCTGCTTTCGACCAGGCTCAAACTTTTGGATATGTTGTCATGGTGATTTGGAAAATCCAGGTACATGAAATCGGAAAGTCAGGCTAACCCAGTTATCCAGCTAAAGTTATCCGGCTAACTCCGTTATCCCGGTACATGAAACGGGGCCCTGGACAATACCCACAAAAACGTTATTTATGGGCAATTTGGTGAGTTCAGACCTCAACCAAACAAGCATGTTGAGCCTCACGGCTCAGTGGATGAAAACATCAAGATGAAGCCGCTTTACAAGCCCAGACAAAGCCACTTATTCTGAGATGATAATTCATGTATCTGGATTAATAACCAATGCAAGGATTTTGTCGAGGCAGGTAGCGTTATTTCGGGAACATTTATATATATAGTCTGGTGTATTTTTCGTCCACGAAAAATGGAGGCTGTAATAATTATTATTGCTCGAGAGTCTCTATGAATAATAATTAGAGCCTCCATTTTTCGTGGACGAAAAATACACCAGACTATATATATCAATTTCCCCGAAATAACGCTACAGTGGTCTGCCTCGACAAAATCTGTGCATTGGTTATCCAGATACAAATGAATTAGCATCTTAGAATAACAAATAACACGTAAAAGACAAACGCAACATCCAATTTGGCTTTTCTCCAGCGCGACCAGCACGTCTTTCGTTGGATTGGCATGTCTAATAATGCTGTTATTAGAAAATGTGTGTGCATGGGCATTGGGTACAACAGATCAGTCAACAATGTCTAGCTAAAAGTGAAGAAGATGAGGCTTCAATATATTTTCCGTGGTTTGATGCAGTGGACTGTTACGGTTGCAGTGCAGGTAAGAAATTGTGAGTCCAGTAGAGGAGGAAATAATACGAGTCAGAGAATGATTGCTCTTTCTTAGTGGTGCCTTTTTAATGTAAGAACACAGAGCACAGGGAATCCAGAGAAAACTAGACACACAATACATTAACAGTAGAAATCCACAATAAATCACAGGACTATGACCGACATAATAATAACAATAATGACTGTCCAGTACTTAAATCAAAATAAATGTAGATTAAAAGACATACACATAATGAATACAATACAATACAATACATATGCTCTTGCTTGCTCTTCACTCTTTCCTTCTCCTTCCCTTCCCCCCCCCCCCCTCAGGACCCCTCTTGGACTATCCATCCATTATTCCGTTTAACGCCAGGGATTGATTACAAGTTCATATGCCATCCTTTATCTTCTCCACCACATCTAACCAGATTGCTATGCTGGCTTCATTAACACCTAAAATTCGTGCGGTAGATAATATCTCTAGATAAATCACATCGAGATAGGTAAGAACCCATACCTTCCGGCACATTTTATCCGGTTGAATCCAGCGTGATGCTATCAGCTTTTTGGCAGCCATGAGACCGGACAAAATTTGTCTCTTTACATGTACAGAGGTTGATAACTGAGAAACATCATTCAACAACAATACAGAAGGCAGTACAGGTATGGTCAGAAATAAAAATTCTGATAATTGAGTGGTTACTTCTTCCCAGAATATCTTAACAGGAGGGCATTCCCAATAAATGTATCAATATCACCGTTTAAACACAAGGAGCATCGAGGGTCTTGTTTAAGCCCCATTAGGTGCAAACGTCTAGGAGTTAAGTAAGTCCTATGAATAAAATTAAGATTATTCTGTTGATGATCCGGGTTGCGTGACGACAGCCGAACGGTTGCCCAGACTTCATCCCAATCAAAATCTACTTCCAAGTTTGGTATATCCTTCCTCCAAACTAAGTCTAGGGGAAGGACATCATATGAGGACGTAAGTAAGTGACGATAAAAGTCAGAGATGAAGCCTCTCGATGTCTCCTTTTCATAAAAGAATTTGTGATATCTGTGGTGCTCAAGTGGCACCTTTAATGGGACTCCATGAGCCCTTAAAACTGGTGAGGTTAAATTAGTTAGATATATCTTTATAGCTGCAGAAACCCGGGAAACCTGTCATATAATTTATTATTGTATTACAAACTACCTGTTTCTGAATTAACACTGTAAAAAATAATATATTTCACAACATTTCTTAGAGAGTATTGAGTGTAAATGTTTGAATCAGAATTGTATTGAGTAGAACTAATGTAATATTTGTACAGTAAATTAATAGGTTTCATTGCTTGTTGTTGATTGTGTAAATGTTTTGAGCCACTGCTGTTACAATACTATATTAATAGTCTATCTAATATCTATATCTATATCTAATTATCCTCCTTTCCCTCTAAATATAATAAATCTATGTTTTGTCTTTGTGGTGTAGGACAGGATGTAGAATTTGTTCAGTTCATAATCATCTTAACATTTTAATTATTTTATTTACATTGTTGTTCTGAGACGAACAAAGGAACATGCATTTATTAATATAATTCGTCCGTATGTAATTCATCGTCATTATGTAATTTTGAAAGATTATTTCAACTAGTTTACTCAAAGTGTACATATCTACTAATTGATATTATAATAGTATCATAGGCTGATACGTATATTGTAGGCTGATATTGTAATAACATTACACATACTATAATTATATAATAATAGTAATGAATAAATGAATAATTATTAAGAAATGTTACACTCAGTAATAGTGAAAAGAAACTGTAGCATCTTACAAGCAGTAGTAGCAGAGAGGAAGTACAGTTTCAGTGACTAAATGTACTTCCTGACTTATTTTATTTAAGATTTTATTTGATAGCATTTTCAGCTTTTTTGGTCAACGCAGGACCTTTTGGCCACGCAGGACCGATAGAGGAGAGAGGGTGAAACGGGAGGAGAAGAGGGGAAGACATGTGGCATATGGCCACCGGGTCGGGGAATCGAACCCGGGGCGACCGCTTCGTGACTCAGCGCGCTATGTGGTGTGCTACTGCAGCGCCCCTGTACTTCCTGACTTCTAAAGACACTACATGACTACTACCTTCTTCATGTCAAATCATTTACAACTCTCTCTCTCTCTCTCTCTCTCTCTAGCTCTCTCTCTCTTCCACTTCTCTCGCTCTTTCTCTCTTTCTCTCCTTTTAAGTGGGGGGTGAGAATGAGTGCATGTGCTAGAAGGGGAGAGGTCGGTGATGAGGTCATATGTTGAGACCACATGTATAAATCACCCCGAGAGCCGTTCCAACCTCCAGCATATCACTGTCATGACCCCTGTGAGGCGTGTGTGTGTGTGTGTGTCTGTGTGTGTGTGTGTGTGTGTGTGTGCCCTAACCCAACATTCTGAGATCCTGACTAGGGCTTCATCATCAGGAAGTGATCTATAGTGTTGATCCCCTTCCCCAGAAGCACCCATGTTTAAGAAGTGGTTACCGTAATTCCTCTAATAGTAACCGGGTCTCAAATACAAGCCGGGTCTCTATTAATGGCCGGGTGCGCTCTTGAGCTAAGCAATTATAAGCCGGCCTCCTAATACAAGCCGGGTTACTAATATACTGAGCTGCATACTGAGCTAGTTACTTGATTTCACTTTGAAAACGTTGAAATGACCAGTGACCACCTGTAATTGCACTGTTTACTATTTCATACAGTACTTGGTTTCAATAAATGAACCCAGTACATTTTACTGGGTTCAAACTGACACAAAATGTTGATTTATTCATTATGATCCGTTTGAAGATTTGAAATATAGGCCTCCCTCTTATACAGGCTTCCTCCTAATACAAGCCTGGTACCTGCTACAGTTGAAACAAATACAAGCCGGGGTCTCAAATACAAGCCTGGTCTCTATTAATGGCCGGGTGCGCTCTTGAGCTAAGCAATTATAAGCCGGCCTCCTAATACAAGCCGGGTTACTAATATACTGAGCTGCATACTGAGCTAGTTACTTGATTTCACTTTGAAAACGTTGAAATGACCAGTGACCACCTGTAATTGCACTGTTTACTATTTCATACAGTACTTGGTTTCAATAAATGAACCCAGTACATTTTACTGGGTTCAAACTGACACAAAATGTTGATTTATTCATTATGATCCGTTTGAAGATTTGAAATATAGGCCTCCCTCTTATACAGGCCTCCTCCTAATACAAGCCTGGTACCCGCTACAGTTGAAACAAATACAAGCCGGGGTTACTATTAGAGGAATTACGGTAATTGGTTATGCTGGTTACCATGATGAAATGCTAAAGTGTTTCAATGGCCCTCGACAGGCACACACACACACACACACACACACACACACATACACACACGTGTCTTTTTAACGACCGGACCATAATGTGGCTGGTCTCTGGTCAGTTTATGGTCAGCCATTAGAGTTCTGGTTCTGGAGGACTCTGCATTTGGCACCATAAACCAACATGGTGGTGAGAGGGGATTATGTGCAGTTTTCTACACGCCTCAGTAACAATCTGTTAAATTTAAAATTAAGGGGCTTGTCTTCTACGAAATAAAAAGAGATCCTCTGAATTCAGGTTTGATGGTTTGATCACTTTAACCCTTTGGGCTGCAGCCATCTCATACTGTGAATAGAACTTTGGGAAGTGAACATTCTAATGCTGGTGTCACAACGACATCCGGGTGATGGTGAAAGCTATGGTGATTTGGAAATACAATATAAAATTCTGAGAAAATGTTCCAAAGAAAATTTAATTAAATTAAAACTCACCTGAAAGGGTTAACTGATGCATACATAGCTGGATGTCAGGGTTTATATACAGGCCTCGGATCAGAATTAGAAAGGGTTAACTGATACATAGCTGGATGCCAGGGTTTATACACAGGCCTCGGATCAGAATTAGGAAACTCCTCATTGGTTCATCAAGAACAGGGATTTGTTTTGGCGATGACACATAAAGAGTGGCACAATTGCTTTAATTTATTCATTCATATTGTTATTATTATTATTATTATTATTATTATTATTATTATTATTATTATTATTATTATTATTATTATTATTATTATTATTATTATTATTATTATTATTATTATTATTATTATTATTATTATTATTATTATGCATTTCTTATTATTAATAATCTTCATACGGTTGGAGATGTGGCACTGGGTGAATGGCAAATATCCTGTGACTTACTGTACTAGTCTAGACCAAACTCAATCAAAAGATGTATTCCAGAGATATGTATCAATGAGTGAGTTTTCTTGTGGTAAGTGTGTGTGTGTGTGTGTGAGTGTGTGTGTGTGTGTGTGTGTGTGTGTGTGTGTGTGTGTGTGTGTGTGTGTGTGTGTGTGTGTGTGTGTGTGTGTGTACTGGACACATGTCTGCATTGTTCCTAATGGCTGAATGTTGATACGGAAACACAACATACAAATACAAATCACACGCTGTATATACATTCCGTATTATGTACATGAATTTGAATACACACTGTATCATGCATCAAACATTTGGTAACCCAAGACTACTATATCAATGGTGTATTTGAAGAATAGTCTGGTCTGGACATAGACCTGTTCGCTGTGTACGTCAGACTCAGTGTGTGCGCATCAAGGGGGCAAAAGGAACATAATCCAGGTCAGAACAACGGGGCAGACTACAATATATTTGCATTTGTTAGCCATGCTAGCAATATAAACAATCAATCCATGCCAAAGCTAGATATGTAAAAGGTGAACGACTCACAATCACAGCCATGCTGATTTGGCTAAATGACATCCAGGGGAGTGTCATGGTTTCTCCATAGAGCCCCGTCGTACTTTTTTTAGCGCAGCAGCTCGTGCAGGTAAGGGGGCAACTTAGTCACGTGACTCAGTTGGTATTGCTGATTGGCTCGAACACGGTATGTGTGTATACAGTGGTGCAGTGGTGATTTCATAAGGGGTTGCACTGTGTTTTAATGACGTCACGTGCATGCGCATAAATGTCCCCTCGGCGTGCGAACAGAACAGCTCCGACCAGCATTATGATTATAATGATTATTATGTGCATAACTAGTAGGAAACATGTTTGTATAGGAAATTACTAGTTTTAGTTTAGTTTTTGTAAATATTGCCTTGAAATAGAGAAGCTGAAAGAGGTAGCAGGATGTAGCCTTCAATATATAAAGAAATTATATTGTCAACAGATATGGTGGAAAAACAAACAATGTTTTAAATGTAATTGTAGTTGAATTAACTTAAACTAGAAAAGTAAATACAAACTAAATTAACAATGTAACTTACATTGTTAATTTAGTTTGTATTTACTTTTCTAGTTTAAGTTAATTCAATTAAAGAAATTGTTTTACACACACAAACACAAAAGCAAACTTAAAATAATCAGACAACTTGTATTTGCTTGAACTTCTTTATTTTGAGAAAGAAAAAAAATTACACAACATCACTTACATTTTTTCAATGTAATTTGTTTCACAACAGTGGTTTCAAAACAGTCAAGCAAGCCCCCACCAATGGGTACAGTAAGACCTGCTTTATCAAAGCTATTTAATCTATTTAATCAATATTGGCCTTTGTTGAAAATGTTAGCCCTCTGTACAACACCCTTATCTTCCAGAGGAGGACAGTTTCCTTCTGAAGCACGACTTAAGAAATGTCTCATCCTTCCAGTCGGGACCATTTGTCACATAGTGAGAGGTTCCACAGCTCAAGCAAACCCCCACCAATTGGTACAGGGCTTGTATTTTGGTTTTGCTCTTCTCGTTATTTGTTATGCTATTGTTATGCAAAGACAAGTAGCCAGGTGGCCGTGGGTACTTGGTGGAGTTGGCGCGCGGCACGACGAGTCGAGTGAAAGTTGTGGAACGCATTTTTGTGCGTGCGTGTGCTTCTGCTCAGAAAGGAGGTGGAACGGCGTGCTACTGCGTCCCATGAGCACTGCACCACTGTTTGTATAGCGGACAGGTCTATATGGTAGCTGACAGTCCATGTCAGTACCTACTGGTTCTTAACTCATTCAGCGCCGGAGGCCTAGAGCATCTTAGTTCCTACCACGCCAACGCTCTAAAAGATAGGAATAAGTGGCGGTGTTTGCAGGGCTATATATATATTCTATATTATAGCTATGGATACAATACTATGGCCCATTTGACATCAACTATCTATCGTTCAATATGTGAGAAAGAATGAATTTTTCCATCAATACTTTTGCGTGTTATACCGTGGTGAATATAAGTATAGTTTTAGAGTGATCCTGTCTAATCCCAGAAAACGACGATATGTAGCAAAAATGTGAATTTCACTAAAAGTGTTGCCGTTTCTCGCCTGGACACGCTACTATTTCCAAATCAAATGTATATAATAGGTATTATGTTTCATCATGAATGCATGAAAGGGGGTGGGGTAGGTTTTTGATGCTTTGATCGTCACCAACGGCATATGTTGTGGAGTAACGTTACACACACACATTGCAATCGAGGTCAAATCATGGTTGGATCAAAGCAGGATTGATATAATTTAGTCCTTACCTTCACTAGGAGGTACCCCAAAAAGAATATTCCAATTGTCTGATCGCGAGTCCAAGTACTGGTGTCCATCGTGTCGCCAACATAATCCACCACAACAGATGCATTGGAGGCATTTGACGCTTCTCAATGCGATCGGGATACCCGTTCGCCTCGCCTGACAAAGAAAAGTGCGCCCGGAGACATTTGATCGTTGCACAGGCCAAGATATAAGGTTTCAAATGGTGCTCGATACTGCCACCTAGGTGGATGCGGCCGGTATTGCACTTTGGCATTCTCAGGATGATTCCCCATGTTAACCCCGAGTCCGTGTGCCTGTAATGAATGGAAATATCGAATAAAAGAAATAACGATGAAAACCCGACTATACTCGGGTCTGGCGCTGAACGGTCGGCGAGATAACCCGACTATCCTCGGGTCTGGCGTCCAAAGAGTTAAAGGACCATACCAGTCTACTGTGTAGGTGTATACAGTGTGTGTTTTAGCTGTTACTTACTAAACGCCATTCAAACTGCCATTGATGGAGCACAAAGGGGTGGTAAATACGCCATGAGACTTAAAAGTACGGTAGTTTGATGTGACTCAGCCTTCTGAAGACCACTGTGATATAAACCCTGTTTGACTAGAAGCGCCACACCAAACCTCCGCATTCAGTTGGTTGCTACGAAAATTTGAATAGCTTGTAGTAGAGCAGTGGTTCTCAAACTACGGGTCGCAACCCAAATTGGGGTCGTGGGTAGGTGACAGTGGGGCATTGGCAAGTAAAAAAGAAAATAATTATTCATAAATTTTTTTAATGTTCTGGCAACATTTTGGCTAAATATGCCTAGTTTTTATAAATGTGTATTGATAACATAGGGCTGTAATTACATTTTTCTTTTATAAATATGCATGATCAAGTTCAACAACGTGTGCTTTTATTTTGATATTCCTTAATTCAAGTTCAAGTTCAAGTTTCTTTATTAGTTGTCATACAGAAGTACAGAATACTTTTATACAAAATGCTTATTTCTGTTTCGTTCCAGAGACTGTGCTAGGCAAAAATAGATAATAAAATAAGTATAGCAAGTATAAAATAGAAGTCAAAGTACGTAGACAAAAATGTTCAGTATATACATATATACAATGCTCTATGTAGAGTAGAAGTAACTGAGTTACCATACAATATACTATACAGTGCAAAGCAGAAGTGGGATGAGATACAATTTAGGTACAATATAATTTACAGTAAGGTGTAACACCCCTTCCTGACAGGGAGCGACGCGAGCGAGCGTGATTGCGAAAATGATTAAAATGTATTCGTTTCAATCAGACTATCCTGACCTACCGCGAGCGACAGCGAACTGAGCGGCGATGTCGCTCCCCCCTCAAATATTCGCTCGCTGTGTCTCTAGTTGAGCGATTACGCGGCTGAGTCCCGCCCCTAAACACTTTTTATTGGTCGAGAATCGCAGGCTGCTTTGCCCCTGTGCTTCCAGGTAAATACACACAAACAGACACACTCGGACAAGCGCCGCGTCATATCAGGACAGTGTCGCGCGCGATTTCGTCTCCAGTTCGCTCGCTCGCTGCCTGTCAGGAACCGGTGTGATGAGGTATGGGTTGTAGTGCAAATTCTTTACCGATAAATATAAAGTGTGCTTAGGTGTACTAAAGTGGTTAAAGTGGGTGCTGCAGTGAGTTGTATGTTTAAAGTGAGTGTGGATGTGTGTGCTGTGAGTGCATTTGATGGTTGTTACATAGTGTTATTGTTCGTTGAGCATCCTGATGGCCTGGGGATAGAAGCTTCTTCTGAGTCTTTCTGTGCTTGCCATGAGACTCCTGTATCGCTTGCCTGACCGCAGCAGTTCAAAGAGCCAGTTGTTTGGGTGGCTCGAGTCTTTGATAATTTTCCTAGCCTTGCCCATGCACCGCTTGTTGTAAATGCCCTGGAGAGTCGGAAGCCCCCCTCCAATTGTGCGTTCGGCTGAGCGGGCCGCGTGAATATTAAAGGCAACCAACTTGTGTTCGGCTTTTCTCTGATTGGCCGCGCCCCCCCGCCCCCACGCGCAGGCAAGCGCACGTCCCAAATGAAATCCAAGGAGCAAGCGAGCGGCAAGCGAGCGGCAGGCTGCTGTTCCAACCAACTTGTGTTCAGCTGCGGTAGCAGTGGACATACAGTACACCTCCTATCTATGTTGGGATTATGTTTGGTCATGACAAAACAATAAAAATCGCTGACAGAGCTCTCATATTTGCGAATGCATAAACTATATCTTAAATTATGGCGGATATAGTTTATGCATTCGCAAAATATGAGAGCGCGCCGCTGTCATTGAAGGGCTTCCTACAACAGAGCACCGCCGCTGCTGCTGCTGAAGCTGTATCAAGCCGGCGGCGGTGCACGGACGCCGGGGAAAAACCACCGCGTCGCCCCGCTGGCGCTTCAGGCTCAGCAGCCTCCACGGGCGAAATAACATATAACGTTACAGTTCCACACTGATGTACAGTGAGTGTCTAATATGGCTGTCGCGAAGTCATGCCTCTCCCTCTGAAAGCCCATCCACGCT
This sequence comes from Notolepis coatsorum, assembly GCF_963971535.1. Taxonomy (NCBI): domain Eukaryota; kingdom Metazoa; phylum Chordata; class Actinopteri; order Aulopiformes; family Paralepididae; genus Notolepis; species Notolepis coatsorum. The sequence continues at coordinate 99,053,942 of NC_140172.1, read as the reverse complement.
GTGTATCATAGACTACCAGATTCGCACTTGTGTATAAACAAAGCCCATACAGTTATGAAATGCGCTGAACTAGAAAGCGTAAAGTTATTATGTTTCGCGTTCCATTGATTAACGCCATTACCTGCTGTGCTGTAGGAAGCAGAGGTACAGTAAGTTACAGTAGGTGTAGGTTACATGTTTAATCAAAGCCCATACAATTTTTCATAATATTTCAAATATCATAATGATGTGTTTTCTATATTATATCCACAATCATTCATCTAAAAAATTGTATGGGCTTTGATTAAACATGTAACCTACACCTACTGTAACTTACTGTACCTCTGCTTCCTACAGCACAGCAGGTAATGGCGTTAATCAATGGAACGCGAAACGTAGTCTATGATACACAGCGTGGATGGGCTTTCAGAGGGAGAGGCATGACTTCGCGACAGCCATATTAGACACTCACTGTGGAACTGTAACGTTATATGTTATTTCGCCCGTGGAGGCTGCTGAGCCTGAAGCGCCAGCGGGGCGACGCGGTGGTTTTTCCCCGGCGTCCGTGCACCGCCGCCGGCTTGATACAGCTTCAGCAGCAGCAGCGGCGGTGCTCTGTTGTAGGAAGCCCTTCAATGACAGCGGCGCGCTCTCATATTTTGCGAAGCGATTTTTATTGTTTTGTCATGACCAAACATAATCCCAACATAGATAGGAGGTGTACTGTATGTCAAATGTCGGTCATGTGGTGGAAGTGTTTAGTACAGTCACACAACAGAACACCGCTGTAGAGTACAGTCACACAACAGAACACCGCTGGTTCGACCAGCGCTTTTGCCGCGTCTCTCTTTGCGCAAGGGCGTGTGCTAGTGGATTGATTGATTGGCCGTGTGGCCAATCAGAGAAACGCTGAACGAAAAGCTGAACACAAGTTGGTTGCCTTTAATATTCACGCGAGCGGGCCACTCTCTGTAGTCTGCTACGGTCTTGTGCGGTGCTATTCCCAAACCAGGAGGTGATATTGCCAGTCAGTGTGCTCTCTATTGTGCATGAGTAGAAGTTCTTAAGGATCTTCTGACTGACTTGGAACTTCCTTAGGCGTCTGAGGAAGTAGAGGCGTTGCCATGCCTTCTTCACAACACTGTCAATGTGTGAGGTCCATGTCAAGTCCTCGGATATGTGGACTCCGAGGTACTTAAAACTGTTCACTCTCTCAACGGGTGCCCCATTGATGCTGAGGGGGCTGTAGTCCCTGACCCCCGACCTCCTAAAGTCCACAATCATCTCCTTTGTTTTGCTGACGTTCAGGGAGAGGCTGTTCTCTTGGCACCATCCCGCTAGAACCTTGACCTCCTCCAGGTAGGCCCTCTCGTCGTTTGCAGAGATCAGGCCCACCACTACTGTGTCGTCAGCAAATTTCCACATTGAAATTACACGTTACATAAAGTGTGAGATCGCCAAAAAAAATCCTAAATGAAATGGGGTCACGGTATGAAAACGTTTGAGAAACCCTGTAGTAGAGTAATAGAGTAACAATAGGGATTCTCACAAGGGTAAATTACCTATGCCTTGTGATTTTCATGTTTCGTGGAGCACGTTTTCAACCCTTTTCAACAATCAATGGTAGTGTGAAAGGTAGGCTGATATCTACCAAAACATACACTTTATATACATATGCACATGAAATATGTTTAACCCTTTCACTACCACACTACCAAAGGGTTAACCCTTTCACTGTGACGATACAGAAGGTTAACCCTTTCACTGCCCCACAACAACAGGTTAACCCTTTCACTACCACACCACAGACGGTTAACCCTTTCACAACCACACTACATACGGTTAACCCCTTCACAACCACACCACAAAAGGTTAACCCTTTCACTGCCACACCACAAAGGGTTAAGACGGGGACAATCTCGTGAGAAGTCAAAATGAGACTGGTGTGGTCCTTTAATGGCAACGATGGCACTTTTCCATGGCTGTTGGCAAATCTGCTTTCACATCCTCCTTCACACCGACTCACTTCTTTGTTCCTCGTGGCACAAGAGAGGAAACTCCTGTGTGCCTTTTTACCACAGACCATCCATGTATAGCAGCTACACAGACCATCCATGTAGAGCAGCTACACAGACCATCCATTATTTATTTGTTTATTTATGGATCCCCATTAGTCTACACCCATGGGTGAAAGACTATTCTTCCTGGGGTCCTAACACACAACCTACAACATTACAGTACATTACATTACAGTAACAAAAAAACAATAAAAACATAAACACCTTAGCCTAAGCACATTCTCAACATCTTCGAAATAAAATTAAAATTAAAACACACAAAGGCTCCAACCACAAATACAATACTAACTAAACTAACTAACTAAACTAACAATACTAACTAAATAAATCAGTAACTCAACTGTATATCACCATTCATAACAGCATCCTTCAACTTTTTCTTAAAAGTTAATTTGTTGCTAGTTTGTATAGCACCTACACAGACCATCCATGCACCAGCACCTACACAGACCATGATGTGCCTTCACTCGTCAGTTAGCAGAGCAAGTACCAGTGTTGTAGGACTCGAGTCCAGGACTCTGACTGATTTTCAGGACTCGTGACTCGACTTGGACTTGAGCATTGACTGCATTCAGACTCAGAAGGTGCAGACGAGGACTCAGACTTGTTCATTGATAAATACAGCTGTTTAAAAAATAAAACTTGTGTAATAATGAATGAATGAATGAATGAATGAATGAATGAATAGTTTATTTCGGTCTTTGTTTACAACAAATCAAAAACACACTTGTGTGGACCTACAAAAAGAAAAGATCACAAATGTACATATTCAAGTAAGCTCACATACTGTACAAAATCCCAACTCAATGACCAAAAAAAGGAATAGGCTGAAGCACTGCTTATTTTTTGCCTATCCTTTACAATTCTTAAAAACAAAATATATTTTAATATTAAAAAACCTTAAAATATGCTGCAAGATAAGAGAGAGAAAAAAGAAGATGTTTTACTCAAAACTGTACTCCTGAATTATTTTACTTATTTTACTAAATCTAAAAAAGAAATTATAATGGGCCCTAATCATTTGAAATGGTCATTTAT
>NC_140172.1:98920847-99048347 GCF_963971535.1 Notolepis coatsorum | reverse complement strand
TGATGTATTATCATTATTATTTATTTATAACAATTTGTTAATATATACGTATATATATATATATACACACATCTTTAAATAAAAAATTATGTTTTACAAAATAACAAGTATAAAACGATTAAACAAACCACATATACCTGAAGATGCTGAACAACTGCTTTGTTGTTGTTGAATCAAGTCAAATCCTAGGTAAGTGTGTATTGTGCGCGTGAACGTTGGCGTGAACGTGTGGCACACTCCATAGGTTTCGTTTTGCGGTAAATTAAACGTTGACGCAATCAGACTTAAAAAGATTTATAAAAAAAAACATGATTCGGTCAAGCCCAGATTAAGAATTCAGAGGCCTCTGGGCCAGACTCTTGTGGAGGCCCCCACACACACACGTGCACGCACAGTGACGTTTTTATAATATAAAACATTGGTGGGGCAGCCACCAACCAAGGCTACATAGCAGTACAACAAAAAAAAGCTACAAAATTACAGTAATCCTGCTACTGATGCGTTTTTAACACGTCAACAAACAGCTATCCATCGAGAGAGAAAGTATATATTTTTTTAAGTATTGAAAATGTCTCCTGTTCGACAACCTAGGTTATCTAACTATTGCACTGGTGCAACTAGAAACACTGGCCTGGCCTGCTTCTAAGTTCAGTGGCCTGAACGCAAAAAAAAAATAAAAAATTGACATTATTTTTTTATTTATTTTTTTTATCATCTGGTGACCCCCCAGCACCTCCTACCGATTTAAAGTTCCAACGTGGCTGGTCGTCAGGTGTGTTAAATACGTTCTCAGATACATTCACACCTAACTTGTGAATGAAATGTGTTACATTCCATTCATGGAGGCAATTAGGCATTGTCTTTAGTCTGTGCTTAAGCGAGGGAACATTTATGCGCGGGAGCGCGCATGCACGTGGCGTCATTAGCGTGCATGCAATCAGAGTTGATATGAGGAACGCACCTCTAGTTATTCTGTCAGTTTCATGATGGCTTTGTTTGAAAATGTTAAATGCAGGAAAACACAACCAGAAAATTGTCATTTTGATAACTTTAATATTTCAATTTGGAAGGTGAACAAAGAAAGAACAGTTCTGCAACAGTGCAGTTTGTGACTTGCTCCCGCGCATAAATGGGTATTGGGTATAAGCAATAAAAAAAAAAAGGAAAAAGGACAATTTATTTTTCCATTGAACAAAACTTATTTTATTACAGTGCACAAACATGTCATCACCAGTGTTGTGCTAGTTACTAGTTATATACATGTGTTTAGATGGGGGGATGGCGCCATCCTCAGGAAGAAAAAAACCCTTCACAAACTCATCTCTGAGGCACTGTATATTACAATTAGAATGATTTTAAATTAAACTGTACAGGCTGTGTATTTCAAAATATGTGTTTAACATGGGAGTCAACCTGACAATTTCTGTCACTAGGTTGGTGATGGAGAGACAAATATGCCCATCGCTAATAGTGATTTCTTTTTAAGAAAATATATATGGATTATTGGAATGTGAGTCAAAGATGTGACACTGAGCTACTTTCCTGGCATATACATAAAATATAGCCAACGCTATCCAGTGGTGGCTGCTTACCAAATTTTTTGGTGAAGCACATTTTTAATTTTTAAAACATCCCCCACTGTGTGTGTCAGTGGTGGCTGGTGCGTTAAAAAATTGGGGAGGACGGGAGAGATTAAAAAAAATTTTAATAAAGAAGTCTGAAATTCAAGCTTTCTTTAACTACGAGGCATTTATTCATCATATAATTTTTTTTTATAATATCAAACAGTAGACTGAGTCTGTGCTAACCGAATACAGAAGCCATGTTCGCTGGATTTTGGGGGGGGGGGGGGATATCTTTGACTTGTATTGGTCCCCTTGATACCACATTGTTGGGTATGGCCTATGACACTTGGCCATAGTGCATGGTCTTGTGAGGTCAAACCTTTAGTAGTGGTGGTGATACTGCTGCTTGTAGAGGTGGGTGACACGTCATCTTCATGATGCAGGTGTTATGGTCTCACTGAAGGTGGATGTTGACGAACAGGGTTCCTGCAAGTTTCAACAGGTTACATTTAAGACTTTTTAAGACCTTTTTAAGACCACTTTCAATAGAATCTAATATGTTGCCATGCCAGCAAAGAACTATTTGTGCCTCCCTCAAAACTTAGCAGAGGTAGATGCTTAGAGCATGAAAGTATTGCATCAAGTTCAATGTCATAACATTTTTAATTTTTAATATTTTGTTAAATTTTTTTTCTTCATGATTACCACTAAGAACCTAACTCAACATATCTATCAAAGATTACAAAGATTTCCGAATTGTAACCACTTATATTCCTGTTTGTTTGATAGTACCTGCATTTTTATGACAAAAAAAGACACAAAACGGGATATTTATATTATTTCTATATGTTTTCGACATCATATTCCAGCGTGTCAAACCAGCGCACATTAGTTGTGATTTACCCCATGTGGTGATTTAGAAAAAGAATTTACTCATTTGGTCAGGAATTGGTGAAACGCTAACGTTATAAAATACCCTGTTATCACTTGGATATCAAGCCGGGTTAGAGAGACAGTTTCAGGGGTAGTGGGAGGGACTGAATGCCCCCCTCTAGCCTCACACTGAACACCCCCGCCTCAGAGCGAGGTAGAGCGGGCACAGTGACACACAGCGCGCGGTAGGCAGGCACATATAGGACCATGAAAGCACACGTGTGCGTCTCCTAAATATCGGGTCTTTCCCCATATTTTCGCTAATTGAAGTGCATCGCGAATATGTCTAGCAGGCCGATATCTACACGGTGGGGAAGGCCCGCGTGGATCCGTGGAAGATTCACCCGGTGGGAGGCGATCTGAGCCCCCCCGGCGACCACACAATGAATTCAACAAAGTTTAGATTCACACAGTTTTGTACTTACCTAACGAGTTGCTGCATATTGGTCTGAAACACAGACAAAAGTCATCATAAAGCCAAATGGTAATATAATCCAGGTAGGTCTGTGCGTAATTTCAACAGTAAAGTGGTTGAAAGTCCCAGCTTGTGAATCGAGTCATCCTCCCCTCGCCTCCCCTCCCCACGGAGCAATTCTGCAGCCTGCAGACCAGAGAGTATCCGCCTCTTGGCAGACATGTGGCGCCTCCCTAGGCGGTAGCAACAGCCATAGGACAATTGCGCCACCGTGTGTAGAAATCCGGTAACAGCATTTCTGGAGGATTGCATTGACTCCCTACATGCTGAAAAAGGCGTTCATCTTTTAATTTGATTGAAAATGTTATTAATGATTGCAGATTAAAAAACAGCGTTTAACATGGGAGTCAATGGCAAGAAATAAACCCTTATGGTTAATTCCCAAGCTAAAGTGTGTAACAATTTTTTTAGAGCCATCCAAATGATTATCTTTTCAAATTCTGTAAATATATGTAAAATAATAATAATAAGTTCTACACACAAACACACACAAATAAAAGCTAAAAACAGGAAAAAGGCGCTAAGGAGGCACAGGAAAATGACTAAGAAGTAATTCCATATGTATTGGTCTGATAGGCTATTACCATACTGCTTACTTTGCAGCCTGGCCATTTCCCCCCCACCCCCCAAACACATTTTTCTTTTTTTTTAAGATTTCTTTTTTTTTTACAGTAGAGAGAGAGAGGAAGAGCGGGAGACAGTGTGGGGGGAAGACATTCGGCAAATGATGCCGGGTCCGGGAATCGAACCCGGGTCGGCCGTGCCGCGACGCAGCACGTTACATGGTTCGCCACTTGGGCGCCCCCCCCAAACACATTTAAACATGATACAGAGAAGTTATCGCAACATAGAAGTAATTTCCATCTACCATCTCATTAAACACTGTGTAAAGTTAGCTTGGTGTATTGAATCTACCATCTCTCATTAAACACTGTGTAAAGTTAGCTTGGTGTATTGAATCCACTATCTCTCATTAAACACTCAACTGTGTACAGTAAGTTAGCTTGGTGTATTGAATCTACCATCTCATTAAACACTGTTACAGTTAGCTTGGTGTATTGAATCTACCATCTCTCATTAAACACTGTTACAGTTAGCTTGGTGTATTGAATCTACCATCTCTCATTAAACACTGTGTTACAGTTAGCTTGGTGTATTGAATCTACTATCTCTCATTAAACACTCAACTGTGTACAGTAAGTTAGCTTGATGTATTGAATCTACCATCTCTCATTAAACACTGTGTTACAGTTAGCTTGGTGTATTGAATCCACTATCTCTCATTAAACACTTAACTGTGTACAGTAAGTTAGCTTGGTGTATTGAATCTACCATCTCTCATTAAACACTGTTACAGTTAGCTTGGTGTATTGAATCTACCATCTCTCATTAAACACTATCATCTATCTATCTATCTATCTATCTATCTATCTATCTATCTATCTATCTATCTATCTATCTATCTATCTATCTATCTATCTATCTATCTATCCATCTATCTATCTATCTATCTATCTATCTATCTATCTATCTATCTATCTATCTATCTATCTATCTATCTATCTATATATCTATATATATATATCTAACTGTGCATCTTGGGGTAGAAGGAAGAAAAAAACACAGCTGATTATTATTATTATTATTATTATTATTATTATTATTACCGCGGCGCGCAGCATTTACTGCAAAACAAGCACACTGTGTAAACATGTCTCGTGGACAGACTTGGGCGAAGTGAAAGCCCTAATCGACATATGGGCAGAAGACCAAATAAAACGGCTACTTGTGGGCACAACGAGGTGTACAAGTTGTTTAGCGAGAGGATGGCGGTAATGTGAATTATAATCGAACGATGGATCAATGCCACGCCTCTGCTACTGCTACTATCACGCTTCACGCAGTTTGTGTTGACGCGCATTTCACTTCCTGAAGGGGAGGGATTTCCACTCTCCATTGTGTCCAATAGACGAGCGTCCTTTTCGACCGCGTGACATTGTTCAGATAGTTTGGTGCGCCTGACAAATTGCTGTGTGAATGCAGACGAACCAAATGATGAATGCAACAATGTTGCAACTTCACCACCAGAACCGCACCGAGTCCACCAAAACTATATGTGAAAGCACCCTTAGTTAGCTTGGTGTATTGAATCTACCATCTCTCATTAAACACTGTGTTACAGTTAGCTTGGTTGGTGATCATCATTGATGTAATGTAAGCTAAGCTAAAGTTAGCTAACAAAATCGGCTGGCTAACGTTAGCATCCAAGCTAACACTTTACTTACTTTTTCATCCTCAACTTTCTTTCTGATCCAGATGCTGAATTGATATCCGCTATCAGCACCGGTGGGTCATGATCCCGATCTGCCTCATTCGTGTCGGGGCTGGGATGTGGAGATGCGGGCGTGACAGCAGACTCTACGTCTAGTCACTACGCTATGAAAGTAACAGTGACAGCCACCTGTAGTGGAGGCCCCTCGTCACTAGGGGGAGCTCGAGGCCCACGGGCCACGGCCCAAACGTTAATCCGGGCTTGGATTCGGTTGATACCCTTACAAGTACCCGATTCCGTACCCATCCCTACTACACACACATAGTAGTGAAGAAGGCGCGGCACCTAAGGAAGTTCAAAGTGAGTCAGATCTTAAAGAACTTCTACTCATGCACAATAGAGAGCATCACCTCCTGGTTTGGGAATAGCACCGCACACAACCGCAGCAGACTGCAGAGAATATTTTGTTGTTACCCTAGTGGGAGTATTTTTTTTGTATTACAATTCCATTATGATTTTATGTCCTTTATGTATTTACAAAATATAATTAGACATTATAGATGTCTCTGCAATGTGGTCTCTTGTCTTCATTGTATTATTTTTCATATCCACTAGATGGAGATCGGTAGGATTAAAGCACTGATATTCAGGGATCTAGTCATCTTGAAAAGTCTGAATCTGGATCAGGGTAGATCTTTCTATCTTCAAGAGAAGAAGGTAACTCTCCTTCTATCTTCAAGAGAAGAAGGTAACTCTCTTCCTATCCTGAAAATCCTATCCCAAAATCTGGCCAAGTTGTCTGATCCTGGATCACAAAAAAAAGTGATTTCAAAATGTGATGGGATCAGATAGGGAACTACCGGGCCCTGGACCCACAACAAAACAGGATTTGTCTTGAGGTTTCGTCTTCAAAGTTCCTCAAGACTCCTGTTGGGGTTGCCGTGTCACAGCCGTGACATTCTGACATGTAGATTCAGATTCAGATTATTTTATTGTCACTTATTTTAGTACTTTACAGCAAGAACAGTGAAATTATATTTATTGTGGTCCCTCGACCATAGCAGCTTCTATCTTAATAATAAGATAGATTCTTAATAATATATTTTATTATAAATATAAAAATATTTAGATAAAAATACAATACATTTAGCATAGAATAAAATAAGATTACTAAAAATAAAGATTACTATTTACAGTTCTAAAAGTGTGCAGTGTAGATCAGGATGTATATATTATACTATATACATTTTAAATAACAAAGATGGCTATGTACAGTACATGTACAAAAAAATGTGTGTAATGAGTAATGTGCAAATGTGTATAATGTGAGAGTGTATATATGTAATATATGTAATCACAATTTCTGTGACTTAATCTTCGCAAGCATTTCTTAGTCTGTATAATCCTAGCATTATATTGATAGGTTAGTGTGAGGTTTTTGTCCATTGCTCACTTACTCGCTCTGTTCCTTTAAGCCTACTCGCTCTGTTTCCATTAGTTTTCTGTTAATCATTGCATTCCCCTATTCACACGCTTCTTCCCATAGACGTCGTTGATTGGTGCTCCCCCAACCACACGCTTGTCAATCACATCCCTCAGCTGTCACTGCTTGTCAATTAAGCTTGCCCTGATTATTTATACCCCGTTTCCCCATTCAAGTTTTGTTGGATCGTTTTGATATTTCAGTTGCATTCGCCATTCCTGCCTTGCCTGCTGTTTTTTCCCTGTGCTTTGCCTCCAGGATATTCAAGAAGCATTCCTCTTGGACACCCTTTTCCCGTGGCGACGCGCTCGCTCCGTTCTGTTCCAACGCTCTTTACGCACAGCGCCTGGGTGAGTTTTTATGACTGTCTTTGATCCTATTCCGTTTTTCGTGTGTTTTTATAACACTGAAGATTTCCTGCTTTTTATCAGACAGTCACTCACCCAGCGTTTAGCCCTTTTTGGATTGTTTCATTGGGATAATATTTTGGCCTAACATCGCCCACTGTGTGTTTACACACCGAAGATATTATCACTTGGATTTGTATTTTGGGACTTCGCTCACAGTGTTTATTTTGCACCGAAGATTTCTTTCATGTGGGATTGTGTTTGGAACGTTACTCACAGTGTGTATATACACCGAAGATTCAGTCACTTGGATAACTCTGTTTTTGGGTACAAGTCACCTCTCCTGTCACCTGCTCTGTTCCAACTGCACTCTGAGCTAACTCGCTCCCTCTCTCCCTCTCGGTCCCGCAAACACCTCGGAGATTCTGCCGAGAGAAGTCTGCAGAGCGGCTCTGACGTCATCGTCTGTTTCCCCAGACTACCATCCCGGGAGAAGCTGCAGAGCAGCAACATTCATCCTTGCTTGTATTCCAGTCTTTGTTTGAACTCTACCAAGTCTATGCTGTTTATTTAGTGTAAATAAACAAGCCCTTGTTTTTGGCAACTCTGAATCCTACTCTCTTGTGTCGTTGCGTTTGGGGTCGGTGTCAAACCATAACAGTTAGGGGGTTAAATATTGCTCCAAAGTTAGGCAGTATTTTTGCAGCCAGAATCCTATGGCTGGAGCACAATACAAAACTAGAGATCACAAAGAATCTGTAGACACCAACTAGGTCATGCTAGCTAACCAGGAAATGAGCTAAATATTGCACCAAAGTGTAGCAATTATCTATTCATTTAATTATCCAATAATGTTTTTTGTACATTTGAAGGTAAATACATTTGAATGATTATGTGTCCAGTCCACATTTTTGGGCATAAACATAAAATGTGATGGTATTGAATATTGACACAAAATATTGTTCGTTTGCTGCAATCCATCCAGTCTGCTCTTACACAGTTACAAAGACACACACACACACACACACACACACACACACACACACACACACATACACACACACATACACACACACACACACACACACACACACACACACACACATTTAGAATATATTATTTATGTCCACATAAAGACAAAGTTTAAAGGACACAAATATTAACAGTGCACTTGTACATTGTGGGATTATTCCGATACAATCGTGCCACAGTGGCAACCAAAGTTACTGACTCACATGGATGATGAACCTGACAATCTACACACAGCTCATGGGTACAGATAGCAGCGTCTTCTCCAAATTGCCCGGCTGCCAATAATTGCTGACACTGAGCAATATTTTGCTAATTGTTTGGCTCTTCTCTTCGGAAGACCGGCCAACTGAAGGCCTCTAACACCCAATTTATGGACATGACCCAGGCTTCCAAATATGAAGACTAAAAGTTTCCAGTTGTAGCCGAGTTGTGATATGGTATGGTCTAACAGTTGACTCAGTGTGTTAATGATTCTCTCTCCTTCGTGTGTGTGTGTGTGTGTGTGTGTGTGTGCGTGCATGTGTGAGTCTGTGCGTGAGTCTGTACGTGTAATGATGAGTACAGGTTATTTATATGCCCCGCCCACTTCTGCTGTTGTCTCCTAATTTCCTTTAGCTGAACTATGTGATAAAGATGCTAGCTAGTGTACATATTCCCAAACCAAAACTGTTGAGATAGCTTATTATCCTCCTAATAAAGGTATCTGTAAAGAAATAGGACAAGGGTCATGGAGTTCTTTCCATTCAAAGTTGTATTTTTAATCTAATCAAACACCAACCCTGTTATTCAGTAATGCAACCGACAACAAAAACAAACAAAGATAATAATTTGGCCTGACATCAGGCACATTCAAACGATAACGTATATAGTCTTAGCTTCCTTCTCTGATATCCGATTCCTGGTATCGGTATATAGCGGCTCCAGTGATGAGGAGGCAGAGGCAGCTACCTGACTGTTGAGGGTTAGGCTGTAGATTAGTGTCAGTGAGTCACCTGCTGCACAACCTGAGAGGATATGGCTTTGTGTAAGGTAACACGCTGTGACACAGAGAGGGGGGAGAGAGAGAGAGAGAGGGAGAGAGAGAGACAGAGGGAGAGTGAGAGACAGAGGGAGAGGGGGAGAGAGAGAGGGGTGGGAGAGAGAGAGAGAGGGGGAGAGAGAGAGAGACAGAGGGAGAGACAGAGGGAGAGGTGGAGAGAGAGAGAGGGAGAGAGAGAGAGGGGTGGGAGAGAGAGAGAGAGGGAGGGAGAGAGAGAGAGAGGGAACACAGAGTCGGCAGTCTGTGTGTGTTTGGTAAACATACCTGAGATACTGTATGTTGGTGGGGGGGTATGAGTCAGAGGAATAATAGCCTTTCTCCTGGGTACACATGCATGTACGTGCGCGTGTACACACACACACACACACACACACACACACACACACACACACACACACACAAACACATACACAGTGTCTAAACGGGTCACCTCCCTGCCTCCCATATCCAGTCACATACACAGTCGTAGCTCAATTTTCTTAAAAGCACTTTCTCAAATGTTTATATTCATATTTTATTATATTATATTATTTGTATATATTTTGTTGAAACTAGAAGAACACTGTGTTGATTGATGTGTGTGTATGTCAAGCTGATCGGAGTCACACACAGGCTCTCGAGGGAGTGCACCTGCTCCGAAAGAGAGGACCTAAGTGGGAACGCGACTTCCTGTTTGCTTCACACGCCACTTGTCCTATCCTATCCTATCCCACCCCGTCCCGTCCCGTCCTGTCCTCCCGTCCCGTCCTATATTGTACCACCAGCCCCACCTCGCTTGCGAGCGACTTCTTTGGCTTTACTTTGCGCAATGTCTAACTGCCCCTGTGACTTGGAGCGGTAGAATAGGGAGGTGTAGTGGTTACATCATTTTCGTTTTTTCCTGTTCCACCTTCTGTGGAATGCAATGTATTTCCCCATTGACCATTTCTAAATCGTCTCGTTTTAGATAAATAAAGCATTAATGTTGGCATGGTGTACCTTTCTGTGCGTATTGTAATTTTGGAGACTGGGAAAATACAGTGTTCTTACCTTGTAGTAGTACTTGTGGCCTGTATTAGTACTTGTAGCTGGTTAGGAGCCACTTGTATTAGTATTTGTAGGAGTGACAGGAATATTTAGGAAAGTAGACACATCCCAGCCCCGACACGAATGAGTCTTTACACTTCTGTAAAGAGAGACTTTGCAAATAAAGCATTTGGATATCTTTACTTTGCACTGGAGCGGCTGTGGACATTGCTTTTCTTTATCAACAAACGTACTACTCACGAGTAAGGAATTTGACCAGTGGAGTGGATCGTCGGCCCTCACAACATGAAAATATTCGCAATTAACACTTTAATCGCCGAAGACGCTGTGCAGCGTCTTTCCCCGCCATGCTTATTCTGCCGAAGACGCTGGACAGCGTCTTTGATATCAATATTTCAAAAATCTGTGATCGAAATCATATTTCTCCCCCGGAGACATTATATGTACTGGTGAGCCCCTCTCAACTCCCCAACGGTTCAAGAGCGCCATCTGGTGGCCGATCGGCCGCTCGCCCAAACAGGAAGTGATGCGGATGAAGTGGTGCTCACCCATATTTCGTCCGGGCACTCGCTATCATTAGCAGGACTCCATCTTGACACAATGGATGTTGATCGGTTGCAAATAACTCGATAAACAACATGATTTGGACGTATATACAATTATACAACCTGGAAATGGATCGGATATTTCAACATCCCATAATAGAAAAATGTCTGTTCCACGCTCATCTTCCAACGGCGCAAGGAAGCTACGGTGAGTTTCAGCGTTATTTTTTAATGTCTTCGATACTAACTGCTCTAATGATCATATCACCCATACTAGATGAATGATATAACGTTGCCCACGGAATTATAAACGACCCCCCCCCATCCGGTCAACATCAGATCATACGTAGTAACTCCTAGAAGCACGTCCAGTTGAAATTTTTTATCTCGCACAGATTCCTACCAAACTGTATTTGATCATCAATATAATGCATTTAGGGCTATAAATCAAGTTCTGGAGAAAGCTGCAGAAAACGATAAAAACATACTTATACTTTAGACCGTATTTTAGTATGAATATGTGAATGAAAAAGTATAACGTTGCTACACCCTGAACAATAGATATAGGACGTTGAATGGGCCATAGTAATGTCAATTTAGCAATACAATTTAAAAAGTTATAGCCCTGCAAAGAAGGGGAACTTCTCCATGTTAAATAGGGCTGGCGAGGGATGGTAAATTATGAATTTAACCCCGGCGATCAAAGTGTTAATCGTAAAGGTAGCAAAATAACAACGTTTATGTTTTTGTTCGCTTGGAAACTACACTGCTATTTGGCGCTGCTGACTGACGTCACCACAGCCTAGCCTCCTGCCTACTAGTCACAGACCTAGGATCAGATTTCCCTTACATTCCATAAGCTTAACAATTCGTACAATGGGAAAATAACTGACCCTGAATCTGTGGCTAGTATCTGTTTCACCCAACACTAGTGCTCCGTGTTCATAGCCATTTATCTCTAAAGCTAACCACTATTTGTAAAAGCCACAACCATGTTACCATATTTGTATTTATAATTAAAATCGTATAACGTTATTTCGCTGCATATTAAATCACTGTAAATACTAATGTAAATCATTGTGTCGTTAGTTAATAGCTAGCTAGCTTGCTAGTCGGCATTCCCGAAACTCCTAACATGCCCCGATTTAAAATGGTTCTCTCCTCTTTGTATACCTTTGTCCTCACAAACAAAGTATTCTGCCAGGGAACTTATGGATTGATTGATTGATTGATTGATTGATTGAAAACTTTATTAACAGATTGCAGAATGGGTACAGTACAGTACAGCTCAATACATACAATTGTTAAGGGGATGCAGACCAGAGGAAGACTTTCGTCTTGTTTACATCAGGGTCCCCCATTTTCAATTAATAAAAAACATATTATGACATACATGACTTACAGATAGACAGTACTGCTACATCTATACATTTATGACATACCAGATTTGCAAATACAGTACTGTTTGTGATAAAAAAAGAGTCCAGAAAAGAGAGTATATACATTTGATGTAGAAACTGTACATTGGAGGAGGTTGGGTAGGTGGGGTGGGGTTGAGTGGGTGGGCGGGGCGGGGGACTGTACATTGGAGGTGGTTTGGTGGGTGGGGGGGCGAGGGGTTGGGTAGGAGGGGTGGGTGGGGGACACTGTACAACTGTACAAGCAAAACTGTACATTGGAATATTGACAAAACCATACTTGGTAATTTACTGTACATTGGAGGGGGTTGGGTTAGGACATTTACAGGGGCCAGTTTCGAATTGCAGTCTCCCGTAGGTGTTCTTTGAGAGTGGTTTTGAAAGTGGGTAGTGATTCACATTCCTTTACAGCTTTGGGTAGGGCGTTCCACATTGATGTGGCATAATTGCTAAATGTGTTTAGTCCCTTGTTTGAGCCGAATCTGGGTTTAACATGATTTGTGGAGCTCCCTCTGGTGTTGTGATCGTGGTATTCACTGACCTTTGGGAAGTATTTTGACATGTACATGGGTACCTTGGTCGTGTAGTGTATCTTGTAGACCAGGCCCATTGCAAGTTGCTGTACTCTGTCGTCTACTCTAAGCCATCCTAGGTTGTCAAAGTGGGCAGGGGTGAGGTGGGTTCTAGGAGTAAGGTCAAGCAGTAGTCTGACCAGTTTGATGTTGAGATGTTTGTAATTTTGTTTTTAGCGCCTTTGAGGTGCTTTGGTACCATGAGGTGCAAGCATAGTCGTAGTACCCTTGAATGAGTGCTCCTGCCAGAGTATTCAGGGTATTCTTGTTTACCAGAGAGGAGATCCGGTACAAGAATCGAGTTCGTTGGTTGACTTTTTTTTATTACATTGGATGCCATTTTGTCACAGGAAAGATTTGCCTCTAGGATGGAACCCAGGTAGGTAATTTCTTCTTTCCTTGTGACAATATTGTCACCCACTGTAACTGAGAAGCCGTCGGTCTTGCTGAGTTTGTTATTTGAACCGAAGAGAATGGACTCTGTTTTGCCCATGTGTAATGATAGTTTGTTATCAGCGAGCCATATGCAGATTTTGCCTAGTTCAGAGCTGAGGGTTTTTTCAACCTGTAACTTGTTCTTGTCAGAGACCAGCAGGGCTGAGTCGTCCGCAAACAGGAACAAGTTGCAGTCACAAGCTGACGACATGTCATTTGCATAAATTAGGAACAGTAGCGGTCCTAGTATGCTTCCTTGTGGAACACCACAGCTCACTGTGGGGGGGGGGGGGTAGGGTACCGTTTACCTCCACCATCTGTTCTCTCCCCTCCAGGTAGGATTGCATCCAGCTCACTGATAGACTATCAAAACCAATTGCTTTTAGCTTGTCAATCAGAATGGTGTGATTGACAGTGTCGAAGGCCTTTTGTAGGTCCAGCATGACCATGCCGCAGTATTTGCCCACGTCCACCTCTTGTTTGATGTGGTCGTTTAAATAGAGAAGGCATGTGTCAGTGGGGTGGGATGTTCTGAAGCCAGATTGGAATTCGTAGATTAGATTAGATAGGTACTTTTCGACCTGTTCGTATAAAAAAAATTCCATGACTTTCGAGATGCAGGTAGGATAGAAACAGGGCGGTAGTTGCCTGGGTCTAATTTGCTGCCCTTTTTGTGCAGGGGTGTTACTCTCGCAATTTTGAAGTCCTTGGGGACGTGTCCCTGTTTTATGGAGAGGTTTATTATGTGTGTGATGACTGGGGTGATGGCGGCTGCTGAGTCTCTCAGGAATTTGGAGGGGATGTTGTCATGGCCAGTGGCCTTGTTCGGTTGGAGGGCGCTCAGTTTTTTGAGTACCTCATCTGTTGTTACCATTTCCAGTTTGAAGTCGTCTTTGTGGACCCCTAGGTTCTTGTAGTATGCTACTATGTGTTCTACCCCATAATGCCCTGAGTGGGAGGGTAGTTTGTTTACCAGTGTTGTGGCTATGTTTGTAAAGAAAATGTTTAAGTAATTGGCTACATCCAGCTTGTCTGTGATGAGCGTGTTGTCCGTCTTTATGTTTATGTTTGAGAATCTGGTTTTAAGTTTTTTACTGCAGCCTAGTTGATTATTGAGTAATTTCCAAAGTTCACGTGGTTTGTTTTTGTTTTCCTCAGTTTTGTCATTGATGACATTTTTTTTTGCAGTTTTGATCATGGAGTTTACGTCATTTCTTAGTCTGTTTCTTTCCATTTTGAGTTCAGTCACGTGGGCTTGGAGTTCACTGCTCGTCCTTTTGGTAAGCTTTCACTGACTTTTACGAAACTCAGAGCATTTTTTGTCTCTGGTTTTCATAGCGGTCAGTATTTCAGTGTGCATCCACGGCTCAGCGCGATTTTTTACCCTGGTGGTTCTTGGACACGACAGTAGTAGTAGTTATAAGGTGTTTGAGCTTGTAACATTAACGTTAGTTAGCTATCGCGGTAGCCCCTTTCGTGGCTGTGATGCACCAAGTGCATCACAGTCACGAAAGGGGCTACTATCGTGCTATCAGCCGGCCGTGACGAGGAAAAGGCGACAGCCTAACAGACCAATAGCTGTGTACTACTGGTAAGTGTAGTTCTTTTTTTACGACAAATTAAAAACGTTATAACTACCTTTGTTTCAACCAAAAATGCTTACACAATCATGTTAGTGGTAGAAGGGAACTCATTTTGTGCAAAAATGGAAAGCTTGCCAATGTTCATGCGGCAGAATTGTTACAATAGCCGATAATTCATTTTCCCAATGATAAATCCCTATACGGGTGGAACAACCAGTGACGTCAGACTACACCTCCCTATGTGCGTCACTGGGCACACCACGCCTACACACACACACACATATGCAAACCATACCAAAACACACACAGCACACACACACACACACACGCAAACCATACCAAAACACACACACAGCACACACACACACACACTCAAACCATACCAAAACACACACAACACACACACACACACACACACACACACACACACACACACACACACACACACACACACACACACACACACACACACACACACACATTGGCCCACATCAAACCTTTCTTGGGAACATCAAAGCATTGCAGCGGTGTCATTTCATTGTTGTTACTTATCTGTGTAATTTCTCCGCTAACATAGCATATTATGTGCGGCATGTGTTGTCAGGTTATATAATTCAAAGTCGCCACAGCGAACACTGTGCAGCATACGATTCTATTTAGCTAACTATAGCTGCTATAGTTCCTGGGCCAGCAGTGTTTGAAGCTAAGCGTGCAGCAAGTATAATAGTTCCCATTGGAATTGATAGCTGTGTTATAATTTGATATACCTGTTGGGTGTCAGACGCCAAACACATTCAGCCAAACAAATTCATCCAGGGTGTGATCAGCTGGGGGTACCTCTGTTTTTCATGTTGTCATTCATTTGGATATGATTTATTCCCCCTTCTGATTTTAAATTTTTTTATAATATTTTTATATTTTTATAATAGACTAATAGACGCTCTCTCTCTGATCATCTGATAGCACCACAGACCATGGATGCTTTTAAAAAGGGCCTCAAAACACATCTTTTTAATAGAGGCTTTTGTTGATTTTTATCCCTGCACATTTGATGTTCTTTTACTCTTTTAATAGTTTTAGCCCTTCTTATTTTATGTTCTTTTACTCTTTTACTAGTTTTAGCCCTTCTTATTTTATGTTCTTTGACTATTTTACCAATTTTAGCCCTTCTTATTTTATGTTCTTTTTACTCTCTTACTAGTTTTTATGTTCTTCTACACTGTAGCGCCTTGAGATTTGTTCCATAAATATAAAGCGCACCTACAAATTCAGTTTCAGTTTCAGTTGAAACTTTATTTGAACAGGGACAGCACACATTAATGGACATACATGTAAATGTGTTAGCCAAAGCAAATGTTCAACTGTTGTCCCTGGGCCTGGTGTTAAAAAGCCGCTAAAAGCATATTGAATTGCATAATCAATCAATCAATCAATCAATCAATCAATCAATCAATGTCATGATTATTATAAGGGCCAACTTGACTTAACAAAACAAATGCATAACATATAAACACATGGCACTACAACCATGTAAATTGGCTCTTACACGCCGGCCTCTAATTGTTAAATGTCATAACATAACAATTAACATAAAATGAAAAACAAAAAGAGCCAAAGTGTTCCATAATCACAAAACAAATCAGATATTTGAGACTATTGCCTCGTGCAAAAGACAAAGCTTGGTTACTGGTCGCTCTAAAACACTTGTTTTGGTCTTCAGACGCACTGAGCGCACCAAGCTGTTCTTGTCTGAGAATGTCTCCAAAACTCTGCCGAGGAGCCAAGAGCCCCGAGGAGCTGCAGAGTCGACTACCACGACAATATCTCCAGGTACAAAATTTCTCCTGGGCTGACTCCACTTTTGCCGTTCTTGGAGGAGAGGGAGGTACTCCTGCACCCATCTTTTCCAAAAAAGTCCAGAAATATACTGAGCTTGCTTCCACCTCCTCTTCACATATAGATCCTCCTTCACAAAGAGCCCAGGTGATAAGAGTGGCTTGCCTTTCATCAGGAGAATATGGTTGGGAGTGAGTGGTTCAAGATCGTTGGGATCGTCTGACAGTTTGGTGATGGGGCGGCCATTTAATATTGCCTCCACTTCACACATGACAGTGTGCAATCCATCATCATCCAAAGTTTGCAAATGCAAAACAGATGCGAGAACCTTCCTTACCATGCGGATAACTCTCTCCCACACGCCTCCCTGGTGGGATGCTCCTGGTGGGTTAAATTTCCAGTGAATTCCATCTTGGAGCAAAGCTCCTTGCAACCGTTCATGATTCAGAGCTGCAAGAGCCTCCTTCAACTCTCGCTCTGCTCCCACAAAGTTTGTTCCATTGTCAGATTGCATCTGGGATACCTGGCCTCTTCTGCAGATAAATCTACGTATGGCGTTGATGCACGCATCTGTATCCAGAGAAGGCGCCACTTCCAAGTGGACCGCTCTGCTTGAGAAACAGGTAAAAATTACTCCGTAGCGCTTACATGTACTCCGGCCTCTCTTCACTTCAAATGGCCCGAAATAGTCAACGCCGACATTCGTAAAGGGGGGTAAATCAGGCAGAAGCCTTTCCTTGGGCAAATCTGCCATTTTCTGTTCTCCTACCCTTGCACAATGGAGCCTGCAAAACCCGCACTTTCCAATGATCTTCCTCACAGCCGAATTGGCGTTTGTGATCCAAAACTTCTTACGAAGCTTTGACAATGTATGGTTTCTTCCACTGTGTCCTAGTTGTTGGTGGATGTGCCTCAGTATGAGTGTGGAAATGTACTGATCTTTAGACAGAATGAGTGGATGTTTTCTTTCTTCAGGCATCGCTGCTCTACTCAGTCGTCCACCAACTCTCAAAAGGCCATCATCCATTCGAGGGTCCAGCTTGTAGGTCACACTGTCTCGTGCAACTGGTTTTCCAGCTGCTAGTGCGGCCATTTCCTTTTGGAACCTTTGTTGCTGACAGTATCGGATGATGGAAACTTCAGCCTTCAATAGGTCATCCAATGACAAGGTCTGCCCTTTCAGGGCTCCTTTGGCCTTTTCCATCTCTGTCTCGATGTGCCTGGAAGCACCACGTGTATCCTTCTCAAGGACTTTAACAGCCTGCAACTCCTTTCTCCTTTGTGCCAGTTCTAGAAGAGTCCTCTTCACCTTTAGAAACCATGCTGCAGCTGTCTTGAGCTTCTTCCATTCAGAGAAGTAAGTGACAAGATGTTCTGTAGCACTAGGTGAGTCTGTGATGATCACATTCACAGCAACAGGCTTCTTGACTTCTGGATCGTCGCTGGCCATAATGCAGTCTGCTGTATAAGAAGGTCATTTCTCCATGGGCTGAGAGAGGAATTTTGGGCCCTCAATCCATCGGTCATCCGTCAGCAGTTCTTCAACTTTCATACCCCTGGATGCGTCGTCAGCGGGGTTGTCTCTGGTGTTGATGTACTTCCATTGAGACACGTCAGTCATATCTCTAATGGTTGACACCCTGTTTGCCACGAAGGTATGAAAGCTCTTGTCCTCGTTTTGTATGTACTTGATCACTGACGTGCTGTCTGTCCAAAATGTTGATGGATCCAGTGGCAGTTCAAGCTCAGTCTTCAACATCTGGTCCACTCGGACTGCTAGGACCGCAGCTGTCAGTTCAAGACGCGGAATGGTTACATGTTTCAGGGGCGTGACTCTTGCTTTTCCCAACATGAAGGAAACATGGATACTGTTTTTGTTGTTCTGCAGCCTAAGATAGGCAACAGTCCTATGTTCGCTAGCATCGGAAAAGTGATGCAATTCTGCCCGAGTGGGGCGTCCAAAGTCTTTGGGTTTAACACATCGGTTGACTTTGAATGACGTCATCTTTTCCAGTTCCTCCAACCATCTTATCTATTGGTGTTCAATATCTTTTGGAATGTTCTCATCCCAGCTGCACCCTCTTCTACACAGTTCCTGCAGCATGGACTTGGCAGGCAGTGTAACTGGGCTAATGAAACCCAGGGGATCGTACACCGAACTTACGATGGACAGTAGACCTCGCCGGGTATGCGGTTGCTCCTTCCTGACCATTTTAAATTTAAACGTGTCAGTTTCCACGCACCACAGTAGCCCCAGGGCTCTCTCCATCGGAAGCTCATCTCTGTCCAGATTCAACTCTTTTGAGTCTCTTGCCCGGTGCTCTTCTGCAATTGACTGCAGTACTGACCGGCTGTTGCTGGTCCACTTGGTCAAGGTGAATCCGCCTCTCTGACAAATCTCTGAAAGCGCTTGAATCATGATAACTGCTTCTTCCTCTGTGGGTAGGCTCTTTAAGCAATCATCCACGTAGAAGTTACGTTTGACTGTTTTGACAACATCAGCAGAAAAGTGATTGTGATTGTCTTCAGCAGTCTTCTTCAGTGCGTAGCTCGCACAACTTGGGGATGAAACTGCCCCAAACAAGTGTACTGTCATTCGATGCTCCACAACCTCCAGATTTGTGTTGCCGTTAGGCCACCAGAGGAAGCGAAGAAAGTCCCGGTGTTCTTCAGGAACGTTGACCTGGTAAAACATTGACTTTATGTCTCCCATGAACGCTACTGGCTCCTGTCTGAATCTTACCAGAACACCCAGTAGCGAACTGGTGAGATTAGGGCCTTGTAACAGTTCGTTGTTCAGTGAAGTTCCCTTGTATTCAGCGCCGCAGTCGAACACAACCCTTAAGTTGCCCTTTCTTGGGTGATGTACACCATGGTGGGGAACATACCAAACTTGTCCGACTTCACGATATAGCTGATGTTGAGGCACTTCCTCAGCATAACCATTCCTGATCACGTCAGTGAAAAAGCTGGTGTACTCCTGGTGTACTCTCGAACCTCCTCTGTAATCCAAGTAGCCGTTGCCTGACCACACAGAGGTTGTTGGGCAGAGTAATCTGGTCACTCCTGAAGGGCATCTTCATACTATAGTGTCCATCCATGAGCTGTGCCGATTCCTCCATGATCTTCAGAAATCTAACATCTTCTCTTGACATTCCCTTTTCTTCCGAATTCTTTTCATTAAAATCATGGTTGTATTGGTTGCTTAGCATCTCCTCCAATCTGCTCACAGAAATCCTATTGACATTGGCCACTGCAATCCCATTTTCAGGACCATCGCTTGCTTGAAGGGGCCCATTGACCGCCCAGCCCAGAACAGTTCTTACAGCATATGGACCATTTCCACGGCTGTTAACCACTTCCCAAGGTTCCAATAACCTGGGTGCATTGGTGCCAATCAATAGGTCAACATTCGCCTTTATGCTGGGAATTTGGACATCAGACAGGTAAGGCCACTTCACCAAATCTTCCTGTGAGACAATATGTTCACTGGTCACAGGCATTTTTCTTTGAGAAAGGACTTCTGGGAGGCTATAGAAGGTGTCTCCATTGAGACCAGAGATCTCCAAACCTTTCAAGGAGGTACTTGCGACCACTTTCTCCTGTCCCATGGTGCGCAGAAGGAAGTTGGTCTGTCGTCCAGTCATATTCAATGCATTCATTAAATGCTCAGAACAAAATGTTGCAGAACTGCCAGGGTCGAGAAAGGCGTATGTTTGCAATATCTTGTCTCCCTTTGTGGACTTGACCTGGACTGGCAAGATGGACAACTTACAACCACCTCCGCCGGCCCCAGTAAGACCACATGTCTGAGTGGCTGTTGTGACGCTAACGGATGTCTTAGGCTGACCATCTGTGCTGGGGTATGGCCTGTCGATATGGAGTATGGTTGGATGGTTTTTTCCGCAAATCTTGCAGGTTAGGCGCTTGTCGCAATCACCACTCATGTGACCGGAACACAAACATCCAAAGCAAATCCCCTTTTGTTTCACAAAGATAATTTTGTCCTTGTGGTTCTTTCCTTTCAGTCGCGGGCACTCTGTCAAAGAGTGGTCCCCAAAACAACACATACATGATCTGGACTTCTCCATTTTGAAATCACGCCCCCTATGGACAGATCTCAATGGCTCTTTGGAGTCCAGACGTGTTACCGTTGTAGCAAAGCTGTTGCCTTTAGCTCTGCCAAACCTGGACTGAGGCTGGGACTTGTTCCTGTTACTCAATCCATCCTTTATGGCTGGTTGATCCTGGATGTCGCCGAAAAGTGGGTCAGAAAGGATTGTAACCTGACGTTCCACGAATGTAACAAGGTCGTTAAAAACAGCTCTGCGATTTTGTCGCTCCAGTAAATCATGAGCTGTTGTCCTCCATCTTTCCCTATACCTGTAGGGCAGCTTGGTCATAATCCTGCGCATGTTGGTTGGCATGTCGAGCTCCTGCATGTGTTGCATATCTGCCATAACGTTGCAACAGTTGCGCAGGAACAAAGAATAGGCCTGCAGCGCCTTTACATCCTCAGACTTAACTGACGGCCATGCCAAGGCCTTTTCAATGTATGACGAAGCAATTTTGAATTCGTTCCCGAAATGCTTCTTCAGGAGACCCTTGGCTATGTCGTAACCACGGTCAGGCATCATGTGCTGACAACTCCTTACCAGCTCACGTGGTTGTCCCGTTGTAAATTGTTCCAAAAAATATAAACAATCAGCTTTGCTGGCCTTGTTTTCAATATTATGTTCAAAGGATCTTATAAAGCTCCCATAGTGAAGCGGGTCACCGTCAAATGGAGGTATGTCTTTTGATGGTAGAGACATTGTGAACTGTTGTTGTACAAGAGCACTTGTTATTTCATTCTGCCGTTGCAGGACTGTACTCAAGTCTCCTTGAAGTGGTATTTGACACGGTTGATACAGTTGTGGGTGCGCAGCAGCTCCACCTTGTGGTGGCATTTGAAAAGGTTGATACAATTGTGGTTGGACAGCAGCTCTACTTTGTGGTGGAATGTGAAAGAGGGGTGGTTGTGCAGCAGCTCCACCTTGTGATGGCATGTGGAAGAGGGGTGGTTGTGCAGCAGCTCCACCTTGTGATGGCATGTGGAAGAGGGTTGGTTGTGCAGCAGCTCCACCTTGTGATGGCAAGTGGAAGAGGGTTGGTTGTGCAGCAGCTCCACCTTGTGAGGGCATGTGGAAGAGGTGAGGTTTAACCTTTGGCTTGACAACAGGCTCTGGCATAGGAATGCTGAATTGCTGTGCTGTTGCATTTAGCACAGTATGGCTTGAATGAGGAGGTCCAGTGTGATTTCCCACATGCCTTTGGCTAGAGGTTCGTGACCGTCTCCCTGCATCTGACGTAGTATGCAGAACAGCCAAATGGGCAGTGGATACAGCCAAATGGGCAGTGGATACAGCCAACTCAGCCTCCATTTCAAGCTGCTCCTTTTTCCTCCTTAACACTTCCTTGCTCCTCCTTAGCTCTTCACTTAGCACTTCATTATTCCTCCTTACCTCTTCCTCTTGATCCTCCAGAGCTTGTCTCTCCTTTAAGTACGCTGCTTTCACCAGCAGTGATGCTCTTTTAGCCTCTGCTATGAGGCGTTCAGAGCTGGCACTGCTACCACTCTTTCTGCTGCCTTGTGAGCGTCCAAAGGAGATATTTGAAATACTGTCATTTGGTTTCACATCATCAACCACTGTTTGTATGTTGTCTGGGCGTGCGTCCTCTGTGGGTGCACTGACAGTGTGCACCTCCCTTGTGTGCACATCCTCTGTGTGCACAGCCTCTGTGTCTACACAGACAGTGTGCACATCCTCTGTGTGCACAGGTTCTGAGTGCACTTCACCCTGGCTATTTGTAATTGCCATATTTTGTGCCAGCCAACTCTCAACATGCACGTGGAAGCTTTCCAACGTGTTTATTCTTGACCCAAACCAGGCAGTTTGTAATGCATTTTCGTCCGGGGACATAGTTGACGTATTCATAAATTCATTTTGTACAGATTTGGCTGTCTCACACAGCCTTACATATTCACATAATACATCTTGTACCCCTGTCACATCAGCATTGTGCATAAATACCTCCATCATTTTCAACAACTTTTTTGCCTTATTTAATTTATCTGATCTTTTATTTTCCAATTTTCCCAATTTTTCCATTACAGCCTTTAAGGTCAGTTTAATTTCCCTTTTTTCCATTGTGACAGTTTTCACAGCCGCCTCTGCACCGACGAGTTGCTCATTATTAATGTCTTGATTGTCATCCGCAACGCTCATGTTGACAATCAGCAGTGAAATGATTGAAGCAATAACGTTATGCCCGGCGCGCACGAAGGGATTCAAACAGTCAACGATAGTTGTGCGTGGCGCACATAACGGATTCAACGCCTACGGTGGCGCGCACAAACGAATCAAAGTTAACGGTAGACTGGTACGCGCAGTCTATTTTCAGCTACCAATGCATTGGAATTTATGCTCGCAAAACGTAAGAGTTGTGTGCACACATTTACCATGGCCAAAAAAGGGGTAGCGCTACCTTACCTCGGCTTGTAGCGTACCACGGAAAATGTTGGCAGCTGACGTTGGGTACCGTTGGTTGTAGTTGGAGCTCTGATGAGTAGGTTGACGTTCAGCGCTTCTCAGCTCATGGCTATGTTGACATCCAACAGCTGGAACTGCGCAAATCCCACGCAGTCCTCAACGCATCAGCTCCGCGCGCGCATCAAAGCGAGGCTGAATGGCTTCCCCGCTGTCCTCAACGTTTCTTGTTGCGCAAAGCTTAAACCTACTTTGCTCGTCTTGCTGTGGTTCCCAATGATCCACTTTACTGATGAGCAAGTTTTTGACTTGCTTTGCTCTTGGTGTGGTTCCCAATCCACCTTTATACTAATGAGCACAAGTTTTTGACTTGTATAAGGGCCAACTTGACTTAACAAAACAATAAAAACTATAAGCCCTTGAGGAGGCTGTTACCGGCTAAAAAACCTATAATTGACGCGTCTGTGGCCGCTGTTGTAACCGTCTTGGTGAAAGGAATGAATGTCCACAAGGTTCGTTCCACTAATACCCCAATGGGTTTATTTACCACACAAATGTGATACAAAGCAATTGCCAAACGATACCTTTCAAAACAACAAACAAACACTATACCCTACAAACAAAACGATAACAAACAACGTGCCGTGTCAAAAACTGTTTGGCTCTACCGGTAACCAAACACACCTGCCTGTCATCAGTCCCGTTACTCATTAAGTAGCTGAGTATGTCACCTACTGGTGAGCAACGGGTACTGATGCCACAAACTCATTTTGGGCAGGCTGGCAGGCACAATGTATAGAGGCAGAATTCATAAATACATAAAAAACAAAACAAATGCATAACATATAAACACATGGCACTACAACCATGTAAATTGGCTCTTACAATTATATTAGATGATTAGATTAGATTATTATATCTGTATATCTGTATGTTGTGTATGTCATAAATGTCATTATGAATTGAAAATGGGGGACCCTGATGTAAACAAGACGAAAGTGTGTATTGAGCTGTACTGTACTGTACCCATTCTGCAATCTGTTAATTAAAGTTTTCAATCAATCAATCAATCAGTCAGTGTCTCCTCTCACCAAGAAGCTACCGCGAGCAGGTTGTTAGAGTAACTTCTTACTGAAGAATAGTATGCACATTTACATTTAGTCATTTAGCTGACGCTTTTATCCAAAGCGACTTACATGTTCTGTACGACAAGTCATCAGGAAGGGCACAACTCTATCAGATGAGTAACAATGTTCATCAAAGTGTTGAGTGCTACAGTGTAGGTTAGTTTATTATGATAGTGCATGATAGTAAGGTTAGTTAGGGTTAAAAAAATAAAAATAAAATTAGATAATGGTTGAAGAAGTGCGTCTTTAGTCGACGGCGAAAGATTGGACGGGTTTCGGCTGTCCTAACTGGGGTGGCTAGTTCATTCCACCATTGTGGGGCAAGGACTGAGAATAGGCGGCTTCTGTTTGATGGCCCTCCCGGAGCTCGGATAGGAGTAGGTCTGAGGCGGCCAGAAGATGCAGAGCGTAGGGGTCTTGAGGGTGTGTAGTTAGAGACCATTGACCGGAGGTAGGCGGGAGCAGTTCCCTTTGCCACACGGTATGCCAGGTCGAGGGCCTTGAAGGATGCTAGTGAAGGATAGAATGCTAGTGAAGGATGTTACTGAAGGATAGGATGTTAGTGAAGGATAGTATGTTAGTGAAGGATAGGATGTTAGTGAAGGATAGTATGTTAGTGATTAATTAGAAAACAGATATAATATCATGCAATATCATCAAAACATAACAATCATCAAATATTACAGCATAAACGTGTGTCAGGTGACTGTCACTCACTGTCCCTCTCCCCCCCCCTCTCTCTCTCTCTCTCTCTCTCTCTCTCTCTCTCTCTCTCTCTCTCTCTCTCTCTCTCTCTCTCTCTCTCTCTCTCTCTCTCTCTCTCTCTCTCTCTCTCTCTCTCTCTCTTTATCTCTATATCTCTCTATCTCTCAGGGCCCACACATAGCACCAGTGACCCTGGCAGCGTATGAGTTTGGCTCTGTGGATTTCCCGGAGCCCCCCTACCCAGAGCAGATCATCTGCCTTCAGGGGGGGGGGGGGTACCAGCCGCCGCTGTGGATCCCAGTGGAGTGGAGGAGGAGGTGGGCACGGCAACAGCGGCTGCCACCCTCCAGGGAAGCATCTCTCTCTGGACCATCGTTTCCTAGGTGTGCCTGCAGGCCTGTATGTGGGTGAGTCACTTCTTAACCCTTTCACTGCCACACTACCAAAGGGTTAACCCTTGAGAGTCCAAAGTCCTGTTTGCACCCGTCGGCGGAGAACAAAAGGATTAATAATTTCTCCCAAATGCTCAAAAAGTACCTCTTTTCAGAAATCGGTAAAAATAGAAAGATGACATTTCGAGTGTTTTGAGATGTTATATATATATATATGTCTCCTTACTTGCTTAATCTTAATACGACTTGTAAATATGTTTAATTCTTGCTAAATGTTATGATTGTTTGCCAGAGAACTACATCGCGTCAAGAAACGCACATACACGCACGCGCGCACACACACACAGAGCGGCGTGTGCGCTGTGAAAAGGTGTTATACCCCGCAGAGGTGAGACGTATCAGAGACTCGCTACCCCCCATCTAAATTCTAAACAACAGATTGGCTTTTATGTATGAATTATCTCTTGCAATAATATCCACGGGACTCGACTTTTTGCAGTCGTTGTGTATGTGTGTCACCAACACACGCCAACTATCTCCTGCATGCGGACCCGCGGACATTCTCTCACAGCTGATAGAGGGGAAAAAAAGCAATAGCCTACATACTTTTCTGGACTGATCATCTGAGCTCCTCTCCAGTTGAACTGCTACTGTGTTTAATTCCTAAATATTCATAAATCCAAATGCCATTGTGTCTTCACGTGCAGTTAAATCCTCTGTGAACAAGTGAAACTGAAACTTACCAAGCCTATAAGTTGTTAAAGGGGCAGCAGTAAATATCCGCCCTGTAAATATCCGAACCCAATCATTCCAACCCCCTCCAATGTACAGTCATTTACCTAGTATGGTTTTGTCAATAGTTCAATGTACAATTGTGTTTGTTTGTACAGTGTCTCCTCCCCCCCCCCCCTCAATGTACAGTGTTACTTGTTTATACAGTGTGCCCCCCGCCCCCCCCCCCCCCCAACCACCTCCAATGTAAATTACCCAGTATGGTTGTCAATATCCCAATGTACCCAACCCCCCCCACCCAACCTCCAATGTACAGTTTCTACGTCAAATGTATATACTCCCTTTTCTTGACTCCTTCTGTATCACAAACAGTACTGTATTTGCAAATCTGGTATGTCATAAATGTATAGATGTAGCAGTACTGACTATCTGTATGTCATGTATGTCATATATGTCTATATGAATTGAAAATGGGGGACCCTGATGGAAACAAGACAAACGTCTTTCTCAGGTCTGCATCCCCTTAACAATTGTATGTATTGAGCCGTACTGTATTGTACCCATTCTGCAATCTGTTAAATAAAGTTTTCATTCATTCATTCATTCAGGCAATTAATTTACTCAGTGAATGCCTGAACACAGAATGACACCAGTATCACTGACTACCACGGCAAGCCTATAGGAAATTATTCTATTTAATAATAATAATTATAAATGTCTCTCTCTCTGTCTATATCTCTGTATCTCTTTCTTTCTTTCTTTCTTTCTTTCTTTCTTTCTTTCTTTCTTTCTTTCTTTCTTTCTTTCTTTCTTTCTTTCTTTCTTTCTTTCTTTCTTTCTTTCTTTCTTTCTTTCTTTCTTTCTTTCTGTTATGGTTTGTAACCGACCCCAATCGCACAACACAAGACAGGTATGAGAGTAAGCCAAGAACTGGGCATTTATTGAAACACACAGAAAACGGCACTGTCCCTTTAAGGGAGAACACAAAATACTAGAGAACAAGAAAGGGGAAAATAGGCACAGTGCCTTTAAGAGGCGAGCTGGCCAAGGGGAAGGCTAAGGGAAGGCTAACGGAACAGGGCCGGGGCAAGGGACAAGGCAGGAACAGGGAGGACTAGGAGGACTGGACAGGGAGGACTAGGAGGACTAGGAGGAGAAAAACAGGGACAGAGGCCCGCAGAGGCGGGCTGGGGACAGGGAGGACTAGGAAAACAGGGTAGGGCCTTGGAACAGGGCGAGGGCTGGAGCTGCTTACAGGGACAGAGAAAACAGACAACGCCTGGGATACAAGCATTAATGAATGTTGCTGCTCTGCAGCGTCTCCCGGGATGGTTAGTCTGGGGAAGCAGGTGGTGACGTCAGAGCCGCTCTGCAGACTTCTCTCGGCAGATCTCCGAGGTGGTAAGCGGGACCGAGAGGGAGAGAGGGAGCGGGTTAGCTCTGAGTACAGTAGGGAACAGAGCAGGTGAACAGGAGAAGTGACTTGTCCCAAAAACAGAGTAATCCAGGTGACAGAATCTTCGGTGTAAATACACACTGTGAGTAAACGTCCCAAACACAAATCCACGTGATAGAATCTTCGGTGCAAATAAACACTGTGAGCGAAGTCCCAAACACAAATCCAAGTGATAATATCTTCGGTGTGTATACACACTGTGAGCGATGTTAAGGCCAAATATTATCCCAATGAACAGTCCAAAAGGCTGATGCTGGGTGAGTGACAGTCTGACAAAAAGCTGGATATCTTCAGTGTCTTTAAACACACGAAAAACGAATAGGATCAAAGACAGTCATAAAAACTCACCCAGGCGCTGTGCGTAAAGAGAGTAGGATCAAAACGGGGCGAGCGCGTCACCACGGGGAACCGGGTGGTCCAAGCGGAGGTCTGAGTGGTGCGCGACTGCTTGAGTACGCGCCGGTATGAAGGGCGCATCTGGCGCGGAGGTCTGAGTGGTGCGCGACTGCTTGGAATACGCGCCGGTACGGAGGGCGCATCTGGCGCGGAGGTCTGAGTGGTGCGCGTCTGCTTGGAGTACGCGCCGGTACGGAGGACGCAACTGGAGTGCGTCTGAATGCGCGTCTGGAGTGAAGAGCGCGTCTGCGCGGAAGAGCGCGCCAGCTCGGAGAGACGCATCCTCCCGTAGAGTATTAGGAAGCGATGCGCGTCTGGAGTGAAGAGCGCGTCTGCTGCGCGGAGGTCTGGATGCGCGTCTGCGCGGAAGAGCGCGCCTGGCTCGGAGAGACGCATCCTCCCGTAGAGTATTAGGAAGCGATGCGCGTCTGGAGTGAAGAGCGCGTCTGCTGCGCGGAGGTCTGTCTGGGCGTCTGCTGCGCGGAGGTCTGAATGCGCGTCTGGGCGTCTGCTGCGCGGAGGTCTGGATGCGCGTGTGGACGTCTGCTGCGCGGAGGTCTGAATGCGCGTCTGGGCGTCTGCTGCGCGGAGGTCTGGATGCGCGTCTGGACGTCTGCTGCGCAGAGGTCTGAAGTGGGACACTGGAATACCTCCCGTGGAAGTTTAGAGAGCGCAGTCCAGTGTCTCCTTCCAGGCAAACGGAGACAGGAGGCGAAGGCTAGAGTGCATCTCACGCCGGAGATGAAAGCAGCATAACAGACAGAGAACCTCCCGAAGGAGTCTTGGTGATAGAGATATGATACGGAATGATAAGGGATGATACGGGACGACCCGACAGGAACTGAGGGGAGAGCGAGGTACTTAAAGCCCACAGGGGAACTAATTAGAATGCACATCAGGTGCGTGAAGGTAATTGATACTTGAAACTAGAAGTGTGTGTTCGGCA
The DNA here is from genome assembly GCF_963971535.1 of Notolepis coatsorum. Lineage (NCBI taxonomy): Eukaryota > Metazoa > Chordata > Actinopteri > Aulopiformes > Paralepididae > Notolepis > Notolepis coatsorum. The sequence goes on along the minus strand of NC_140172.1, from coordinate 99,019,502 downwards.
CCAGACCAATCAAACACATAATGACAGGTAGTCCAAGGGTGTGGTTGCTGAAGAGCAAACGAACGCGAGGGTGGGGGCTAGTGAGGTGAGGAGAATGCAATTGATTAACAGAAAACTAAAGGAACAGAGCGAGTAGGCTTAAAGGAACAGAGCGAGTAGGCTTAAAGGAACAGAGCGAGTAGGTGAGCAGCGGACAAAACCTCACACTTTCTTTCTCTCTCTCTCTCTCTCTCTCTCTCTCTCTCTCTCTCTCTCTCTCTCTCTCTCTCTCTCCCTCTCTCTATCTATTATATTATATATTGTATTACTATACTATTATATATCTAATGTATTCAGGTAAACCTCGATCTATCTAGTGTGTGTACATGGCATCAAATCAAAGTGTGTGTCACTGTAGGCCTGCCTGGGCCCAGTCATTGGAATAACAAAGGAACAACAGACTATAAACTGGGCCTTTGTTCCAGGTGTGAATTGGTCTAGTGACATTGATTACATTGCATTCTGGGAGGGAGTGTAGTTCTCTTATCAAATAGCTGAATTCACTGAATCCTTTCAAACCCTCCTGCTGTGAATTGGTAAGGATTTGACCAGAATGTTTCATAGGACATTGTCCAATTATCTAGCAGTCTCAGTCAATGAGTCAACTAGATGTCCCCCTTGGAAGGGTGTGGGCGAAATTACTTTACTTAAACCATTGAAACAATTCGGACTTTATATAAGAATGTTCGTTTATTAGGACTTTGATGTCCAGCATCCAGTTCATCCTTGATATAATAATCACCAGGTGGTCAATTAAACAAGTGGTTAGCTTGTAGCTGATAGTCAGTAGTAGCTTACATCCAAGAATTAGTGGATAATGTTAGTAGAGGTCGATATGGTATTGGTAATGTTCAACCAAGTCGTCTCTGATGATAGTTCGTTGATAGTTAGGTTTGCAATTTAGCAACCGGTACTTGATAGTGTAGCCAGACGTTTTAGCCAGGTAACAGTGTAGCCAGACATTAGTTGGTCTGCATGTAGTTGGTCTATAGTCAGCTTGTACATTCAGTCAGCGTTTAGTCAGTCAGCATACAATCAGACGTTAGTCAGTCTATAGATTATTTACCTATATGTAGCAGGGTGGATTATCCCTGCTTCGTGGGAACGGCTGCTGACAGTCACAAGGTAGCTGGACACAGTAGAGCTCCGTCTGACTGCACCCTCGTCTTTGGGCCTGGAGCGTCGACTGGAGGCTGGTAGTGTGAGTGGATGGGGCCCGGGATTTACCAACCTGGTCTGGTACTCTGGTCTTCCTTCCCTGCAGCAGGGCGGCCAGCAGTACTCCCCAACACGCTCCCCACTTCCCCAATTGCTCCTGAGACCCTCCCACACCTGGTGACTGAATTGTAAATAAATACCCTGGGTCCCCCCGCAAGCAGTACCCTCCCTTACGGACCCTAGAAACCTTACAATGAAAAGAGAAAGGTGGAATAGAAAGGAGTCAATTATGTCAACGTTACCCACACCAAAAGAGTTGTTCAATGGCTCATGTATCGACACACACACAGAGCTCCCATCCAATACTTTAATGTTATTTATACTGTCAGTACAATGGCTTACTCCTAGTGACCAATTGGACTGAAGGCCCACTATAGTTTTGTTGGTAACTCCATACCTCATAAACACGTATATTATACACCCACCTCGGGGTTAATATCAGGGATAATATACTTTAATGTATTTGACTCATCGCCCACGTCTGGGTCTTCACCCTGGATAATACCTTCAAAAAGGCTTTAATTATACGGAAGGAATAGTACCTCCAAAAGGCGTTATCTATACTACACCAGGTCTGTAACTTCCCCACAGGGAAAGGGTTAATTGGATGGGAAAATATTATTAAGCACACATGTTATCACACTCAAAGAAAAGGAAAGAAAGCAACAAGTGGGCCCACAAAATACTAAACAAAAGTCCTATCTTAATGCCGGCATATATTGTTTGGGGTTCCCCTATTGAACGGTAGTAGCAGCGTTAACTTCGCCCACAGGCTGCACCACACTGTATACTGTATAATAGCTCTGGAGCATCAATGCCCATTTGTACTCATCCGAAATGGCCGCCTGGCCACGCCACTGTTGTCCGGAAGGCAAGATGGCGTCGAACGCTCTCGGTGGGGATACTAGCAGGCGGGGCTGGAGCAGAGAGGCAGTGCTGGCGGAGAGCGTGTGCTGGCCGATGACGACCTCTGCTGGTCGGGAAGAACTCCCGTGTACTGCAGGCAGCCGGGTGCAGGTCTGGTCGTAGGCTGGCGTAGCAGACTGGTTGCAGGCAGCCGGAGCAGACTGGTTGTAGGGCTGGTGCTTGGACGACACGCGCATCTAGCTTGCCTCACTCACACTGCAGCTAAACTCTGGGTCCCAAACAGCCCTTCTGCTAGACGAGATATATCATAACGCAGGGTGCTCCTAAACACCGTTCCTCTTCGCGCCACGCTGGCGGGACGCCTCACTAGAGGAAATAACTTTAACTTAAGCCCAACTCGGCTATACCGTTCGTATTCTAGGATAACTCGTGGTATATCACTAGGGATATTCAGGGAGAAACATGCACGGCTCCACTACGCGTACATTCATAGGATAACCCGTAATATACTCCTGTTCAATACGGGGCTCTCCAGACAAGCTCTGTCCCCTCGTTGAGAAACCTGCCCGCCGTTCCCCACCCAGTCCATGGCTGACCGATGCAGTGAGAGAACAAAGACAGGTCCTGAGAGCGGCTGAGAGGAAGTATAGAAAGTCACGCCTCACTGCTGACATCGACACATATCACAACCTCTTGTTAACATTCTCCAAAACCATTACTAATGCCAAAGCTTCTTTCTTTCACCATAGGATCGAGGCCTCTGCCAAGAATCTTCGCAAACTGCATGCTACCATGTCCTCCCTCCTCACTCCCCCCCCCCACCTCCTCCTCCCTCATCTTTTTCTGCCGAAGACTTTGCGATCTTCTTTGAGGAAAAAGTGGAGAACATCCGCAGCTCCTTCTCCCAACCCCCACCCATTCCAAACGCTGAATCGAGAACCTCATCCTTCACTCTGTCATCTTTCTCTCCCATTACAGAAGCCGAGACCCTGACACTGGTAACGTCGAACCGTCCGACTACATGCCAGCTGGACCAGCTACCCTCCCCACTCCTCCAGACCATAGCACCGGACATCCTCCCATTCCTAACTGCAACCATCAACTCCTCACTCAACTCGGGGGTGGTCCCCACCTCCCTAAAACAAGCCAGAGTCACGCCCCTCATAAAAAAAAAACCCTGAACCCCACCGTCATAGCCAACTATCGCCCTGTCTCTCTTCTCTCCTTCCTTTCTAAAACACTTGAACGTGCTGTATCCAACCAACTTACTGCTTATCTCTTACAGAATGACCTCCTAGACCCCAATCAGTCTGGCTTCCGGACTGGCCACTCCACAGAAACGGCCCTCATTGCGGTCACAGAGGCACTTCACTTAGCAAAAGCGAAAGGCCTCTCCTCTGTCCTGATTCTCCTAGATCTATCTGCAGCCTTCGACACAGTCAACCATCAGATCCTCCTCGCGGCCCTCGCAGGAATGGGAGTGGCTGGATCTGCGCTGACATGGCTGACATCATACCTCAATGACCGCTCCTACCAAGTGTCATGGAGAGGGACTCTGTCGGCCACCCGCCCCCTCCGGACGGGTGTCCCCCAGGGCTCGGTCCTAGGACCCCTTCTCTTCTCCCTCTACACTAAATCACTGGGTAACATTATCACGTCTCATGGCTTCTCATATCATTGTTATGCCGATGATACTCAACTCTTCCTCTCCTTCCCTCCCTCAGATATCCACGTCTCTGAGCGGATCTCGGCCTGTCTGTCCGACATCTCCGCCTGGATGACGACCAACCACCTCAAACTGAACCTAAGCAAAACAGAATTGCTCCACCTGCCGGCCAAATCCTCCCCCCTGACCGACCTCTCCATCACAGTCGAGAATGCAGCTGTGACCGCGTCGTCGACCGCCAAGAACCTTGGTGTTGTCCTCGACGACCAGTTGAACTTCTCTGCTCACATCGCAGAGACAACCAGAACCTGCAGATTCCTCCTGAGCAACGTCAGAAGGATACGCCCCTTCCTGACAAAAGAAGCCACCCAACTCCTCGTCCAATCAACAGTCATCTCCCGCCTCGACTACTGCAACGCACTGCTAGCTGGCCTCCCGGCCACTGCCACCAAGCCTATTCAACTCATTCAAAATGCAGCGGCCCGCCTGATCTCAAACCTACCGAAGTCGGCCCATGTCACCCCACTTCTTAGGGACCTGCACTGGCTCCCCATTGCTGCACGTATCCGCTTCAAGGCCCTCGACCTAGCATACCGTGCGGCAAAGGGAACCGCTCCCGCCTACCTCCGGTCAATGGTCTCTAACTACACACCCTCAAGACCCCTACGCTCTGCATCTTCTGGCCGCCTCAGATCTACTCCTATCCAAGCTCCCGGAGGGTCATCAAAGAGAAGCCGCCTATTCTCAGTCCTTGCCCCACAATGGTGGAATGAACTACCCATCCCAGTTAGGACAGCCGAATCCCGTCCAATCTTTCGCCGTCGACTAAAGACTCACTTCTTCAACCATTATCTGAAATGATAAAAAAAAAATAAAAAAAAAAATCTAACCCTGACTAACCTTAATGTCATGCACTTGTCCTAATAAACTAACCTACACTGTAACACGCAACACTTTGATGAACATTGTTACTCAGCTGATAGAGTTATACCCTTCTTGCTGTCTTGTCGCACAGAACTTGTAAGTCGCTTTGGATAAAAGCGTCAGCTAAATGACTAAATGTAAAAAAAATGACTAAATGTAATGACCGCTCCGGTCCAAGTTCACTGTCGAAGAGGCTGGTTCCTCCCACTTCCGTCTCAGTTGGCTTGCTTCCTTCTCCGTCGCTCTCGTACGCTCTCTGCTTGCCACCGCGCCCCCTGCTGGTACCGCCTACTAGCTCCACAGGGAAAAGGATTGTAGAATAGAATCCAGTAATGCCGTTTATAATCCATATTTCGGTCGGTGGAAGAAGTAGGGACTTGCATCATTGTTCGTGAGAATATCAATGATGTCTTTGTGCACAAAGAGGAAGTAGAAGATTACGTTAGCACTTCTGAATAATAGAAGAATATTCAGGATGCTACATATACAAAAGGAAAGGAAAACAAACGGCATTAATTAATAACTAGATATATGAATTCAAGAGAAATGCGGATATTAACGGCGCATCCAATGCAACGTACCGTTGGCCAGTCAAGAGTTCGCCCACAGGGCTTTTCACCTTACAGTCTAGGCTGAGAGTGTCACTTAAATAGCGCAATGCGCCGGCGCAGAGACAGCTTACCTGCTCAGAGTCGCAATACGTACTCCAAAGTGCGTCCACTAGGCGGCACAAGATAATAATTAACTCATGCAATAAATGTATACAATAAATGTTACTCATGATAATAATGAAGGATAATAATGATAAATATATTGGGAAAAACGTCGGATAATTCTCCAGACATTGATTAAAAACTATCGGCTCGAATTTTACAATTGATGGCTTATTTTGAAGGTATGAACCTGTAGTTTCATATTATGTAAAAGAAAAAAGTGAAAATTCTTAGGGAGGCGGAGCTCAAGAGCTCAGACTCTGGAGGGTTAACCCTTTCACAACCACGCTACAGAAGGTTAAACCTTTCACTGCCACACTACAGACGGTTAACCGTCTGTAGTGTGGCAGTGAAAGGGTTAACCTTCTGTAGTGTGGTAGTGAAAGGGTTATTATACAACGGCATGCAAATTTCTCGATTCTGATTGGCTGAAACAGTCCATTTACACGTATGTATCTGTCACAATCCACGCTCCTGGTCCCAGGACCCGCCCACAACCGAATCACATCACTCCGCCGTGCGGATTTTTCGGAAAAACAAGATGGCGGACAATAATCTTTAACAAATGGATATGTTGATAGCGTCATAACGACTAAATATAAAGCGATTCTGTCACGGCGAATGTCTTAGTCCTTTAAACAATGTTGAATGATGTAATTGATGGGTCATGAGTCATTGTAGAACAAAATAAAAATCGCGAATTGATTGTTTGATTGATTAATTTGCAATTTGTTTTTCTTCTTCCCCTTCCTTGCCAGAGCTCTCTCTCACACTGTCTGTCTTCCAGACACACTCACTCGGTCGCATACACACACACACACACACACACACACACACACACACACACACACACACACACACACAATGTCTTAGTTGCTTAACACTTTAACTGCCGAAAACGCCGGAACTCATCATTCTCCGCCATGCTCAAGTTGCAGAGGACGCCGTAACTCGTCTTTGATATCAATATTTCAAAAATCTCTGATCGAAATCATATTTCCCCTCCGCAGCCTTGACACACAGTGCTGATCTCCTCTCAACCCTCTAGCGGTTCAATAGCGCCATCTGGTGGCCGATCGGCAGATCGAAACCGGATGTCAACCTTTGAACCGGCAGGACTCACTCCATATGGGGTCCGGGCACTCGCTAATGTTAGAGAGACTCTGTCTTCACACAGGGAACATCGATCGGTGGAAATAACTCGAAAAAACAACATGATTTGGACGTATATACTATTATACAACCTGGAAATAGATCGGGCATTTCAACATCCCATAATTGAAAACTGTCTACTCCACGCTGATCGCCCAACGGCCCGAGGAGACTGGGGTGAGTTTTAGCGTGTAGTATTACCGTCTTCGATATAAACTGCTATGATGAACATTAGATGAATGATATAACGTTGCCCACGGAATTATAAACGCCCCCTCGCCCATCCGGTCAACATCAGATGACGTGTAGTAAATTCTAGAAGTACGTCCAGTTGACATTTTTTATCTCGCACAGATTCCTACCAAACTGTATTTGATCATCAATATAATGCATTTGGGGCTATAAATCACGTTCTGGAGAAAGCTGCAGAAAGAGATGAAAACATACTTATACTTTAGACCATATTTTAGTATGAATATGTGAATGAAAAAGTTTAACGTTGCTACACCATGAACAATACATATAGGACATTGAATGGGCCATAATAATGGCAATCTAGCAATAGAATTTAAAAAGGTATAGCCCTGCAAAGAAGGGGAACTTCTCCATGTTAAATAGAGCTGGCAAGGGATGGTATATCATGAATTTAACCATGGCAATCAAAGTGTTAAACAATGTTGGATGATGTAATTGATGGGTCATGAGTCATTGTAGAACAAAATAAAAATCGCGCAAATTGATTGATTGATTCATTTGCAATTTTTTTTTTTCTTCCCCTTCCTTGCCAGAGCTCTCTCTCACACTGTCTGGCTTCCAGACACACTCACTCGGTCGCATACACACACACACACACACACACACACACACACACACACACACACACACACACACACACACACACACACACACACACACACACACACACACACACACACATGTCTTAGTTGCTTAAACAATGTTGGATGATGTTAATTGATGGGTCATGAGTCATTGTAGAACAAAATGAAAAATCGCGCAAATTGATTGATTGATTAATTGCATTTTTTTTTTTTTACCTACTTTCAATAGAAGCATCTAAGAATGAAGTTCTATAGAAAGTAGGTCTGCATCCCCTTAACAATTGTGTGTATTGAGCCGTACTGTATTGTACCCATTCTGCATCTGGTAATACAATTTTCAATCAATCAATCATTCCAATAAAAACCACTAACTTCATAATTAAAAACTGAAGAAAAGTTGGATGTGTTAGTTGGTTGGATGTCTTAGTTGAAAGGCAGTTGGATGTGTTAGTTGGTTGGATGTCTTAGTTGAAAGGCAGTTGGATGTGTTAGTTGGTTGGATGTCTTAGTTGAAAGACAGTTGGATGTGTTAGTTGGTTGGATGTCTTAGTTGAAAGACAGTTGGATGTGTTAGTTGGTTGGATGTCCTACTGAGAACAGTTGAATGCACTTCCGAGCTGCTTCCACATGGAGGCAACTTCTCTTTTTTTCTTTTTTGGGAACAACTTTTTCTGGCGGATGGTTTTTTCAATAAATCTTCAATTAATGTGTGTTTATTGTATAGCAATAAGGTTGGATGAATGTGGCAGTTGTATAAAAGCATTACACCACTTGCAGTCGTGATTTGTGAAAAATAAACCATGCCTAGGGGGGTCTAACGACCACCCCTAGGCATGGTTTATTGTTCACAAACCACTCCTGCGCGTGATGTAATGCTTAAATACACCACCTACAGTGTATTCTACACATCAGCAGGCTACTAAGGGTTCAATACATTTTATTCTATAAAGGTTATTTTTATGGCATTTCTGCTTAGATAAATAGCACAGTAGAGCGTGACAGGAAACATGGGCGATAGGGGTGGGTGTTATGTTATATATGAGCTTTGGTGAGCCATCAGGACGCCCCTGCAGATTATTAAATGCTTACAAATATAATCAGTGAAAAAAGTTGTAGAACGCGCTCACCTCACTTGACTTGACACTGGGTGATGTAACGATAGGTTATGTAGATAACCTAGTTATATTAGTATTGGCTGAGCGTCCCGCTCTGAGCCTTATGAGATACCCCTTATCTCCTATGATACCTACTGTATCTCCCACGAACAAATACATGCACCCCACCTGTATGGGGCCCCGCCCCCATGGTGGCACCGCCCATATAACCATGACTCTGGTCACCAAACACTCTTCCTCGCCAAATCCCGTCCCAGGAAAAGATCCCTCAAGAGGGAACTCAGGGCCGCGCAGAGCGGGACGCTCAGCCAATACTAATATAACTAGGTTATCTACATAACCTATCGTTATATATCGTATTTGCTTCGCGTCCCGCTCTGAGCCTTATGAGATATGGGGAAGAGCGGACGCGAGGCCCGACAAATGTACCCCCTGAGGACCCGTAAGCCCACATCAAGGGGTGCGGGGAGCCCTGTCACCCCATCCTTCCTAATGAAGGAGGGGCGCAGTCAACTCCACCTGAATGCGAACAAGAGGGAACTAGAACCCCTTGAACACACCGTACAGGCGGAACCACGTGTGACCCAACACACTGTGGCCCATACCCATACACTCCTGCTACCCGACCAAAGGACGGGAAGCAGGAAAGGCCACAGACCCCAGAACCGCCTGGGAGACATAACCCCCGGTCATGTCCATGAGGTAAAACCTTACAAAGGGGCCCGGGGAGGACCATGAAGCTGCAGCACAGATGTCCCCCACCGAGGCCCCACCCAGGAGAGCGGCAGAAGCAGCCACCCCATGAGTGGAGTGCGCCCTGACGCCCCCAGGGGGATCCTGCCCAGCCAACGTGTAGTAGAGGGTAATGCCCTCGCACAACCAATGGGACAGGCGCTGCTCCGACAGTGCCTTACCAGCACGAGCCCCACCGTAACAGACAAAGCTGGTCGGTAACCCTGAAGTCCTGAGTACGGCTGAGGTAAATCCCCAAGCACGGACTGGACATGACAGGTGAAGGCCCGCATCTAACTCACTAGTGTGAGGAGGAGGACGAAACGCCTGAACCACAATATCCCGGGAGCGGAAGGAACTCCGGATATTCTCAGGCACGAAAGCAGGATTAGGTCGCAGAGTGACACCGCAATCGGTCCGAAAAGACAGGCACTCTGGACGTACCGAGAGAGCACAGAGCTCACCTACTGTACGCGTTTAGCGGAAGTGACAGCCAGTAGGAACGCGGTCTTGAAGGACAGCTGTCCCAACGGCGCCTGCTCGAGCGGCTCAAACGGGGCCAAGGACAACCGACCGAGGACCAATTGAAGATCCCAAGTCGGAGCCAAGGAGCGTTGCACCGGCTTAACGCGTCGAGCGCCAAGCAGGAAACGCTTCACAAGAGGGTGGCTGAACAAGACATCCCCTCAAACCCCTCATGATAGGAGGATATAGCTGCTGCATATACCCTCACCGTCGAAGCCGACAGTCTATCAAGGAGAGACTGGAGGTAACTAAGGACAGCATCCAGGGGGCAGGAGACTGAGTCCCGGCCCCCCGCCTTACACCACACTTGGAACATACGTCATCTGCCCGCGTAAGCGCGACAGTGGAGGGAGCATGCGCATTCCAGATGGTAACACCATCAGGATCAAGAACCCGCGCCCCTCAACGTACCCGTCCCAACAACTGACCTAACAGATGTATGGGGAAGAATCCCTGGCGGCACGGCATCGGTCCCAGACCTGCCTGGCCATGTCCAGACGTAATCCTCACCCGTCAGGATGAGGACCGCCCCGCGACAGTACCTCTGCACCCACATTCTCCCTGCCGGGGATGTGGGGAGCCCTCAGGCCGCGCAGATGGAGGACGCCCATAGCCAGCCGCCCGCCGCCTGGTGCAGACAGGGGGAGCGTACTCCTCCCTGTCTGTCGATACACGACACTGACGTCGTATCGTCCGTCCTGATCAACACCATATGTGGACCAGAAGGACCGCTTTCAACACCAACACATTGAACGTAGCGCAGACCGGGCAGCATGGTTTGCCAGCTGCCCCCTACTGCGTTGGGCCGACGCGTCACTAGCGAGGGAGGCGTCGGTGAAAACGCGACGTGAGACAGCGCCGTAACCGTCCTAGGACGGAACCTCACGAGCGTGTTGACAACACGCTCTGAGATGGATGCCCATAGCCCTCCAACCGTTGACTGGGAAGAGGAGTACTCTACATCCAGTCTACAGCAACCCCAGGCTGGTAGAGACCTGCCTGGTACGAGACCTGACGATCCACCTTGACCGCGAAGGACCAGAACGTCATCAGGGCAGAACACTCCGTAACCCCGGACGACGCAGAGGCCCCAGTGCGGCCTCCACACACTTGGTGAAGATGCGGGGAGCCAGAGAAAACCGAACGGCAGCCTCTGGTACTCATACGCTAACCCTGCAAAGGAAGCGTAGGTAAGCCCTAGGATGGAAGATCGGGGATGCGCATACGCATCCTACAGGTCTATGGAGGAGAACCAGACCCCCACCTGACAGTGTTCAACAGGTAGGAGACGATCCAAAAAATGCTGAACCTTCCCATGGGACAGGTCCAGCCTGGGTCTTACACCCCTCCCTCCCGACTTCTCGGGCAGAGAACACCGGGAGGAGAACGCCACGACGATGGCTTGCTTCGTCCACAGAGATTGGATCTCGTTGACCAGAGCTGTCACTGCTGGAGACCCTGACAATAGGGTCTGTACCAAACCTGAAAACGGGTGGGGTTGTGTAAACACAAGTCCCCGCCTCAGCGTTCTCTCCATCCACCTCGACATATGGTACTGCCGTAGTCATATGTGACGACACTCCCAACGCACCCGCCGTCACGTGGCGCAGGTCCGCCAGGAACTGTAGATAGTTGGCCCGGTCCCCCCGCTGTGCGTAGCCAAACCTGGAAACGTGCGAGGAGCGCGTTCCGTGTCGGAACACCTGACCCTGACACCACCCACGAGGCAATCGCACCCAAGGGGGAACCCCGACAGAAAGGGCCGGTCTGATACGGGGGGCTTCCGATGAAAAAAGCCCCCCCACTGAACATGCTGAAGGAGTTGTTCTGCAGCCGGACATGCAAGGTGTAAGGCCCCCATGGGTTCCTACACACCGTAGCCCTGCAGTGATATTACTACCACCCCAAATCATGTGAGCTGCGACCACTTGCCAATATTTCAGGAGTGGGAGGCACCAACATGATACCTGGCCTGGCGAAGGCGAGGCCGGGGAAGCCCGCACTGTGTGCCTCAAAAGGTTTCGAGCCCCCCTGCTGACAACACTTAAGCTGACAGACGTAACACCAGGCTCAACCAACACAGTTCAAGGTGTGGGAGCCGCTTGACAGCACAACATTCTCACGGACAGACCCAGGCTCAGCCATAAACTGGGTGTCAGCCCCTGTCCCCATGAGAAGCGAAAAGGGGGGCCGCCCGCGCATCAACGAAGGCACGCGGCCCGCAGCCAAAGGAAACAATCAGAGCCCACTTCTTCCGCTGGTGTTGGGGAAGGGAGTGATCGGAGAGCGGGCTGCTCGCGGCAGGACGGTGACGGCTTGTTTGTTCAAGCCGAACCCATCCTACATGGCCGATCCCTCGGCCGCCAAGACTGTCGGCCTTGTGGACACCTGTCGAATCAACGCCCAGGATACCTCTGGCGGGGGAAAAACATGGCCGCCTGTCGAGGGCCCCGTCATCGCCGCTGACGAGGCCGTGCTCTCTCTTCTTCTGGCTGCGCGGTGTGAGGCGGTGTAGGGCCTAGGACAATTCCGCCCGCGCTCCAGCAGAAGACCAAAATCCCCTGCGGAGAGGGGAACCCTGAGCGGTTATAGCTTGCGGCTGGGTCAAAGCTAATAACGTCAACAACCTCGCGCGATGTGTCGACGTCGGCTGGCCCTCAAGGCCCCTCCACCAGACACCATTTTTTTAATAGAAAAAAACAGCAATTCGAACACAGTTCTAATCGTTGCCAATTCCATACCGTGGCGGTACAAGCCTTAACAGCCCACCAGCCACTCGCCAGGCCGACCCACCCATGGTGTCGGCCGGGCGGGGCATTGTTTCAATATGTCAAAAACAAAGGACTGATGTTAACACGGAGCACCAGTGGTGATTGCAAACAGCAACCTCCACTGTGGTGTGCACCATGAAAGGGTTAAATGAATAAAAGAGCTAAACCACAAAATACTGTAGAATGAGCAAACCCATACACACAAAGTTAAGGGGAGACGGACCAGAGCGAACTAGTCCCGCCTTCATTCAAAATATTCACAACAGGACACCAGCCCTAGTTTAGCCCATTTACCAAAAAAGGTAAACAAAGCCCCCCCCGCACTACTCCCCCAGTATACCGATTGACCGTCAGTATGAATGGTTGAGAGGAGAGAAAACTGTAGCAAGACAGACCTTCTCATAGCAGAGTGACAAAACGAAACAATAGCCCACTACACAGGGCCGCCTCAGGGGGTGGGGGGCCTTGCGTCTAAATACGCACAGGGCCTCACATTTCTCCCAGGCGGCCCTGCCCTTATACTACTGCAGCCTAGCGCGAGGCGATGTGGGACCCAGAACAACAATTGCCTGCGCACAGACACGCAACATGTTTACCATGTCGGCTGGACCCATAGCCCCACTACCCGACGCCAACCCAGATGGGAACACCGTTCAACAAACCCCGCCGGAACACAAGGTAACATACCTGGCTAGGCAACCTAGCCACGGCCTACCCTGTTGTCAACCCATTTACCCGAAAAAAGGTAAATAGGACTCAGCAAAAAAACCCACAACAGCTACCGACTGACCTTCATTGATGAACCGGGCAAGAGGAGGGAGAGTGACAACATCTCACGGCGGAGACATTAGAACAGCGTAGCAATTAGCAGTAGTAATAGCATGCGGCATTAGCGATAGCATGTAGCATAGCATTAGATGTTTTAGTAGCACGCCCAAGACAGCTTGGAAACCGTTCCCTGCAGTGAACGTTCACCAAACCATCCTGCCCCCGGCGCCAACACACAACATGGTTGTGTAACAAAACAAACCAGCATTACTAACACTAATACCCATGCCTGAAGATACAGGGCCTACCTGAGTACAAGCTGGCCCGACAGCCAGTCTTGTACAGCTGAACCTCGATGTGCTGTCATCAAACGAGGAACATCAACATAGGCCTGTCGTGTCGCCGAAAACATGCGTCGAAGATGCCAGGGGCCAGCAACCTCCGGTAAGCTTTCAACATTATGACTCTGATCCTTTTCATCCTGCTAGTTATCGTATGGTGCACGCATCCATTACGCTGGGACGAAAAAAGAGGAAGAGTGTTTGGTGACCAGAGTCACGGTTATATGGGCGGTGCCACCATGTGGGCGGGGCCCCATACAGGTGGGGTGCATGTATTTGTTTGTGGGAGATACAGTAGGTATCATAGGAGATAAGGGGTATCTCATAAGGCTCAGAGCGGGACGCGAAGCAAATACGATATATAACCTCTGATACTATACATAAAAATAGGGAAACAAGTCCAGGCACGCACTCCAGGAGTGCGTGCCTGGACTTGTTTCCCTATTTTCTATTTACAAATATAATCAGTAATGGAATCTGATTGGTCGAAGTCAGTAATGCAATTTGATTAGCCTACTTTCATTTACTTCTATTTCCCCTCCCAAATCAATAGAATACACACAAAGTGTTTACAATCCTTACAAACCATTATTTCAAAATGTGTCAAATTATATCTTTTTGTATCTATGATCTCACAATTGAGCTTTCCACAATCGCATTTTCCAAGAAGTATCTGTATAGTAATTGTAACTGAATACAGTCCTGTTTGTAAGTAATTTCTGATAACTGTAATCCTATTACAAATTATTATAATTTTTTACTACCCAACCCTGTGCACAGGTCGCAATAGCTATAGTCGAGTCTGGTGTGCATATCTTTTTAGTCTGTTTGCATTACTCTTGCATACGCCACATAACAGCGATTCATGCATTGTTATTATTCCTACACATTGTTTTGTATTGTACATGCAATCTTCTATATTCTTTTTATTACAAACCAGGGACCATGGTCATCATTACTAGGCTTCTTTGCATACATGCATGGGGTCGCCAAAAAATATCCTATATAAAATGGGGTCGTGGTATAAAAAAGTTTGAGAACCCCTGCTGTAGGGAAACAATTATAAACCATAATTTATCTCATTTAGTTGAACTTAGTTATAGCGACGGGAGCATTTACACTCTTCAAAAACGTGTTGAAATAGCACACAACATGTCTTGTTTTCCCTAACTAAACACCATACGTGTTACTGGTGTGTTGAAAAACAACATAATAACAATACAATTTGAAGCCAGGTCGACATTTAGCTATAGGGACACAACAACATCCAGTTGTTACTTCAACATGTCTTTTTTCTAAGAGTGTAAATTCTCCCACTGTACCAGCCAACTTAATGAGATACATAAGGGCTTAACCGTCTGTAGTTTGGTAGTGAAAGGCTTAAAGGAAAACGCCAACATTTTGGGAAATTCGCTTATTTGCCATCTTCCCTGGAGTTAGACAAGAAGATACATACCCTTTTCTTCTCTGTGCGTGCATTAGGCTTAGGGAACAGCCGCTCCGTTAGCGTAGCTTAGCTTCATCACTGGAAGTGGGTCAGACCTTTACCCTTAAGTTCCCTACAGTCCCCTACAGTCACGAAATACACTCCAAATACAACTCCAAAACGTTCCTGTAAACATGTTGTGACCTGTGTATTTACCACGTGGAGAAATAAAAATAATTGAATTAGACAATTACGTTTTCTAAGCAAATATACTCTGAATTTTTTTTTGCCGAACCACTCCTCTCGGGGCGCAGTCAGTGATTTCACGCAACGCAGTGATTCTTACTAACGTGACGCCAGTGTTTGTTTACATTCTCATTTCATTCAAAGGATCCGAACCGATTGAAGTTTATGGATACCATGACTTAAAATCCTCTTACCTTGACGATTAAAAGCCTCCCCAATTTAGAAAACAGTATTCCCATGGCTGGTGTTGATATGCTGCTAGCTAACGAAAACCAACAGCCGGACACTAAAGCAAATAACGAGGGTACATTTTTACTTCCGGTCGGGGGGTTCCAAAATAAAATGGCGACGTCTATAGCACCGGAAATACGTTTATTTTGTACATTATCTAACGTTAACACGAACCTAAACTAACGTTACAACTAACCTAAATTTAGTTTAGGTTCGTGTTAACGTTAGATAATGTACAAAATAAACGTATTTCCGGTGCTATAGACGTCGCTCTTTTATTTTGGAACCCCCCGACCGGAAGTAAAAATGTACCCTCGTTATTTGCTTTAGTGTCCGGCTGTTGGTTTTCGTTAGCTAGCAGTATATCAACACCAGCCATGGGAATACTGTTTTCTAAATTGGGGAGGCTTTTAATCGTCAAGGTAAGAGGATTTTAAGGCTGCGGGTATTTTCGTTTTGTTTTCAAGGTCAGTTTCGCTTTCCAGAACGCAACGTAATGGCAGGCAAGTTAGACATTGGTTTTGCCTCCTGAGCACAGTGATGTAGTACAATGCCAAAGCAGTAGGTGGCAGTAGGTGGCGAACATGAAGGCAATTTTCAACCAATCAGAAGTTGAATGTGCCTGCAAAAAATAAATAAAACACCATCTTTAAATGCCTCGCGTGAGCCATTTAGCCAATGTAGCATTTATTTTTCAGCAAAGAAAGTGCAATAAAAGTGCAATAAACAAAACGGATACATTCACTGTGTGTTCTGCCTCATTTGTTGATGAAACAAAACTAACATCAACATAATTGACCACCAAGAGCGGATAGTTTAGTCTCACAAAAAGATCTCCGATGTTGTTAGCTACATGCTAACATGAATGGAATATGCCAGTACAACAGTATAGCATTGTGGCTAGCAGCTTGGTAACGTTAATGCTAGCAGAATGAATGGATGTAAACGTTATTTTAATGGGTACAATACAATACGGCACAATTGTTAAGGGTATGCAGACTGTTGTAGCTTGGACTGGGCTCCTTATAACAACTAACAGGGTTTGGAAGTAGCTAACTTTAGCTCACGTTAGCCAGCCAGCACCAAACTGATGATATCAGGAGCTATCAGTAGCTAGATAACATTAGACAACGCCTCATGTATTAAACAAAGGTGAATAGATGACTGGGCCATTTTGTTTAATGCTTGTTAAGATTGAAAGAGGAGCTCTGAGCTAACAGGGTCTGGTAGCTAGGTAGCTACGGTAGGTAGCTACCATTAGCTCACGTTAGCCAGCTGCTCATGCAATCGTTAATGCAGAATGAATGTGTTATGGTTTGACACCGACCCCAAACGCAACGACACAAGAGAGTAGGATTCAGAGTTGCCAAAAACAAGGGCTTGTTTATTATGACTAAATAAACAGCACAGACTGGGAAGAGTTCAAACAAAGACTGGAATACAAGCAAGGATGAATGTTGCTGCTCTGCAGCTTCTCCCGGGATGGTAGTCAGGGGAAGCAGACGCTGACGTCAGAGCCGCTCTGCAGACTTCTCTCGGCAGAATCTCTGAGGTGGTTGCGGGACCGAGAGAGAGAGAGGGAGCGAGTTAACTCAGAGTGCAGGTGGAACAGAGCAGGTGAACAGGAGAGGTGACTTGTACCCGAAAACAGAGTTATCCAAGTGACTGAATCTTCGGTGTAAATACACACTGTGAGTAACGTTCCAAACACAATCCCAAGTGATAGATATCTTCGGTGCAAAATAAACACTGTGAGCGAAGTCCCAAAATACAAATCCAATGTGATAATATCTTCGGTGTGTAAACACACAGTGGGAGATGTTAGGCCAAAATATTATCCCAATGAAACAATCCAAAAAAGGCTAAACGCTGGGTGAGTGACTGTCTGATAAAAATCTGGAAATCTTCAGTGTTATATAAACACACGAAAAACGGAATTGGATCAAAGACAGTCATAAAAAACTCACCCAGGCGTTGTGCGTAAAGAGCGTTGGAACAGAATGGAGCGAGCGCGTCGCCTCGGGGAAAGGGTGTCCAAGAGGAATGCTTCTTGAATATCCTGGAGGCAAAGCACAGGGAAACAACAGCAGGCAGCAGGAACGGCGAATGCAACTGAAACATCAAAACGATCCAACAAAACTTGAATGGGGAAACGGGGTATAAATAATACGGGAATGCTTAATTGACAAGCAGTGACAGCTGAGGGATGTGATTGATAAGCGTGTGGACGGGGGAGAACCAATCAACGACGTCTCTGGGAAGAAGCGTGTGAATAGGGGAATGAAATGATTAACAGAAAACTAAAGGAAAAACAGAGCAAGTAGGCTTAAAGGAACAGAGCGAGTGGGAGAGCAGCGGACCAATCATCACAGTACTTCAAGAAGCCCGTGGTGGGGAAAGAACCAAACCTTACAGAATGGATGTAAACTTTATTTAACAGATTGCAGAATGGGTACAATACAATACGGCTCAATACAAACAATTATTGAATGTAGACTGTTGTAGCTTGGACTGGGCTCCTTATAACAATAACTTGACAACACATGGTAGCTGCAGCTATTTGGGACACGTCTATTCTAAAGGCAACCGGAGCTCTGCTGTAAACACTGGAAATAACCGTGCGGGTCTCTACTGCGCATGGGCGTTGAGCAACAACGGCTCCGTATCCGGCTTGCGCAGATTACATGGCACGTTGTCTGCGAGTTTTGGCGAGTATCCAAAACGGAAATACAATTTCAGTGTTGCCCTACTGGCAATGCGTTATCCTGCCAAAACGGCGTTTATTTTTAACTAGGACAGCAAACGTAATCATTCAGCAACAAAAACAAAAACAGTTCAGAGTATATTTGCTTAGAAAACGTAATTGTCGAATTCAATTATTTTTTATTTCTCCACGTGGTAAATACACAGGTCACAACATGTTTACAGGAACGTTTTGGAGTTGTATTTGGAGTGTATTTCGTGACTGTAGGGGACTGTAGGGAACTTCAGGGTAAAGGTCTGACCCACTTCCAGTGATGAAGCTAAGCTACGCTAACGGAGCGGCTGTTCCCTAAGCCTAATGCACGCACAGAGAAGAAAAGGGTATGTATCTTCTTGTCTAACTCCAGGGAAGATGGCAAATAAGCTAATTTCCCAAAATGTTGGCGTTTTCCTTTAAACCTCATTTAATTTCACAGAGGTCCCTTTGGGTGTCTCCCCAATCATCCTGTTCTACCGGGTGCCTCAGTTGAACCAGTGATCTATTAACAAGTTCCAAGGGTTGTCCAGCAGACAGACAAGATGGTATTATTCACACCGTGTGTGTATTTCTTTAACCCTCTCACTACAACACTACAGAAGGTTAACCTTTTCACTGCGACAATACAGAAGGTTAACCCTTTCACTGCCACACGACAAAGGGTTAACCCTTTCACAACCACACTACAGAAGGTTAACCCTTTCACTAACCGTCTGTAGTGTGGTAGTGAAAGGGTTAAGAGCCAAAAGCGTATTCATTGACGGTTTTATGGTTACTTCGGAAAACCCCAGTGGGTACCATACATTTCGTTGGTGGTTTCACACCTCTAACAAGTCTTGTGGCTTCTGGGGAACCTGAAAACAAGAAGGCTGAAATCACTTTTCCCCCACGTAAATTTATACTTAGCTACATTTGTTATTTTGCGTGTCGTTAAAGGCTCAATCTCTGATTTGCCTAGAGGTTGCTGTTTGATGGCGTTACAGATTCTATACCTTCAAAGTGGAGATAGATGACGACTAATGGCTAAAATGTCAAAGTGTATCGGAGTATCACTTTAAGACTGAAGCTCGACCTGTGCCTGTAGGAAGGGCCAGAGATCTCAGTAACCCAGTACCCAGGTGTCTAGTTACCCTCTCGGACTGTGACTCTCATGCGCCTTATCAGTGACTCAGCTATGTCTCCTAGTTGCCATGAAACCATTGACAAAGGCCTGTGCTAGATCTGTCTCCCTCCCTCCCTCCCTCCCTCCCTCCCTCCCTCCCTCCCTCCCTCCCTCCCTCCCTCCCTCCCTCCCTCTCTCCCTCCCTCCCGCACGCACGCACGCACGCACGCACACACACACACACACACACACACACACACACACACACACACAGTAGTAACACCTCACTATCAGCTTTGGTCCAACTTTCCTGTCTCTTCAGAGCGCTTACTGTCAGCGGGGTTTTCTCTCATGTTTCCTGCCAACGTACCAGCAGTGCTTAGGAAGGCAGATCGCTAACGGCTATAAAAAAAGAGAACTTGGTTGGTTTACGGATTACTCCACAGTAGGGCTGTCCCAGACTAAGTGTAGCACCCTGAAAATATGGCTATTATTCAGAAGTGCTGACTTGCCTTTTATCTCCCCTTTGTGCACAAAGACATGTTGACTAGTTTCCATTGATATTCTCACGAACAATGACGCGGGCTTCTCCTTCGTTTACCGGCTGGAATATGGATGATAAACAGTATCACTGGATCATATTCACCCATCCAGTTTTCCCTGTGTGGCTAGTTGGCGGTACCAGCAGGGGGCACAGTGGCAGGCAGAGAGCGTACGAGAGAGAGAGGGGAAAGGAAGCAAGCCAATGGAGACGGAAGAGGGAGAACAAGCCTCTTCGAGTTTGGACTTTGATGTGATCAGACGTGTCTCGACAGAGCCCCTGTGGTGTGGTCCACACGGGCGAACGTATTGAACTTGAGTATATGACGGGTTATCCCAGAAGGACCTGTGATAGTGCGTGAGTAAGAGAAACTGAACCCAAGGACACACTAGGTAGCGTGTTATAGTAGCAGTGTGACGGTATAAGTAGCATGCTGCTAACGGCTATATTGACTCCAGTGTACACCGAGCGCGGGGCGCTGAAGAAGACCGTTGGTATAGTCAGCCACGTTGCGCAACAGTATAACCGTGTAGCAGGTGGGCTGTTTGGAACCCAGAGAGTAGCCTCAGTGTAAGGTAGGGCAAGTGTATGGAGGCGCGTCAACCCAGCGCCGGCTGTCAACAACCAGCATCCACCAGCGTTTCGACGTCTGCTCGGCTCCGGCGGTCGACAGCCCAGCATGGGAGTTCTTCGTCCAGCAGAGGTCGCCATCACCCAGCACACGCTCTCAGCTAGCTACTGCTCCAGCCCCGCTTGCTAGCGCCCACGACGAGAGCGTTCGACGCCATCTTGCTACCTGGACGGTGGTGGCACGGCGAGGCCGCCATTTTGGTTGAGTACAATCGAGCGTCAATGCTCCGAATCTATTACACAGTACACAGTGTGGTGCGGCCTACGGGTGAAGCTAATGGTTGCTAACTACAGTTCATAGGGGTACCCCATCAACATTACATGCCGGCATTAGCATAGGACTTTTGTTCTGGTACAGTGGGCCCACAATTTTGATTTCCTTTGAGTGTGATAACGTGTTGGTTCTTTAATAATAATTCCCATTTAAGTAACCCTTTCCCTGTGGGGAGGTTACAGACCTGGTGCATCATAAGTAAAGCCTTGGAGAGGTATTAGTCTTGCCATATAATTAAAGCCTGATAGAGGTATTACATATGGTACTGACCCAGACGTGGGCGATGAGTCAAACACATTGAAGTATATTATCCCTGATACTAACCCAGAGGTGGGTGTATAATATACGTGTCTATAAGGTATTGAGTTACACACAGAGCCATAGTAGGAATTCAGTCCATTCGACCACTCCTATTAAATCATTGTAACTGAACAGTACAATTAATATAAAGACTTAAATGGGGTTCTGTGTGCGTGTCCATTCCTGTGCCCAGTATTAGCCATTGTGGTGTGGGTAATGTTGCTGCAATTAACCCCTTCCTATTCCACCTTTCCCTTCTTACTGTAAGGTTTCTAGTGTCACTGAGGGAGGGTACTGCTTGCGGGGGGAACCAAGTTATTTATTTACAATTCAGTCACTGGGTGTGGGAGGGTTAAAGGAGTAATTGGGGGAAGTGAGAGCGTGTTGGGGAGTACTGCTGACCGCCCTGGAAGGGAGAGGAAGACCAGAGTACCAGACCAGGTTGGTAAATCCCGGGCCCCATTCACTCCCACTGCCAGCCTCCAGTTGATGCTCCAGACCCAAAGACGGAGGTGCAGTCAGACAGAGATCTACTGCGTCTCGCTACCCAGTGGCTGTGCACACCCGTTCCCACGAAGCAGGGATAATCCACCCTGTTACATAAGGATTTGGATAGTCGACTTTGATTGGCCGAAATTAGCCGATAGTCGACTATTAGTCGACTATGGGAATTTTTTTTTGAAAAAAAAGTATAATATTTGTATATATATTAAAAAAAAATTATCATTCCATTTGGGCTGTGGGGGTGCTTAATGTCTGAAGGAGTCGACTGAAGGCTTCTTGTCCTCTGCGAAAGCATGCAATTGGTCCACTGATGGATACATCTTGATATTTGTCTAGTCTAGTGTGTTCATTAGATGGGTGAAATCCTCTTTCAGTGCCTCTGTGCCTGTTTTCTTAGGCAGTTAGCCTTGCTGGTATGCGTGCCATTAGCGTTAGCCACGCTTCTAGGCCTCTTTTCTTTTGGTAAGAATGATACAAAATTTAAAGTAAAAAATTTAAATTATTATAATATAGATTTTTTTTTTATTTGCATTCGACTAAGAGGTTGGCAGTCGACTACAGCTCCTTTCGATCGATTAGTCGACTATTCGACTAATAGGGGTCAGCCCTACTCCACAGTGTATTCTTCTTCTTCTACTACCGTGAGGTGGACCACGAATAGAAGGGAGCTTTGTTTATCTGTTTCCCTGTTCCGTTGGTATGTAGAAGAGATCAGGGGGGGGGAGAAATACTAGTTCTGTAACCAACAGGCCTTTCAGGAACTGTTCTCTGCCACCTGGCCTGTGTCTGCGTGATAAGGCCCATCACACAGGCCTAGTTGTGACTTCCTTATTGGTGCTGTCACAATAACACACACACGTATATACACACACAGACATGCACACGCAATCACGCATGCACACACGCGCGCACACACACACACACGCGTGCACGCACACACATGCACACACACACACACACAGACACACACAGACACACACACACACGCACACACACACAGAGAGGCACATATATACATAGAATCTCTAAATATTGTCTTTATCGTAGTTACTACAAATTTAGTTTCGCTACAGCTTTCAGTTTGGAGTCTTCAGTTTCAGAAGGTTCAGTGTTTGTTTGAACTGGCAAGCAGTGTTGGGAAAGTTCACTTTCTACATGAACTAGTTCAGTTCACAGTTCACAATTTTTAAAATGAACTAGTTCAGTTCATAGTTCATAATTAAACATTTTTAACTAAAGTTCATGGTTTCAAAAATGAACTAATTTAGTTATTTTTTGTTATTTTTTTTTTTTTATAGATTTTTCACAGTTACTTACATTACAAAAACACACATTAGGACAGGGGGGGGGTCCTCCAGTTCATCTCTATGCCATCATCCACACCATAAGCAAGCAAAAACAAAACAAAAAGAAAAACAAGCAAAAAGGAAAGCAAACGAAGACAGGCACTGTACAGTATTGCACTTGCCTCGAGCCCATTCACATGTAGACATACATATATTTATTTTTTCTTATCCTAGGTCTGTCCATACAATGGGGCACTGGGCCTTTAGAAGGATCAGAGAAATTTCAGCAGGAAAATAGTCTAATAGTGGGGCCCACACCTCCTGAAAGGAAGCGTCGTTGCCTCTATGCATTGCACAGTGTCTTTCATGGGGTAGCACACCGAAGATCTCTCTATACCACATTTGTAAAAATGGAGGCTTATCCTTAATCCAGTTTATCAGAATGCATTTCCGGGCTGAAAGTGGAAGTTTATCAAATAGTTTGAATTGTAAAGGGTGTCACCCCTCCTGCCCAACCCCCCCCCCCCGCCCAACCACCTCCAATGTACAGTCCCCCCCCACCCCCCCAACCCCACCTACCCAACCTCCTCCAATGTAGTTTCTACATCAAATGTATATACTCTCTTTTCTGGACTCTTTTTGTATCACAAACAGTACTGTATTTGCAATCTGGTATGTCATAAATGTATAGATGTAGCAGTACTGTCTATCTGTATGTCATGTATGTCATATATGTTATGATTAATTGAAAATGGGGGACCCTGATGTAAACAAGATGAAAGTCTTTCTCTGGTCTGCATCCCCTTTTCAATTGTATGTTTGATTGATTGATTGATTGATTGAAAAGTTTATTAACAGATTGCAGAATGGGTACAGTACAGTACAGCTCAATACATACAATTGTTAAGGGGATGCAGACCAGAGAAAGACTTTCGTCTTGTTTACATCAGGGTCCCCCATTTTCAATTCATCATAACATATATGACTGAGCTGTACTGTACCCATTCTGCAATATGTTAATAAAGTGTTCAATCAATCAACAAATCACTTGGCCCCAGAACCTGGATAAACACTTAGATTCCCAAAAGTAGTGGTAGACTGTAGGTACCCAGGTCTGTTTGACATAGTCATATATCCACAAGCAGTAGTGCCTTGGGGGTAAAGGCTGTGTGTGTGTGTGTGTGTGTGTGTGTGTGTGTGTGTGTGTGTGTGTGTGTGTGTGTGTGTGTGTGTGTGTGTGTGTGTGTGTGTGTGTGTGTGTGTGTGTGTGTGTGTGTGTGTGTGTGTGTGTGTGTGTGTGTGTGTGTGTGTGTGTGTGTGTGTGTGTGTGTTGGCCTCTCTTCCCTGCAGAGCTGCACAGTGTCAGCACCACACAGTTGGTAACACCTGTTGTGCCCATTGCTTCAAAAAAGAGCCACAGCTTCAAGCGTATCTCTCCCGCCTCTCAGCCTCTCTCTGGCACTATCAGACCCTCTGGATAATATACAGTGGTGGGGGGTGATGAAAGACCCTATCCCTCTCCTCCTCCTCCTCCTCCTCCTCCTCCTCCTCCTCCTCCTCTCTCTCTCTCTCTCTCTCTCTCTCTCTCTCTCTCTCTCTCTCTCTCTCTCT
This sequence comes from Notolepis coatsorum, assembly GCF_963971535.1. NCBI lineage: Eukaryota > Metazoa > Chordata > Actinopteri > Aulopiformes > Paralepididae > Notolepis > Notolepis coatsorum. The sequence continues at coordinate 98,994,941 of NC_140172.1, read as the reverse complement.
CTCTCTCTCTCTCCCTCTCTTTATATATATATATATATATATATATATATATTAGTGCTGTCAGGCGATTAAAAAAATTAATCTAATTAATTACAGGATTTGTAATTAATTAATCTAATTAATCGCATTTTAATCGCATTACCATTTTATGCCTCATATTCTATATTCTATAATCATATTTCAAATTGCATGTGTCCGGATGGCAGAATTCAGTACTGTATCTACAAAACCTTCTGTTTAATCATCTTCCATCTATTAATTTGCTTAGATTTTTCAGGTCTGGTCAATTTGAGCATGGTGTTATTCACAGTTAAAGATAAAAAAAGATTTATTGATATTCTCATTTGGTTCATTACAATTTACTCAAAATAAAATGTTCATTCAATCAATCACAGCGCAGATTGATTGATTGAATGAAAATGTTATTAACAGATTGCAGAATGGGTACAATACAGTACGGCTCAATACACACAATTGTTAAGGGAATGCAGACCAGAGAAAGTCTTTCGTCTTGTTTACATCAGGGTCCCCCATTTTCAATTCATAATGAATTGTAAGTAAGGGTGCAACTTGCACCGTACAATCCATTCTTTGTGGATCTAGCCCACAGTATTTCTGACACTGGGAATACATTCCCTGAGATTCATAGATGTCCCTAGAATCAGATACCAAGAACATGCAAATGGACCATATTAAAAAAAATCTGTAAATGTGTATTCTACATGCTTATGGAATGAATGAGATACAAAAAAAAATATTATTATAAAAAAAAAAAAAAATTGTAATACATTTTGAGTTAATTTTCATAACGCGATTATTTGCTGTGTAATTAATTAATCTAATTAACGCGATAAACTGACAGCCCTAATATATATATATATATATATATATATATATCTTTATCTTTATCTATTTCTCTTCTGCTCCTCTTTGTGCCACCCTGTCCGTTGCTGCAGGCCCTTAACCCTTTAACTACCACACTACAGACGGTTAACCTTTCACTACCACACTACAGACAGTTAACCGTCTGTAGTGTGGTAGTGAAAGGGTTAACCTTCTGTAGCGTGGTAGTGAAATGGTTAACCTGTAGTGTGGTAGTGAAAGGGTTAACCTTCTGTAGCGTGGTAGTGAACTGGTTAACCTGTAGTGTGGTAGTGAAAGGGTTAACCGTCTGTAGTGTGGTAGTGAAAGGGTTAACCGTCTGTAGTGTGGTAGTGAAAGGTTAACTGTCTAGTGTGGTAGTGAAATGGTTAACCTTCTGTAGTGTGGTAGTGAAAGGGTTAACCACCTGTAGTGTGGTAGTGAAAGGCTAACCGTCTGTAGTGTGGTAGTGAAAGGGTTAACCTTCTGTAGTGTGGTAGTGAAAGGGTTAACCGTCTGTAGTGTGGTAGTGAAAGGGTTAACCTTCTGTAGTGTGGTTGTGAAAGGGTTAACCGTCTGTAGTGTGGTAGTGAATGGGTTAACCGTCTGTAGTGTAGCAGTGAAAGGGTTAACCCTTTGTCGTGTGGCAGTGAGAGGGTTAACATCTGTATTGTCGCAGTGAAAGGGTTAACACTTTGGTAGTGTGGTAGTGAAAGGGTCCACTTCAAACAAACACAATGCAGGTGGACACGTGTCGCTGCATACCGCACACACACGTGCACACACAGACACAAACACGCACACACACACAGCCAGAGCTGTTGAATGGAACAGGTGCCCCGGGAGATTAAGGCACGTCTCCATTATGAGGAAGAACTGGCCTCAAAGACTGTTGTGTTGACATGGAACAGGATGTCCAGATTAAAGAGGTTTTTATAATTTTTTATTTTTAGGAGTGCTCCGCCCTCAGCAGATGCTTGTTTGGGTATGTTGTCTCCGACATCAACTGCTGATAACATACATAACGAACAAACAAAAACCATGTCCCGGCTACGCTGTCTTACTAACAGAAATATTATGTGACCACAATTGAACCCTTTGCACTGGAAGGGTTGAACCATATGAAAATGTTTTGGACGGTCCACGGTGTATTTGCAATTGTAAAGTCAATCCAAATCACGTCTGTAGTGTGTTAGTGAAAGGGTTAAGATGTAAGATAAGATATTTTTTTTATTGATCCCCTTGGGGAAATTCGGGTGTCATAGCAGCATGGGGGAGGGGAGGTACAGGTATGGGCAGGGTAATAGAATAAATAAATAAATATAGGCAATAAAATGTAATCTGAATATAAAAATATGAGAAGAATAAACAGTACAAGGTGCAGGTGAGGGTCTGCACCCTAACTGGCATTATTATATAAGTCATACGTACAGACATTCCTAATAAATAAAGTTCTGCATTAAAAGTCCTTTTTTTCAAGCAACAGGCGTGACTCAGTTCTATTTCATTCTGGTTTCCGCTCAATGTCATTCTGCACTAACCTCACTTCGTGCCTAGCACTGAATAAAAAACTCCACAATGTACCTTTACATACCGACATCCGTCTGGCCACACCCCTATCCGCTTACCTTCATAAGCAGGTATGTGGTCACCTACTCGCCTCCTTCTTCACTTTCACCACAAGGAAGTGCCTTGGTATATACCCACACTTGACGAGGTTGTTTAGTCGAAGAAAGTTGGAAAACAGAAGAACGGGAAGATACGTTGACATTATATCTTTATTTTCTCTCTCACTATTTTCGAGAAAATACGGCGATATTGTCTTTGTCACTGGAGTGTCTGGAAGATGATGATCATTCTGACCTCCACCGGCTTTTTCGTATTAGGGGCTCGCGCCGCTGATATACTCCCCAATTGCAGTCCTCCTTGCTGCGGCTGGATGGGTATTGGCCCTCCGGTCATACAGCTGGACTGTGGGAGGCACCGGCTGTTGTGAGAAATCGGTTGCTTCCGTGTGGGGTGAGTACTGTTTTGCTTGCGAGCGCTGGTTGTCTGTTTATGCTATGGGGGTTAGCTGACAATTTTACGAACGCCGACCCCGGACTGGGGTCCTCTGCTCGGCTTCTTAAGCGGCGGACGGAGGATCTTGGTCTGACGCCCATGATGGTCAACCTAGTGGGCCGCGACCGAGACCTGGTTAAAACCCGGGATTCTCTGGACGAGCGGATGCTTCTCTGTCCCGTGCAGGCCCCATCTTTCACATAAATGTGGAAGTACACCCTAACGAGGAAATGTGGGCATAGTATCTTCATTATCGGGAGTTCCATGCTCAAGTCGGCTGCAGCCCGGATAGGAAATTGTGCCGGCTCCGCTGTATGTCTGGTAAATCACAGTTGAAAACTGTGTTTGACATTTCTTTTTCTCTTCCCTCTTAGGATGGGGAGGGACTTGGACAGCGGCCTGTCTGAAGTGTGGCTTGTTATGTCGTTGTGTACAGTTCAGGTGATAGCTGCTTAGCTCGCGTGCTAGTTGTGGCCTACTGTGTTAGCCAGTCAGCTGTTAGCTGCGGCGCTAGCTCGTTGTGTTTACTAGACTAGTAAACGTTAGCTTGTTGCTATCAGTCGGACGGCTGTTAGCTTAATGCTACACTGTTGAAACGTTACTGTGACTATAACATGCCTTAAACACTCTGACTACGACGTCATCTTTGACAGAGGATGTTAGTCGACCCTACACCCGGGTGCCAGTGCCAGCGAGGACTTCGTCAACATGGAGAACGGCGGCTGGGTAGCGTAGCGGACATACCCTCGTCACCAACGCAGGAGATGCTTGGTTCGACTCAGTGTCCCGTTAATCAGTGTTGCAGTTCTCTCGGCCGGCGCTCAGGGTGAAGGTAGGAGTCCTGACCGGACTTTAAACATTTCTTCTTTTCTTCCCTTCTAAATGTTTTGTAATAACGATGTTTCCAAAACATGTGTTGCTGCAATACTTTGAGGATACGACGCGTGTTGTGTGTGAATTGTCTTGTCACTGGTATAGCTTTTCTCTCTGTAGTAAATCGGCGTTGTTTTTTACATGTGTAAAAATGAACTGGTTTGGTTGTGATGAGAACATGTGTGTTCATGTAACGTTGTACCGTGGGTAAACTCACAACTAAGAGGGTTAGTTAACCTGTGAAGCTATGCTTAGTGACATGTGATTGAGGAATGAATCTTTTTTCTCAGCCTGTGATGACAATGAACAGCATGTTCACACATTAACAGAGGTGCCTGTTCACCTTGGTCGTATCAAGGGTAAGATAGGAGGGGTGACCCCCTGGTTTCCTTGGGGCTTCCCCCCCTCCTCTCAGACATGTTTGGTTACAATATATTGTGTCACTGTGTTTGTGGGGATACGATGTAACCCTCAGCTTAAGTTGCTGGGGTTGTACTTTCCGCTTGAGAAACAATTTTTTCCTAAAGAAAAGGTTGTTTGGTCACTTATCATGTGTGCTTAGCAAGGTCTGTGGCCATTACATAATCGAGGACTTCTGTCTTCTCTCGTTTTTGAAAAATGGCGTTCCTCTGTAGTAAGAGTGTACTTTTGCCATTTTTTGTTGTGATGAAGGGTTGTATGTGTCGTTGTGATCTACAACTGGGTTAGGTTTGGCCCACAGAAGCACATGTGTAAGTCTGGACCGGGGCTCTTAAAGGGGCCCTCTCTGTTCTGTGTTTTTTCCTTAGTAAAACTCAGGAAGCAGGTTAGCACATGAGCTATGTGAAGCTATTAGATGCTTCATGTAGCATGCTATGACTGTGTCATGCTCTACTTGTCATTACATCGTATCAGGGGTGAGGGGTTGTAAAGGGGTGAACTGGTAATCCTTTCCTCCCCTTTTCTGATTGGTCAGGGGTTAAAACCCCCTGTCCTACAAGGTTCCTGTCACGTTGCTGTTCGGCACGTTACAGGGTAAGGCGGGGGGGGGGGTTTCCTGGTCCCACGCCCTGAAAGATTGGGCGTGTGCACAGCGGAAATTCCCCCACCATAGAGTACATCACTGAGCGCGTCTCTATTGGTAAGACTTCCTTTGGTTGTTCAGGTCCATGTTATGGATCTGTTTCAGGGAGTTGTCAGAGCTCCTCCTCACAAAGCTCCTCCTCAGGGAGAAGTGCCTTCTGTGAGTTCGGACTCTCCTTCCCAGTGAGGGAGCCTCCTTAGAGTTTCAGAGCCTCCTCCTCAGATTGTCAAGGTGAGTAGAACTTCAAAAAAGGAGTTCTGCTCTATTGTGTGTGTATTCGATTCAATTCGATTATTGAGTGTGTATTGGTTCAGTGCCTCCTCCTCGGAGAGCCCTAACCCAAGTGTTACATAGCTCAATGTTGCAATATTTCTTTTCAATCTATACAGCTCACGTGGGAAGTCTCTCTGGGGATTCCCGTCTCCTCCGTGTGGCGAGGGTGGCGGGATGTAAAAATGAAAACAATTTTTACCCTCATCTGCGTCACGTGGGATTCATGTCAGTCTGTGTTTCTTTCTTTTTTAAATAAAAAGAGGAAAGAACGTGAAGCACGACGGCTCCTTGTCGTTCTCCCAGGCGACTTGGAGGAACAATGTCTGGTGTCTTGTTAGACTATCCATTGATGTGTTTGGGTCTCGACGCGTACATAGTGCTGGCTCGGGGTGTTTCTGATAAGAATCACGCAGGGGGCTAGTACGCCTTGGCTGCTCGTTATTAAAACAGCGTTTTTATAGGGCGACTGGGATGGAGTTTGTCTCTTCCGAGCGCCAGTTTACTAGGTTGTCTCGATGAATTCTCGTTCATATCTGGGGGATGTTAACAGAATAGATCAGAACATAGGTAGAGGGGGCTCATGCCCTTAGGGTGGGCCACTGAGCGCGGTACAAATGGGACCGTCTGGGTGGCGCCCTCTTTTCATGTTTTAGATCGACACGCATACCTACCCCCTCTCCTGGAGTGGGCATGTCGGCGTGGTTAGGGCACGGGACTGGTTCTGGTCGCGCTGGTCCAGGTCAGTTAACCCGTTGTCCGCCGGGGACGCAGATCTGCTGTTCTGGTACCCTGAGGGACTTGTGCTTTTTTCGGGGGGAAAAATGCCGGGTCGGCCCGGGTGTCACAGGGTTAGGCGTTATGGAGACCCTTTGTTGGGTACACGTTGTACCTGGCACTATCATGAAGGGGCTGGTTCTCCTTTCTTTCGCTCCTCTCTCACGCATGGCGAAGAGGGGGCTGTTGGGGTGGTCTTCTGGACCTCCTCTGGTAACCCTGTGTGCTTCCCGAGCCGCCGGGCCCGGTCCGAAGTAATGTTTCGTTGAACCGTAGGCCTGGAATAACCCTTTTTGGAAACTGAAACACTTGTATAGCTGGTGTATACCCGCAGGTGTGTTTTGGAGTTTTTTCTTGAGGGGTTATAGGAACAACCACCGTATGTGGTACCAAGAGGGTGGTTGATTCCCTGGTGTGTTGGAGTAGAGTCAACTCCCGGGTTACCCGGTTGAGTGTGCCCCTGCACGTTCATATCGTCTGCCAATCGTGTCAGCCTTCTCTGCCTCGACCCCTCTGGGTGTTTTTTTTTTTATGGAGGCTTTGTCATGGTGCGTAACAATGCCAGCATACGCCCCTTCCGCCGGGGTGCTGTTTTCAGTTGACCCCTTTGGCGCCTGTCTCGTCCGCAGTGCTCCAGGCTCGGGTCTACAGCCTGCTGCCTGGTTTCCCCGGTGCGCTGCCTGTTCCGTTATGGTTAACCTTTTGAGTGCTTCAAAGTTACGGCCATGCTGACTGTGTTGCAGGGTCAGTGTGCCAGGCGGCGTAGTAGTGGGGGGAAGGGCCCGCTCTTGGAGGGGCCCTGTCCGAATATGCTGGCGATGTGGGGGGCGGTGTCACTAAGTGACCGCCTGGTGAGATCTTGATGCTTGGCATCATTGACCTCTCCGGGCACCCTTTTTCCAGGGGATCCAGTCCCTTCAGGGGGTCTGGGTCTTCCTTCGCGCTCCGCTGCTACGGTCTTGCCACAGGGTTGAGTTTGCTCTTGACTCCGTGATTTTGGGGGCAGTAACAAGGGTTGTTCCTTCCGTTCGTTCCCTGGTGGCATGCGGGTTGTGCGTGTGCGTAGTCGTGGGGTCAAGCCACGGTCTGCTCACCCTGTGCGTTGAGTTGCTCGAGTTTCTTCGCACGGTCGGATCCGTCTCCCTCCCGTCCTCCAATAGGGAGGGTATCCCTCCATTAGGGAGGGTCGGGGGGCTCGGTCCTCTCCGGTCTGATGGTTGTGGGGGGCCTCAGCGGGGTACATTTGTCGAGCTTCTGGCTTCCGCTCAGCTCCTGTTGTGCAGAATGACGCTGAGCGGAAACCAGAATGAAATAGAACGTAAGGTTATGTATATAACCAAGTTCTATGAATACTGGTGACGCTCAGCGTCAGGACGCCACTGCGGCCCTTGACCTCGCCTTGTGGTGAAAGTTTGGGAAGGAGGCGAGTAGGTGACCACACACCTGCTTATGAAGGTAAGCGGATAGGGGTGTGGCCAGACGGATGTCGGTATGTAAAGGTACATTGTGGAGTTTTTTATTCAGTGCTAGGCACGAAGTGAGGTTAGTGCAGAATGACGCTGAGTGTCACCACTCACCAGTATTCATAGAACTTGGTTATATACATAACCTTACGTTATGTTGACATCTTACTAACAGAAATGTTGTGTGACCACAATTGAACCCTTTGCACTGGAAGGGTTGAACCATACTGGAAATGTTTTGGATAGTCCAGGAGCTCTGAGCAATTCCAAAACACTACATTTCTTGGCGTGTATTTTCATTGTGTTAATTAAGTCTGTAGCCTACCCAACAACCCCCCCCCCCCCCCCCCCCCATTTACCAACCCTCATCATCCCCGTGTTTTTCAGAAGTTTGAACCTGGTGAACTGAGGATTTATTTCCCTCAAATCTCTTCTGTTTTCCTCCCATGCTAAGCCCCACCCCTAAAATCACACAGCTCCATGTCTTTTACACCCACAAGCTGTTTTAATAATAATAATAAATGTATTTGTATAGCACTTTTCATACAGAAATTGCAGTTCAAAGTGCTTCACAGCAGTAAAAAAAAAAAATACAGGCATAAGCGAGCATAAAAAAGATAGAGAGGTAGCAAGGTAAGGTAAATCACAGTTTTTCACATTAGGACCTAGCATCCCAATACATAGGCCTCTCTGTTTACGGTTTCATTCAGTAATAAAAAATAATCAAATAGAATAGACAGTAAAAAAGTGCGGTTTGATTCAGTATATAAATCGGCAAAAAATTATAAAATAGAACAGACAGTAAAAAGTGTGATAAAATAGTTCAATACAAATATACAATAAGATTTACAACAGAGCATCGCTCATAACACTTAATAGAACAACAGAGCAGTGCATCGCTCTTAATACTTTGAGTTTCTTTATAAAGTACAGTTCTAAATTACCTTATAGAACAACAGAGCAGTGCGTCGCTCACAACTTAACAAGTTGAACTGTATATAGTCATCTTGCTGTTATTTTATCTTACTTTATTTTATTCTATGCTATTTTTATTTTCGTTTATTTATATTGTATCGGATGCTTCTATGGTCGAGGAACCACAACAAAGTGAATTTCACAATTTTTTTGCTGTAAGGTACTGAACGACGTGACAATAAAGGAATCTGAATCTCATCTGGATGTTGGATATTGACCTTTGTTATTTTGGGAGACCCTGATTAGCCTACTGTTAAAAATGCACAGAGGGGCTGTGTATTTTAAATAGATTAGAATATCTTTATTGTCAAGTACATTTTTACATATACCCACAAATTTGCCCTCTGCATTTAACCCATCCTAACTAGTTAGGAGCAGTGGCCAGCCAGTCGAGCGCCCGGGCACCAACTCCAGATGTAATGCCAGAGTGTTGGTTGATGCCAATGACAGGAGTATGTACCCTCGTATGTATACATTTTCTGTTAGGATCTCTGTTTAACAGTACTGTATATTTGCATATCTTGTGTGTCACAAATGTAACAGTACTGTATATCTGTATGTCATAAATGTCATAATATATATCTGTATGTTGTGTATGTCAGGAATGTCATTATGAATTGAAAATGGGGGACCCTGATGTAAACAAGACGAAAGTCTTTCTCTGGTCTGCATCCCCTTAACAATTGTGTGTATTGAGCCGTACTGTATTGTACCCATTTTGCAATCTGTTAATAAAGTTTTCAATCAATTCAATCAATCAATACCTAGCAGTGTTGTAGTCAAGTCACTAAATCTCGAGTCCGAGTCGAGTCTCGAGTCCCCAGTGTTCGAGTCCGAGTCCAAGTCCAAGTCATCAAGGTTGAGGTTGTCCCGGTATTCTCTTCAATCGTTTTTTTTACATATCAAACATCTAGCAGTATACTCTTGCTGGAATTTGATGTAAAATCTGCTGTAAGCGAGTCCCAGACTCGAGTATTACAACATTGGTACCTAGTATGCACGTCTTTTATGGTGTGGGAGCAAACCCAACATGGGGGACAGCATGTAAACTCCACACAGAAAGGACTTCTACTGAGGTTTGAACCCAGGACCATCTCGCTGTGAGGCACAGTGCTAACCGCTGCCCCACCGCACTGCCTGCCACACAGTGACGTAAACACCATGGTTCTTTTTGGCTTCTTCATTCCACTCCTTTCCTTCCACAAATTTTATTTGTTTGCGTTATATTTCGTATATAGCTTACGTTTTGCTCTATTGGAACTATCCCTTTAATCATATACTATCATGAAAACTTTCACCACGTGTACGCACCCATCTGCCTGACCACTCCCACATCCGCTCCTATATAAGCGGGTCATGGCCATACTATCAGCTCCTTCCCTACTTTCACCACGAAGCCCGTGTAAAGCACCGCTTTAAGTTTAGTGTTAAAGTAGTTAGTTGGTAAAGGAGCTGCGTTGACATTGTACCTTTGTTTTTTTTCTCTCTCACAAATTTTCGGAAAAAATAAAGCGATAATGTCTTCACCACCGGAGGACTTAGACAACTACCGTTCTAACCTACACCAGCGCTTCACTGTCGCGGCTTCTTCCGTGCGTCGTGGGGCATCCCTGGCTCCACGTTTGTGGCAGACAGGTGCGTCTGAGCAGCGTCTGGAGGAGAGTGTGTGTCGCAGAGGAGCTGTCGAGCCCCTATCTCCTGTGAGATGGCCGGGTTCCGGCTCTGGTTCCGGCAGTCCCTCTGGTGCCATGGGATTTGCGGCGCAGACTCTTCGCCTCCTCTCGTTCCCGTCTTGAGACGGTGAGAAGCGGGGTCGGACAGCTTAGCGGCGGTGTTGAGCTGGCTCCGAGCGAGGATTCCCTCGCCTCTTCTCCATATCCGATGGAAACTGAGGATTACATGGAGGAGGCGGGGGCTTTCTTGTTCGAAGGCCCGGTGGAGACAAGGCACTCTCCCCCTCGGGGAGTGGCAGAGGGTGCTGCGTCTTCCCGGGGACCCTCGTACTCCGGGACTGGGTTAAAGTCTCCACCCCCGAGACGAGATGCCCTTCTGTCGACCGCACCGGATGCTGGCTCCTGCCTATCCATTGGAGACAGTGTGTGCAGCCTCCCGACCGCGAGGGATGCGAGCGAGGTGGAAGAAGGTGTGCAAGGGGAGTTGCGCGCCTTGTTCCTGAGCTCAAGACCGCAGCAACCCTCATAAAACGGAGCTTTGCTGACGATGCCACTGTATCTCTGGTAACACCGTTCTGTGAGAGGGACGGATGTTTCCTCTCCTTTTTTCTTGGGATAAAGAAGAGCAGTCGGCTGTCTGGAGTGATCAGGCCTGCATCGCTATTCCTCACGTTACACAGCTTCAGTAGTAGCCGTTAGCTAACAGTAGGCCCGTCAGAGCTAATCGTTAGCTTGCTGCTGCGTTAGCTGGTGGCTATTGATAGGCCGGTAAGAGCTAGCTATTAGCCGGCAGCTGGCCGTTGGTCGGAGCCGACGGTGGGCCTGTGAAGAGGCTAGCTGTTAGCTTGGTGCTAACCGTCAACCTGTAGTTAGCTGTTAGGCTAACCGTTGGCGTTAGCCGTGGGGAGGTAGCGGGCCCTGCACGATCTGACTTGGCGTCATCTCTGGTAGAAGATGTTGTCGGCCTGTACCATGACCGGCCGCAGGATGTGGGCGAAGCGCCGGAGCGAGGTTCCAGTCGTCGCCACTTCTGGCCCCGCCAGCTAGAGGCCTCGTCAACATGGTGGACCAGCCATTTGTTGCGGCCATTCATCCTGCGTCTGAGGGTCAGGTAGGACATTACACTTACACTATGCCCCACTCCCCCCCCCCCCCCCCCCCGAATGTTTTTGGTTAATAACAATGTTTTTGTTTAACAAAACGTGTGTTACTTCACTGCATTTCGGGGGATACGACATGTGCTATGTGAACTCACAGCTACAAATGCTGGGGTTGCGATTCTTGCTTGGAGTGTCGTGCAGTTTTCTTTGAAAATTGTAGTTCTAGCACTTGGCCAAGGCTTATGTCCTTCTCTCTACTTAAAGACAGCGTTTTTTCTTACGTGATTAAAGTGAACTTGGGTTTTTTATTGTATGATGAGAGTTGTGTGTGTGTTTCATGTAACATCAGGGACCCTGATGTAAACAAGACGAAAGTCTTTCTCTGGTCTGCATCCCCTTAACAATTGTATGTATTGAGCTGTACTGTACTGTACCCATTCTGCAATCTGTTAATAAACTTTTCAATCAATCAATCAAAAGGTAAACGTAGCATTGAGTCCACAACTGGTCTGGGTGTTAGCCTACAGAGTTGTACATATGTGGCATATGACCAAGTGCCTTGAGTCCCTCTCTTTAACTTGATATTTTTTCTTTGCTTAAGGGTAATGATAAAAATAACGGGTGGCAAGTTTGTCACACATAAGCCAGAGCTGTGGATAAAGCCCGTTTTCTTTTTTTACACAGACGAGGTTATCGGCTGTGGCTGGTGTACATGATGTAAAGCTTTTACTCTACAGGTAAGTATGTGCTTTCATCTGGCACGCCATGCAACTGGTGTCACGGCTCTGCTTTCTTATGGCGTCGTATCAGGGGAGAGGTGGTGAGGGGGTGGATAAAATAAACCTCCCCCCTCCCGGATATAGTTGTATCCTTACGAAACTGATTGGCCGAGAGGTTGTGCCTTTCTACCTATCAGTCTCCCTGTCGAGGGTGTTTTCTCTCTCGTCACAGGGGGGGGGGGATTTTCCTGTCTCCCACACCAAGTCAGGATAGGTGGGACATGGGATTCCCCCAGCCATTTGAAAACACCACAGGCGCTTTTTCTGGCTGGCCAAGAGACATGTCCGTGAGTTACAGGGCCTGTACTACAGACCGCTGTCATTTTTCAATTGTTTTACTCACGTTGTGGTCTCTCTGGGAGAATCGCTGTCTTCTCCTCTTACATAAAGAGTAGAATTGACGCGTTTTTATTCTCAGGCTCGAGAGGCCATTGAAGCACAAGTGCGTTTTCTTATTGGCCAAGAGACATGTCCGTGAGTTACAGGGCCTGTGCTGCAGACCGCTGTCATTGTAAAGGATAGGTGATGCAATGCAGTAGAGACAATTTGTCCTCTACTCTGCTACCTACCAGTAGTGTATATTGGGTCAGAGCCTCCTCCTCAGGGAGTTTCAGAGCCTCCTCTGAGTTTCAGAACCTCCCTCTCAGTGAGGGAGCCTCCTCAGAGTTTCAGAGCCTCCTTCTCAGAGAGTCTTAGTCCAATGTGTTACATGAACCTTTTTCAATTGTTTTACTCACGTTGAGGTCTCTCTGGGAAAACCGCTGTCTTCCCCTCTTACATAAAGAGGGCTCGTCATGTGAGGACCCGTGTCTGTGTCTTTTGTAGACCGGCTTCCTGCTGCTCGTCCCAGACAGCAGGGGGAAACATTGTGGGGTTCTTTCTTTTTAGAAGTTCACCGTCACTGTTCTCGGGTTATTTACGAGCATACACGCTGGTTTATGAAATCGGCGTGTGGTCTTACGAGACCAATCAGTGCTGGCCCAGGGTGTTTTTCAATGATTGAATCCGCTTTTTGGGACCGGCGCGCCTTGGTTGTCCAACATCATAAAAACTGCGTTTTTTATGCGGTCGGCTGGGAAGGAGATTTTTTGTCTCTACCAAGCGCCAGTGCACTAGGTTAGACTCAAGTAGTAGATCAAACATTTGCAGGGGGGTTTCACGCCCGTTAGGTGGGCCACCGGGAGCAGTGAGTTCCTTGCCTTGGTGGCGCCCTCTGTGATGTTTTGGATCGACACGCGTACCTACCCCCCTCTTAGGACGGGGGCGGCGGCGTGACAAGGGCACGGGACTTGTCCTTGTCGCGCCAGACCGGATCAGTTTAACCCGTTGTCCGCCGGGGCGCAGACAAGTTCCTGGTACCCCGAAGGACCCTGAGCTTTTCCGGGGGGGAAATGCCAGGGCGGACTGGACGTCACAGGGGTTGATGTCATGAATGTGTGTGTCATGTAGATGTCACTACGAGTTGCCCTTAACAGTGGTGTGCATTGGTCCATACTGTACTTTTTTGCACAATGTTAGGTGGGTGGTCCTTCTCCATTAATTTCACCCCTCCCTCCCTGCTGAGCCGGGGATGGGAGGGGGCTGTCAGGGAGGCTGCTTCTGTCAACTCCTCTATGCATCCCTGTGTAAGTTCCAGTCCTCCAGGCCCAGGTCGGGCCTTGCCCTTGTTGACCTGTTGGCTTGGGTTAACCCTCTTTAAACCTGAAACGCTTGAACTGCATTGTATAGCCTGTGTATACGTGCAGTTATGTTTCCGTTTTTTTTTGTGGGTTAAGGGAGCAACCACTCTCTGTTAGTAAACATAGGGGGGTGGTTGTCTCTCCGGTGTGTTGGTAGCAGAGTCGACTCTCAGGTTGAGCCCGGTTAAGACCCCGGCTGCCCGAGAGTATTCCCCCGCATCTTTCATGACGTCTGCCAATTGTGTCAAACTCTTTCTCTGAACCTCGACCCCACGAGATTATTAAATTGGCGGGGTCGGGGTTCGTGGAGATTGTGACATGGTGCACAGCATACCGAAACACCCTTTCCGCTGGGATACTGTTCTTACAGTAAGTCCCTTAGGCACAGGTCGAGTTCTACTCTTGGGACCTGTCGGCCTGGATTGAGGGACTAACCTCCTTGGAGGGTTGTCTCCTGGCGCGCCGGCTGGCCCCTCGATGTTGTGGGGGGGGAAGCCTCCTTGGTAGCGCTTCGGAGTGGCGTGCCAAGGGGAGAAGGGCCTTCACCTGGTTTAGGCTCTGTCCAATACGCTGGCGATGTGGGGGGTGGTGTCACCAGTGACCGTCTGGTGGGGTCTCGATGCTGCGGCTTCATTGACCTCACCAGGCCCCTTTTCTCCATGCCCTGCTGCTACAGCCTTGCCACAGGTTTTTTTTTTTTTACCACAACCCCCGCAATGTTGGGGGCTGTGACGGGGGCTTTTTGCTCACGTCCGTTCCCTGGTGGCGTGTGGGATGCGCGTCTGAGTAGTCGCGGGCACTTCTAAACAAAGGTAAGTCCCACGGTCTGCTCACCCTGTGCGTTGAGGCGCTAAACCCTCTTCGCACAGTCAGGGTCTGATCTCCCTACCGTCCCTCACTAGGGGGGGCGGGGGGGGCCCGGATCCTCCCCGGTATTCTGATGGTTGTAGGGGGCCTCAGCGGGTACATCTGTCGGGCTTCCGCTCTGCTCAGCTCTTGTGTTCCAATAGAGCAAAGCGTAAGCTATATACGAAATATAACAAAGGTTATATTTCGGCGTAGGTTTCGGCTGTGAAAGACTGGGGAAGGAGCTGATAGTATGGCCATGACCCCGCTTATATAGGAGCGGATGTGGGAGTGGTCAGGCAGATGGGTGCGTACACGTGGTGAAAGTTTTCATGATAGTATATGATTAAAGGGATAGTTCCAATAGAGCAAAACGCTCGCTATTACTCATATAACTAGGGTTATAGGATAACCTTCGTTTTGTCTCTCTCTGTATGTGTGTGTGTGTGTGTGTGTGTGTGTGTGTGTGTGTGTGTGTGTGTGTGTGTGTGTGTGTGTGTGTGTGTGTGTGTGTGTGTGTGTGTGTGTGTGTGTGTGTGTGTGTGTGAGTGTGTGTGAGTGAGCATCTGTCTTTGCTCCTCTCTTGTAGACATGTATCACCCATGGCCTTGTGACTGACTCTCTCTAACAGGTGGGTGGGTTAAGGCTTCATCCTCCCTCTCTCTCTCTCTCTCTCTCTCTCTCTCTCTCTCTCTCTCTCTCTCTCTCTCTCTCTCTCTCTCTATCTCTCTCTCTCTCTCTCTCTCTCTCTCTCTCTCTCTCATTTTTAGTAAATCAGCAAGTACGCTGCAATTTCCGTTTACATTTTGAATTGATTGAATTGAAAGAGAATTTATCTCAACCCTGCACTAACTATCCTCATCTCATATTTTATGTATTCAACTATTTCATACAATTTCCTTGAATCCGTGGAACATATTTGGAAAAAAGAAGAATTCAGTAGAAACAACGCTAAATCAAATTTGAATTACCAGTATGTATTTTCCTGCACCTCATTCTTCCCTTGTATTGACCAGACCCTTGTGGTGTAGGTGTAGCACACAGTTTTCTATTCCATTACCCTGTTCCCTGCCTGGCTCCACCGAGCACAGCTAATTGATTCATTAAAGCTAACTGATCGTCTGTGTCCTTGGTATGAGATCATCAAAAGGAAATACTCATGAACAGCACGTTAAAGAAACACACCAACCTTTTGGGAAATTAGCTTATTTGCCATCTACCCTGGAGTTAGACAAGCAGATACATACCCCTTTCTTCTCTGTGCAAGCATTAGGCTTAGGGAACAGCCGTGCCGTTAGCCTAGCTTAGCGTCATTCACTGGAAGTAGGTGTGCCAGTGTAGCCTAGTTCCCAACAGTCACGAAAACATGTTGTGACCTGTGTATTTACCACGTGGAGAATAAAATAAAATTTTTAATTCGTTTCAGTGTATTTCGTGACTGTTGGGAACAAACGTTCAGGTTTGTTCGACTCGTGAGATATAATCACGAAAATAACAAACATCAATATTTTCAGCAGCTTTGACAGCGGCTGGTTTGAGCTGGGTAGTGTAGTTTTATGAAATGTCAACGACCATCGAATGCCCTGGGTCTCCTCTTTCTTAGGACTACAATGATTTCATGACGGTTTCCGATGCAATGTGCTAAGATTTTTTATAAACTCATATTTAGCTAATAACACTTTAAAATCATTGGTAAACAAACGTAGTGCTGAAAATATACACTTTGACTGCTGTTTTGCCTCAACATTAATGAATACGGACTGTATTATATCTATTTATGACGTGAAATAAATCTCGGCTTGGTATGGGGTCTGACTCGCCGCACCTCACTTCCACCGCTCATACTCTCGTGTTGTTTCAGTCACCGCTGCCAATTACTCAGCGCCACAGCTCTGCCCTTGTCTTTTCCTCCAAACCAGGCCGTGAGAACAGAACATGAAATGTTTATTATGTCCAAGTCATCAGAGAGAGTGCTGTACATATGGTGAAACATCCTCTGGTTGTGGTTGTGTGGTGTCACTCACACGTGTGCAGGCTTGCGTTATCGCCTCAACTCGCCGATACCAAGCGCCCCACCTCTCAACACTACGACGGAAATCAAGGAACTCACAACACCCTCGAGGGTGAAAGGGTCCCTTTTTTTTCACGCTTGGATTTTTGTAATTCCCTGGCACTATAGTTTTAAACGCCTCTGCAAATGTTTTTTCAATGATACGGAACAGCTCCTTGTAAATATTTATTTTCCATCTTGAAAATATGACGGGAGGAATGAGAAATAGGCTATTTGTTTTGTCCCGGCTTAACTGAGATTTGCCTTGACTGCTCATCCCGAGGAATGTTTGTGTCTTCCCAACAATGTACTGTAGGTCAAACCGACAATAACAGACCGACAGACAGAGAAAGTGTCTTAAAACGTTAAAATCTGGACTTCGTAATAAACTCACTGACCCTATTATTTTACCAGTAGACTATTTCATTTTGGTCGAACATTATTCACTATTGGTTCGTACACACACACACACACACACACACACACACACACACACACACACACACACACACACACACACACACACACACACACACACACACACACACACACACACACACACACACACACACACACACACACACACACACACACACACACACACACACACACACACACACACACACACTTGAATACTTTATTTGGTTCCACAAATTATATTACATAAACAGGGACTCAAATGTATCGGGGCCAAGCAGCACTGGCCACTTAAGGGTACACATAGCACCTCCTTCTCCACGCGGCTTAGCTGCCAATAATAGCTGAGCAATATTTGGCAATTTGTTTGGCTTTTGTCTTTGACATTGCAGCAATTCTCAGACCGCTCATGGTGCATTTATTTTATATACATGGCCAAGACTTCCAAATAATAAGTATACTACACACACACACACACACACACGCACGCACGCACGCACACACACACACACACACACACACACTCTCTCTCTCACTCTCTCTTTCATGCTCTCTCTCTCTTTCACGCTCTCTCTCGCATTTTCTTTCTCTCTTTCTCTCTCGCCCTCTCACTCTGTCTCTTTCTCTCTCTCTCTCTCTCTCTCTCTCTCTCTCTCTCTCTCTCTCTCTCTCTCTCTCTCTCCCCCCCCTCTCTCTTTCTCTCTCACTCTCTCTCTCTTTTGCGCTCTCTCGCATTCTCCTCTCTCTCTCCCACACTCTGTCGCTCTCTCACTCTGTCTCTCTTTCTGACTTCATGATTCTCACGCTTTCTCTCTCGTACACATTCTCTTTGCCCCATGCTGTGTATTACTCTCTCTCTCTCTCTCTCTCTCTCTCTCTCTCTCTCTCTCTCTCTCTCTCTCTCTCTCTGGTCCTATCTAGTCTGGCAGCAGTGTGTGCTTGGAGAACATCTGGCAGGTTGCTTCTCACCATTAAGGAGCAGCGGCAGATGGAAGCGTTTCTTTCTATTTCCAATGTTGTTTTTGTTACTCTCGTCTGGACATACAGGGGAGGGGGGTACAGGGGAGGGGGGGGGGTTCCCCTCTTCCTCTCTGGAGGAGGCTCCTCATCACCTTTCTGATATTCAGAAGCGTCAGAAGCATGACACTTACTGTAGATTTCTGTACATTTTTACTGTATATTTTAGAATGTATATACATAACATAGGAAATATAAATCCCGGACCGTATTTTATTATTATTATTATTATTTTATTCTTAGGCTTATTTTATTCTTTATTCTTAGGCTTAATTTTTATTATATTCTTATTTGTGACTAATTGTTTTGTCTACCTAAATGTTTACTGTGAGCGATTTGTAGTGCCAAATTTCCCTCGGGATGATTAAAGTATTTCTATTCTATTCTATTCTAGTCATCGTCACTTCTCAGAACGGACATGGAGGCAGGTCGTCTTCAGCCGTGGATTTATCTCCTCGTCTTGTTTTTCACCGGAGGCGGTCAATCGTTCACGTATACTGTAAAAACTGGGATTGTGGTTAATTAATATTTATTAAATAATTATTAGTAACCTATACATAATAAAAAAGACTAGGTGCCGTTTGAAATCGAATTGAGCTGAATTCAATGAATTTTAACTAGGGATGTCCGATATTATCGGCCGATATTGGCATAAAAATGTGATATCGGAAAATATCTGTATCGGTTATCAAAAAAATATATATCTTTTTTACATTTATTTAACCTTTATTTACCCAGGCAAGCAAGTAAGAACAAATTATTATTTTATTTATTGTCAAAGTATGCATAATGTTGTGTTAATTACACAACAAGAGATATGTAATGTTAATTACCTGAAATTATTCAGTTTTTTTTGGGGGGGGGGAACCCTGCATATATTGGTATCGGTTGATATCGGTTGATATCGGTATCGTAAATTAAGAGTTTGACAATATCGGTATCGGTAAAAAAGCCAATATCGAGCATCCCTAATTTTAACCATTTATGAATTGCATTTTACACAGTTTTGGTTGAATAAAATGTGCTGATAGTTTTACCAAATTACCAGATGACGCTCAGTTTTTACAGTGTAGACCAGTGGTTCTCAAACTGTGGTACGCGTACCACTAGTGGTACTTGGTGGTACTTCTGGTGGTACTTGAAAACATTTACAAAAAAAATACAATTATAATTTATTTTTATTATTTTTTTTTCAGTCAGGCCACTGAACTTAGAAGCAGGCCAGGCCAGTGTTTCTGGTTGCAGTGGTGCGATAGTTAGATAACCTAAGTGGGGACCAACCAGGAGATCACTGTGACAGAGAGTAATGCAGTCTAAACAGTCATAAATCTTTAATTCAACTTCAGCCCTGATCATAACCATTTATTTTTTTAGATTTTTTGTAATGTCAGATAAAAAATTAAATACTCCCACTTTTTTTTAAAAAGAGTTGGTGTTAAATCTGACATTACAAAAAATCCATCAAAATCTGTGTTGTTGCTAATCATTGGACACATGCCTAGCCTGTAATAATCCCCCCCAGAAAAATGTACTTTGCATTTGATATATTGAAAATATTTTACTTTTTGTGTGTTTTTTTTTACAATAATTTGTGATGCCATCACACAAACTGGCATTTAAAGGGTAAAAATTCTAAAAATGATTGAATATGTGTTTTCTTTTCTTTTTTACAATAATTTGTGATGCCCATCACAAACACTGGCATTTAAAGGGTAAACATTTAAATATGTGTTTTCTTTTCTTTTTTACAATAATTTGTGATGCCCATCACAAACACTGGCATTTAAAGGGTACAAATAAAAAAATTCCTGCACCAGAATGCAGGGAATTAAGTTTTTGTAACTAAATAATTGTGTGTGTTCCAATAGAGCAAAGCGCTCGCTATTACTCATATAACTAGGGTTATAGGATAACCTTCGTTTTGTCCTCTCTCTGTATGTGTGTGTGTGTGTGTGTGTGTGTGTGTGTGTGTGTGTGTGTGTGTGTGTGTGTGTGTGTGTGTGTGTGTGTGTGTGTGTGTGTGTGTGTGAGAGAATGAAGGACAACTGCTTGCTGTGTGAGAGAGAGAGAGAGAGATAGAGAGAGAATTAAGTACATTTGCTGAAATACAGTTGTTCTTAATTTTCTCACTTGCTATGTGAGAATGTTATAGTTATTATGTTCTCAATGCCCCTTGCATTGTATGAGTTGTGTGGAAGCGTTTGCTAGTTCTAGTGCTATCCCTTTGTACATTGTGGCTGTGTCTGACAAAAGTTAACAATAAATAATGGTATTAGGAATACATTTGCCTCCTGCGTGAACTGTGCATAGCTGAATAGACTGTATTTTAACGCCGGTCATATGGTGGTACTTGGAGAGCCAGCTACGTTCTCAGGTGGTACTTGGTGTAAAAAGTTTGAGAACCACTGGTGTAGACGATTGTAGAAATATTGAGAGAAATGGAATAAGATTGTGTGTGATTGTGTGTGTGTGTGGGGGGGGGGGGTCGTGGATTATTCCGTCGCAGACAGGAAAAGGTTAAACATCGTTGATCATCACGGTTGTGACATCACGTTCTCTGTGGCAGCGCGCAGCGGAGGTTCAGATGCTGACTCCGTCTTCCTCTCCTCTCGAGTCACAGGGGGCTTCTGGGTATTTCTCTCAGCCTATGCATGGGCTGCTGCTGACTTCCTGCCACAATCACACTTGAAACACAGCAGCCCCCCCCCCCCTGTGCCCATTCAACATGGCTATTCAATTGAAGAATAATGAAGTCATGATTTTTCTAGCGGCTCCAGACTGATGATGTAATGAAAGTCAGCCCCCCCCCCCCCCCCCCCACACACACACTCTCCTCACTTAAATCTTTAGTACAGTTTTAGTATGAAAAAACAAACATTTTAACAGCCCCTCGTGAGTCCAAGAGGAATCATCCTCAATGTAGATAATGTAAAACATCTTCTTTCATGGATCAAGTCCATATTGACTTGTAACACACAATAATGAAGTCATATCCTGCTCGGCTAGTGAAACTTTTTTTATTTTTTTTATATCCGGCACGGAAAGGGTTAACAGGCTGTGAATTCTTGATTGCCAACTCCCAGGATCGTATCTCCTGTAACCCAAATCAGAGCCATCTGTGTTGGGCGTGTGCCGCACCCCCCCCCCCCCCCCCCCCCCCCCTCCAGCCCCCACCCCCCCTGGCCTACTGCACTCAAAGGATCCCTGTGCTGTGGTTTCTGCCGGCCCCCGTCACGTGACTTCTCTGAAAGTGCCCCCTCCCTCCTCCTCCCCCTTTATTTCCAGTAAACTGTTTGAAAGGAGGGGATGAGTCAGAGAGAAAACAGCTTCCCTTTAACCACAGCTTGTTAAAGAATTTGTCAACGTGGACTTGAGGGGTGCGTTTTTTTTTCTCTTTTTCTTTTTCCGGATAGATTTTGAAAAAGATAAAAAACTATTCTAGAAGGGACTCTCTATAGCTCCGGTTACGTCAGGAGGAGTCTAATATCTACTCTACATCCTGTGCCAGTGAGAGTGAGCGAGAGAGAGAGAGAGAGAGAGAGAGAGAGAGAGAGAGAGAGAGAGAGAGAGAGAGAGAGAGAGAGAGAGAGAGAGAGAGAGAGAGAGAGAGAGAGAGAGTGAGGGCTACTTAGGAGTTAATAAGATGAACTTCGCCGTCTCCTTGCCGCGCTCCAGAGATGTGTGTGTCGTCGTCGTCTATGTGAAAGACTTTCATTCAGAAAAAATAGGGGGGGGGGGAACAAAAAATTAGAGAGAGAGAAATGTGCTTGGGTGTTGACTTGTATATAGGCTACCGCATAGATTTTTCCTCGTCGGACATTTAACTTTTTAACGGATTGCTTTGTCGCTGCTGCTTTTTTGTCTGTTTAAACTCCATAACCCTCGCTTTTTTTATCCAACACTAGAAAAAAACAGTTTTTTTCCTCTAACAGTTATACCCCCAACATACCAAGAAGAAATACAAATATAGATTTTTCAATGAAGAGGAGAAAAAGAAACAAAAGCGCAATCCAAAACCTCACATTCACCACCATTAATTTTTTGTATAATATACAGTATATATATAAATACATACATATATATATATACTGTAGGCTATATAAATATATAAAATATAAAAAAAAAATATATAAGAAATACATTTACATACTCTGTTTTCCTATACTATATCATTATACAGTATAGTAGTATTGTTCTCCCATTGGCGCCTCTTTGTTTTCATGCTTTGTCCCTCTGTCACCACTGGTATACTGTAACATAAAACACACCATGCCACCACAAAGAACTTTCCTAACCATACATTTAGAATGTGCTCCAGCATTTCTTGTTCCTTGGCCAATAGATTTCAGTCTTATTTACAAACAGTCACCATGGTGACATAATTCCATCAGCAGCCAATCAATCTGACCCTAAGAGCCTAACACCTGCTGCCCAGTGCCTGTGCCAAACTGACCTTTCCACTCTTCCCAGGAAAGTGAAAGTTGAAAGACAGACACCCTCAATACACAGACATATTAACTCTTAACCTAAATTAACTTTAAGTAACTTATCATTAATACTAACATGATTAAATATACCTCACCCGTTATACTCACTATCCATACCAAATAGATACCAGATAAAGTACAAGTATCTAATGTACTTCTTTGTGTAATAATACACAGAGTCTGTGTCCAAAAAAAGACAAATAAAAAATCTGCTTATGGTCACAGCGGACATGTCCTGTGTGTCACTATCAGATGTTAATTATCATGAAAGAGAAGAGGTTGAAAACAGCAGGTTGAAAACACAGCAAGGCGCATGAGGATGTGGCGATGAAACGAGTAGTAAAAAATAAATACGTATATATAAAAAACTTGTAACACAGTAAACAGTAGGTGAAATGTAAGTGACATTTCCCACAGAGGGAGGCTTGATGTGGGGTCACAGGGAGAAGAGAAAACGCTGAGTCAAGCTGCAGTGTGAAGCCTATAGCAGCCAAGAAACCTGGACCCGTGGCTTCCACTGGTCTTTTAATGACGCAGCACACCCTTGACAAGGTCTCCTAAATGTAATTGCTTCTAAACTCAGGCAGCCCTGGAGGAGGTGGTGGTGGTGGAGGCGGTGGTGGTGGTGACGAGGGGGGAGGGAAGGTGGGCGGGCAGCAGGCAGCCCTCCTGGCAAAGTGCCTGGCAAAAAAAGATGGTGATTTTCCACAAGCGGCGAAACAACAGAGTCTGGATGTCTGAACCTCAGCCATGAAAGATATAGACATAGCTCTCCTCGGAAAAGGGAGTCCAAGTACAGTACATAGTCCAACTGTAGTAAATCACACACACACACACACGCACACACACACACACACACGCACACACACACACACACACACACACACACACACACACACACACACACACACACACACACACACACACACACACACACACACACACACACACACACTCTACACACCCTCCCTTCAGCTCCTCTGGGAGCCTTTGTTCACACTGTGTGGGGGGGGGGGGGTTCATTCCCTCCACATCACATAAGTCAAAACGTTTTTAACTGCACTTAATGTAAGCAACGCCAAGTGTCATGATGTCATAGAAATACATGGCATTCGTTGTTGCGAAACACGGTCGCTCCGTCTCCATGGCAGCAGCGATGATGTGGTGTCTGTCTGCATCATGGCTCTTCTTCTTCTTCTCCGCTCCACACCGTCTATACATGCAGCACGCGGGGCGGTGGGTTGTGTCAGGTTAGCTACTCCTGGGACAGTCCCCGGTGGTTCAGCTGTAGACCATGAGGGCGCATTCCTCCCTCCAGACGACCAGCCCCGGCTCCCACAGGCAGAACACAATGCACACGCACACACACACGCACACAGAGAGAGAGAGACACACACACACACACACACACACACACACACACACACACACACACACACACACACACACACACACACACACACACACACACGAGGCTAGAATTAAACTAGCAGGCTTGTCCTGGGAGAAGCTTCTCTGATTGGACGTTGTTGGGAGGGAGAAATTCAAACTGTGAGCCAATCAGATCCAAGTGTCCCTCTTGCCCCCCGAACCCCCCACCCCCCTCCTCCTTTTATTAGGCTCCCCTCCCATGTCTTTCAGATTTCCTGTCGGTTGGGCCGCACTCTTCACGGAATGCCATTAGTATACTGTGGTTTTGTTGACCATATATGGTATGATCAAGTTTTTTAGCACCCACCCACCCCTCCCCTCCCCTCCCCTCCCTTCAAGTTTTGATTCACCATTTTCATTCAGAAACAAAGGCCTGATATATATACCATTTTACAAAGAAATGTTAATTGTCCAATAAGCCAATAACCAATAGTTCATAGTAATTTTTTTTTATCTCATTTTATTAGTTTCATGGCGATTTATATAATTTTGGATGAGAATATTATGCTTGCAGGGGGCCTATATACCGTTTTCCCCTTAAATATGTCGTTGATTACAAATAAATGTGCATCATGCAAATTGAGCAATTAAATCCAGACCATTATCCATCAATAACTTGAGTAATAATATATACAAAAAGAATTATGCACTCGATGTGTAATATGAAAGGTATATAGTAAGTGAGAGGAACAGGAGGTCTATGTTAATTAATCTCTTTCAAATGTAGACATGTTGCTTGATAGGTTCAATTACATTGTGTACATTTATACAGATAAATAAATATAAATATGTGACACCTAAAAATTTGCTATTCACAGTGCTGCACTCTCAAAGATATATTTGTCACTGCATTCATTTGTCCCTTAAAAATGGATCACCTAAAATAAATGTGGCATCGAATAGGAGAGAAATTAGTTAGCAGAAGTGATATAGGACTAATTAATCAATTAGATTAATTCCCTTAATTGTCGAGTGTAAATGTGGTAATAACACATTCAATTTCATTCACTTTGGAAAGAAACAACCATGTTCTTTGTGTCACTCATTATTTCTGCTATTACCCTTCATAATAAAAGTCCATAAGCTAAATATGTATTATCTACTGTCACCATTTTAAAGCCTTCACATTTTTGCATATTAAGATCTGCAAAATATACAGTATAATCATATTGAATTGTTCACACTTTAAATTTCATTAATTTATATTTATATTTTATTTATATGGCTTTTGATTTCTATACCAAGTGACATACAGGCATTCTAGTTCAAAAGTAATTAATTTAAGTGAGTCAGAATAAAAAGTATTAGTATTCTTTCATCTTTGGCGTGCGGAAAATAAGGGTGCTACCTTTGGTAGATATCGAATGCATTCATCCAAATGGTATGTGGCCTTCATCATCTTGATCCAGGAGAATCTAGTTGGAGTTTTTTCCCCTGCTCAGTTCCCAGTATTTCGGAATGACACCCAAACGCATTAAAGCACCTCTTCCCAGCAAAGGTATATAGCGAGGAAAGGTCTGTGTCATTGCAGTGGCAGTGAAAAGAGGCTTTTGTGGAGTTGGAGGATAGGGGAGAGACTGCTGAAAAGGGAAGAATTTGTGAGTCATTTGGAGTGTAGTGAGTCTATAGTCTTGTTCTCACATTACCAAACATAACAGAATTAAAACTACAACTATAAGGACACAGGCATGTTAAGCTGTTTATACATTATCCCAGGTTTAAAACTAAAAAAAAGTTAAATGTTTAGATGTTATAGATGAATATTTACATTAAATGGCAGGTGAATTTCTCAGAGCAGCATGCTGTTTTGCAGTTTTTTGTTGCATTGATGGTCATTCTTCAAACAATCTGTTATTTCTAA
Organism: Notolepis coatsorum; assembly: GCF_963971535.1. Taxonomy (NCBI): domain Eukaryota; kingdom Metazoa; phylum Chordata; class Actinopteri; order Aulopiformes; family Paralepididae; genus Notolepis; species Notolepis coatsorum. Next base: position 98,969,258 of record NC_140172.1, on the reverse strand, counting down.
TAGTATTAGCATGTTTAAAATCATCAACACAGCACCGTCCGAATGAATACAATTTTGTTAATTATTATTATTATTATTATTATTATTATTATTATTATTCATTTACAGGTGATTTCACAGTGTGATGAATGCACAAACAAGAAGGTTTTCCAGAAGAGAGTTATTCCGTATCTCTATATATAATATATAGACACAATACACTTTGATTTGAAAGAATGTGGAACAAATTAACCTAATAAATAGTACAGTAATTGTATAGTTCACACTGAACTTTATGAATTCGATGAAAGGCACAGAAACCGTTGTCGGTTTTGGTAGCACAACGATGAATAGTTTTACCACATTAAAATCCCCCCATCCTCTGACCCAGTAAAATAAATCTATTTGTCATTTGTTTACAGTACATTTCTGTTGTACACCTACTTGGTCTGATGGCCTGACAGCCTGATTAATCAATTTATCATCAGTGGTCATCGTCATTTCATTTAGCAAAGCTGATTCCTTTGACATTTTCAGAAAGTTTAAAGTTGCATCTCACTATTTCACTCAGTAGACTTGATACAAACAAGAGTATTGATATACATTATTCATATAATTTATACAGCAATTCATTTCTAATATGAAGTGGGAAATATGTAATGACATCACACCTCTATTAGAATAGAATATAAGTACTTTATTGAGCCCGAGGGAAATTCAGCACTACAAATCGCTCACAGTAAACATTTAGGTAGTCAAAAATCACAAATCAGGGACAGCGAGGTCCGTTTTGTATCAACACAAATACAGCTAACACTAGCATCAACTGATAGGCCAGAAAATAAGCTTTCCAACTATATATATACTGTATTTTGTATGTGGTCGTATGGTACAGTAGTAGTAAAATAACAGAACAGACATAATCTTTCAATTTGAGGAACAGGCAGACTCCACTTTGAGGTTGAAGGTGAAGAGTGTAACATGGTGGTGAATGGCATAGGTGTAGCTACTTTCTAACTATAGCTAAAAAGACATGTCCCAATTGTTCCCGTGTCCCAAACGACCCCGCTCTCCCCTACTTATCTAAAAAGCTACTTTTAGAATAGCCTAATAAACGCTGCCTAGAAGATCTCATTCACTATTAACAGGTCTCAAATCCTTAATTTTTTATAATTGCATCAGTGATGAAATTGCATCAACTTTTCAAAATTGATGCGTCATATTCCCTCCGCCACAGAGGAAATGTGTCACATTTAAACAGATCTTTATCAAAATTTCAATAGTGCAATCGTTCAGTCTGATCATATTAAAGGTACTCAATTGATCTGATGTGGGCTCCAAAATAATTGTTAGTAATTTATCATAAGTGAATGTGAAGGCCATGTTGTAAAAATAAACGTGTAGAATAATTGATTTGTCATGAGTTATTTTATTGATACATTTGATAAACTGCAACTAATTGAAAGGTTTGTAGATTGTGAAACCAGTCATTACAACGTTTAAGACTGAAAATGTAGCATTGTTTCTTAATGAATGAATGATGAATGAATTATGTATGCAAATTGTATGAGTATATGAGTGTGGTCATATACATCTTTTTGTCCTTATCGAATACCATTTAATATCTTTCAGGACATTGCCACAAGAGCAAGATAGCAGTGCAGAAGATGGTTCAGAAGATTGGCTTCTTTGGCATTCTAGTGTGCGCTTCTGTAAGTGAAAATACATATTAAATATTAACATATTAACTTTATCTTATTAAGAATCACCTCACTTTACTGGCCCCTTTCTTGTATTATCATAAACATTTGAAGAGCTGTTTTTTTAATGCAGTTTATTGCTCAGTTTTTCCAATGTTCAGATGCTCACATCCTCTAAAATGTAATTATCTTATCAGCAGATAATTATATTCTACAGTAAGCTATACCTTAATGCCAGCTCTCGTTTTGGTGTCTCACATTTCAAACAGTGGATATCTCATATAGGAATTCTGTTGTGCACGTTTTCATTCAAATGAAAATGGTGCAGATGAATTATTAGACATTTCTAAAATATCAAAGAATGCAGCGACATCAAATGTCTGTTTGATATCAGATATTCTTGGGGCAGTATCACTTTGATATGTTAAGATACCCCTAATAATATCATACATCAGCGTCAGTTGAATTGCATCTCCAGAAAGTAAAATATACAGGAATTAAGTAAAATTCACCACATTTTCTGAAATAACTCCCATTCATTGTTTCCACAATACAAGGTTTAGCATGAGTGTGATGGGATAGTGACTCCACACACACAGAGGACAATGTCAACTTTTAAGTCAGGTGAAAAAGTGAAAGACACCATAATGAGAGATACAGAGTGTTCACATAACAGCAGCAATGTGTAAACTGAGTCAAATGACAACTGCTACATAGACTTTTTTGTTGTTGTGTCTCATAATTATCCTGGTCTGATTTGAATTGTTCCCCCCTCCCTCTCCAGGTTCCTAACCCCCCTGCAGGAATAACATGTGGTCACTTTCTGGTGCCTTTCTGGACCTTTTTTGGTGCAACGTTGATTGGGAAAGCTGTCATCAAAATGCATATTCAAGTGAGTTAAATTTAAAGAATATTATGGAAATATACAGCTTTTTGTTTATGAGCTATAGAGTTTGTGTGGTGATTTGTCTGTTTCTGTAATAATGTACAGTATGTCTCACTATTGCAACAGTATACATGTGATATCTTATAATCCCATGCGGTCTAGGTACATTGATGGTATGACAAAAAAAAAAAAAAAAAAAAATCAATCAATCACTTATAAATAATGATATAAGCTACTTCATTTCAGCAACTTACTACAGATACAATGTGAATGGATTTGACAGAAAATGTAGTAGCCTCCTTCTTCATATTTTTTTCCAGTCCACATAACATGTATTTTTCTCAGAGAAAGTCTGAGTAAACAGAGTAAAGTGCTATTTGTACAAATATATGACGATTGCTTTGAATCAACAGTTTAAGATACAGTAGTTAAAGGGAAAAAAAAGTCATCAACAGCATCTTTCTGTACTGTACTCAACTGTAAGGAGGCCATTTTGTGCAGTGAAACTAGAGGGAGGCGTCCATTTTGTGACAGCTGCTGCAGCACCCCATGGTGTAGTGTAGACAGTAGTTCCCTGCTCTGCTGGCGAGACTGCAGTAGATTAAGTGCTGGAGTTTGAATGGCACAAAGAAAAATATGAAATATATGATAGAACTTTATCAACTTTGACTCTGTTTAATGTGCCTATGAAATATAAGAAGAAAAAGAAAGAATCACCATTAGCACATTATTTTATGGACCTCAAATCTGAAAATAGTTTGTGTCCAGGAACACATCATCGATAACCGTTGTGCAACTGACTGAATCTGGAATGGCATTCTCTGTCCTAACACGGAGAGGAAGACTAAATAATTTCCCACTTCGTCATCATCATCATCATAACATTACCTACAACTCATTGTTTCTGGGGGGGGGGGGGGTGGTGGCTGGGGGCGGTGAGGTGGAGTGATATGAGCCCCGTGGCCGATAATCGTGTGTGTGTGTGTGTGTGTGTGTGTGTGTGTGTGTGTGGGCGGTAGGCAGCACCATAGGAACAGATCCAGAGTCCCAAGGGGTCGGAGGTGTGGTTCTTCTGTCTGAAAATAGTCCAGCCAGGAAAGGAGACAACAGAACACACACCAGGCTCACCAGCACAGCAGGCAGGGGGACCCCAGTCTCTCATAGGCAGGGGGACCCCAGTCTCTCGTAGCCCCACCACCACGTGTATATTTTCCTGTGCTCTGTTAATGCAGGGAATTCTAAATAATTTGTATTGATGTTTTGAATGTGTCGTCATGGGACATGGTTTTATATTTATTGTGTAAGCGTGTGAAAGGAGAACAGAGATATAATACAATAAAGGTATTTTGGAGAACAGGTGACTCTCCCTCATGGGCCTAAGCGGGAAGAATACAAGGGGATTTTGAAGGTGTGTGTGTGTGTGGGTGTGTGCGTGGGCATGGGCGTAATACTCAAAGGAGCCTCGATGCTTCAAAGGGTGTTTGTAGGTGTGAGTTTGTACTTGTAGTTTGGTGTGTTTTACAGGAGGGACTTGCTGTGCTTGCTTGAGAGTTCTATGTCAATTAAGCTTCGGGTCCTAAAAGGGAATCGTGCTGAATAGTTCATGTCACCGTCTCTGAGTTATACTTTGTGTTGTTTCTGTTTGACTTCCAGATGTCGGCGTGCAGACTTGTCCACAGGGCTTTGGGGGGAAAAGCGTAAACATTTTCAATACTACATCGAGGTCCAGTCTATGGGAGAGGGGGGCCCAGGGCAGGGTCTTTTGCTCAGGACATCAGAGTCTAGTCTGTATGGGTGAGGGGCCCAGGCAGGGGTCTTTGCTCAGGGCAACAGGGTCTCTGCTCTCTGTGAGTTGCCCTTAATAAAATATGAAGAATTGTCCCTCTAGTGTGACCTTTTGGTTATATTACAAAACAATATTGAAAGTGTATTTTTAATGCTCCCTTTCAGCCAGAAATTAGATGTCAGCAACATATAGTGCAAAATTGTAATCCCCCCCCTCTCCATGTATGTTACTGCTTCCGGAAGATTGATGACTTTAGAATGGGAATCGCAAATCATCACCCTTGGTCGTTGTTTGTTTAACGCTACAGTAAAGGTTTCTTACATGTTCTACATACGTGCTTTATTTTTATTTCTATTATTGGGGATCCTTGCTTTTACACCCTTGAATTTGTACCATTTTTCCCCTCTCATTATGCTGGCAAGGGATATATCTCCTGTGTTGTTAGTTAGTTGTCTCATGAGGCATTTGTGTATTGGGAGTTATGATATGATAATGATATGATACATTACGATACACAACCAATAGTTACATCGGCCCGGGGCGCATCCCAGGAAAGAAAGAGAAACAAAAAAGACAGGAACAATACGAAAACAGAAAAAATACATGCAGGCCAACCAAGCAGATAGAGAACGGACAGACATAATACACCAGTCATACTACAATACAAAACGAGCTCATGGATTGTTTATGGCGAACAAGGACAAAGTTAGAGTTACACGTTTCCTAAAAGTCCTTCCGGTAAGCACCTATAGGGGCGTTAATGCTTTTGTCCGTCTGGAGTTTCTGGCATTGTAATCTGTACAAACAATTAGTCAAAACAATTGAACAAATGTGATGCACAATGGGATGTCATTATGGGATAAAACTGTGGTAATCCTGTGTTGTTGTTTTTTTGCACGCACCAAATACTATTGTAAACATGTAGTATTTCTATGATAAAACCACTTGAATAATGTTGTGATTCACCTTAAATGTTGATGATACAATATTCAACTATAGAAATACTATATGGTGAATCACTAGTATTTATGTGGTAAATCTATATTGTGTGTGCAAAATAAAACCCCACAGGAATACTATAGGTTATACTATAGTTAATCTTCCTATGGGCCACGCCTTTATGAATTAACTTCTTGTCAGCCATCAGACTTTATAATGCATCAATGTGCCTCACTGCATCACTGAGCACAGGGTGACAGTACTATCTTCCTGGACTTTTACTTTTAGACCGACACAATTTTACACTTACTGTATATTCTGGATATTTTTACTGTATATTTTATATTAGAATGTAACATAGGACATTTTATATTAGTATATTTTATATTAGAATGTAACATAGGAAGTGGATATCCCGGACCATATTTTATTCGTAGGCTTAGTTTATATTGTTATTCGTGACTTTTTGTTTTTGTCTACCTAAATGTTTACTACCGTATTTACTGTGAGCGATTTGTAGTGCCAAATGTCCCTCTGGATGAATAAAGTATTTCTATTCTATTCTATTTAATTGTAAAGGAACCATTTTTGAGAACTAACTCATGCAATGCTTCCCTCTGTGTGCGTGTGTGTGGTATTGTGGGTAATAACAGCCGGCGATAGCACTTATCAGTGCTATCAGTTAAAACTAACTTCCCTCTGAAGTTTGATGATGCAAAACCATGTCACAACTTCCAAGCAGGGAGGAAAAACAACACGTTAGTCAGCCTTCCTCTGTCGTCCATGTTGTCTCGTAGCTGTCTGCTCTGTGTGGGGGCCCAGCGGTAAACGGGTCGGTAATGACTAACTTTTTGGGACTTTGTTAGTGGGGGGGATGCAGGGGTGGGCAGAATACAAAAGATATGTTCCCAAGTACGATTAGAATAAACAGAATCTTACTCGAGCGCAAATTAAAATCCGAAATATCCGTTCAGGAATTTGCCTGAAAAACAATTGGAATGAAAACAAAACATGTAGGTTACAGGTTACAGTTACGGTGTTTGTGTTGTTGGTGGAGTGATATAAGGAATTCATTTTACAATATGAATATGTCTTCTTCTTCTTCTTCTTCTTCTTCTTCTTCTTCTTCTTCTTCTTCTTCTTCTTCTTCTTCTTCTTCTTCTTCTTCTTCTTCTTCTTCTTCTTCTTCTTCTTCTTCTTCTTCTTCTTCTTCTTCTTCTTCTTCTTCTTCTTCTTCTTCTTCTTCTTCTTGAACTATACTGAGTAACAGTACAAATGAAAGTAGACTAGGTACAAAGATAATTAAAAGTCCTTGGAACATGTACTACTCAAGCATACTGTACTCCTGTCTATCTCCGGGCACATGTGGGCTTGATTTCAGTTATGACTGCCCACCCCCCATGGCCCAGTTGCCTGTCTGTCCATTCCGGCCGGGTGAGTAAGCAGCAGGAACAAGACAGGACACAGATTCTAACCCCCACCCTACTGCACAGTGTTAGAGCCATGACACATCTCCTCAAATTCCCCCACTCCTCCATCCATCCATCCACCCCCCCCTCTCCCTCCGTTCTATATTGAATCAGTTGTGCCCCCCCCCCCACATCTCCTTCCCTCCTCTTCTGTAATGTGATTTCCTGACCTATAGTGCACTGTGTTGGTGGTGACATGGTGTCTTAGAGCAGGGACATGGTGTCATAGAGCAGGGACGTGGTGTCATAGAGCAGGGACGTGGTGTCATAGAGCAGGGACATGGTGTCTTAGAGCAGGGACATGGTGTCATAGAGCAGGGACGTGGTGTCATAGAGCAGGGACATGGTGTCATAGAGCAGGGACGTGGTGTCATAGAGCAGGGACATGGTGTCATAGAGCAGGGACGTGGTGTCATAAAGCAGGGACATGGTGTCATAGAGCAGGGACATGATGTCATAGAGCAGGGACATGGTGTCATAGAGCAGGGATGTTATGTCATAGTGCAGGGACATGGTGTCATAGAGCAGGGACATGGTGTCATAGAGCAGGGACGTTATGTCATAGAGCAGGGACATGGTGTGTCATATAGAGCAGGGACATGGTGTCATAGAGCAGGGACATGATGTCATAGAGCAGGATGGTGTGTCATAGAGCAGGGACATGGTGTCATAGTGCAGGGACATGGTGTGTCATAGAGCAGGGACATGATGTCATAGAGCAGGATGGTGTGTCATAGAGCAGGGACATGGTGTCATAGTGCAGGGGCATGGTGTCATAGAGCAGGGATGTGATGTCATAGAGCAGGGACATGATGTCATAGAGCAGGATGGTGTGTCATAGAGCTGGGACATGGTGTCATAGAGCAGGATGGTGTGTCATAGAGCAGGGACATGATGTCATAGAGCAGGATGGTGTGTCATAGAGCAGGGACATGGTGTGTCATAGAGCAGGGACATGATGTCATAGAGCAGGATGGTGTGTCATAGAGCAGGGACATGGTGTCATAGTGCAGGGACATGGTGTCATAGAGCAGGGATGTGATGTCATAGAGCAGGGACATGATGTCATAGAGCAGGATTGTGTGTCATAGAGCGGGACATGGTGTCATAGAGCAGGATGATATGTCATAGAGCAGGATGGTGTGTCATAGAGCAGGGACATGGTGTCATAGAGCAGGGACGTGATGTCATAGAGCAGGGACATGATGTCATAGAGCAGGATGGTGTGTCATAGAGCAGGGACGTGGTGTCATAGAGCAGGGATGTGGTGTCATAGAGCAGGGACATGGTGTCATAGAGCAGGGACGTTATGTCATAGAGCAGGGACATTGTGTCATAGAGCAGGGACGTGATGTCATAGAGCAGGGACGTTGTGTCATAGAGCAGGGACATGGTGTGTCATAGAGCAGGGACGTGGTGTCATAGAGCAGGGACATGGTGTCATAGAGCAGGGACGTGGTGTCATAGAGCAGGGACGTGGTGTCATAGAGCAGGGACATGGTGTCATAGAGCAGGGACATGGTGTCATAGAGCAGGGACATGGTGTCATAGAGCAGGGACATGGTGTCATAGAGCAGGGACATGGTGTCATAGAGCAGGGACGTGATGTCATAGAGCAGGGACATGGTGTGTCATATAGAGCAGGGACATGATGTCATAGAGCAGGGACATGGTGTCATAGAGCAGGGACATGGTGTCATAGAGCAGGATGTTGTGTCATAGAGAAGGGACACAGTGTCATATAGCAGGGACATGGTATCATAGAGCAGGGACATGGTGTCATAGAGCAGGGACATGGTGTCATAGAGCAGGGACATGGTGTCATAGAGCAGGGACATGGTGTCATAGAGCAGGGACATGGTGTCATAGAGCAGGGACATGGTGTCATAGAGCAGGGACATGGTGTCATAGAGCAGGGACATGGTGTCATAGAGCAGGGACATGGTATCATAGAGCAGGGACATGGTGTCATAGAGCAGGGACATGGTGTCATAGAGCAGGGACATGGTGTCATAGAGCAGGGACATGGTGTCATAGAGCAGGGACATGGTGTCATAGAGCAGGGACGTGGTGTCATAGAGCAGGGACATGATGTCATAGAACAGGGACATGGTGTCATATAGCAGGGACATGGTGTCATAGAGCAGGGACATGGTGTCATAGAGCAGGGACGTGGTGTAATAGAGCAGGGACGTTATGTCATAGAGCAGGGACATGGTGTCATAGAGCAGGGACATGATGTCATAGAGCAGGGACATGGTGTCATAGAGCAGGGACATGGTGTCATAGAGCAGGGACGTTATATCATAGAGCAGGGACATGGTGTCATAGAGCAGGGACATGGTATCATAGAGCAGGGACATGGTGTCATAGAGCAGGGACATGGTGTCATAGAGCAGGGACATGGTGTGTCATAGAGCAGGGACGTGGTGTCATAGAGCAGGGACATGGTGTCATAGAGCAGGGACGTGGTGTCATAGAGAAGGGACATAATATCATAGAGCAGGGACATGGTGTCATAGAGCAGGGACGTGGTGTCATAGAGCAGGGACATGGTGTCATAGAGCAGGGACATGGTGTCATAGAGCAGGGACATGGTGTCATAGAGCAGGGACATGGTGTCATAGAGCAGGGACATGGTGTCATAGAGCAGGGACATGATGTCATAGAACAGGGACATGGTGTCATAGAGCAGGGACATGGTGTCATAGAGCAGGGACATGGTGTCATAGAGCAGGGACATGGTGTCATAGAGCAGGGACATGGTGTCATAGAGCAGGGACATGGTGTCATAGAGCAGGGACATGATGTCATAGAACAGGGACATGGTGTCATATAGCAGGGACATGGTGTCATAGAGCAGGGACGTGGTGTCATAGAGCAGGGACATGGTGTCATAGAGCAGGGACATGGTGTCATAGAGCAGGGACATGGTGTCATAAAGCAGGGACATGGTGTCATAGAGCAGGGGCATGATGTCATAGAGCAGGGACATGGTGTCATAGAGCAGGGACATGGTATCATAGAGCAGGGACATGGTGTCATAAAGCAGGGACATGGTGTCATAGAGCAGGGACATGGTGTCATAGAGCAGGGACGTTATGTCATAGAGCAGGGACATGGTGTGTCATATAGAGCAGGGACATGGTGTCATAGAGCAGGGACATGATGTCATAGAGCAGGATGGTGTGTCATAGAGCAGGGACATGGTGTCATAGTGCAGGGACATGGTGTGTCATAGAGCAGGGACATGATGTCATAGAGCAGGATGGTGTGTCATAGAGCAGGGACATGGTGTCATAGTGCAGGGGCATGGTGTCATAGAGCAGGGATGTGATGTCATAGAGCAGGGACATGATGTCATAGAGCAGGATGGTGTGTCATAGAGCTGGGACATGGTGTCATAGAGCAGGATGGTGTGTCATAGAGCAGGGACATGATGTCATAGAGCAGGATGGTGTGTCATAGAGCAGGGACATGGTGTGTCATAGAGCAGGGACATGATGTCATAGAGCAGGATGGTGTGTCATAGAGCAGGGACATGGTGTCATAGTGCAGGGACATGGTGTCATAGAGCAGGGATGTGATGTCATAGAGCAGGGACATGATGTCATAGAGCAGGATTGTGTGTCATAGAGCGGGGACATGGTGTCATAGAGCAGGATGATATGTCATAGAGCAGGATGGTGTGTCATAGAGCAGGGACATGGTGTCATAGAGCAGGGACGTGATGTCATAGAGCAGGGACATGATGTCATAGAGCAGGATGGTGTGTCATAGAGCAGGGATGTGGTGTCATAGAGCAGGGATGTGGTGTCATAGAGCAGGGACATGGTGTCATAGAGCAGGGACGTTATGTCATAGAGCAGGGACATTGTGTCATAGAGCAGGGACGTGATGTCATAGAGCAGGGACGTTGTGTCATAGAGCAGGGACATGGTGTGTCATAGAGCAGGGACGTGGTGTCATAGAGCAGGGACGTGGTGTCATAGAGCAGGGACATGGTGTCATAGAGCAGGGACATGGTGTCAGAGCAGGGACATGGTGTCATAGAGCAGGGACATGGTGTCATAGAGCAGGGACATGGTGTCATAGAGCAGGGACGTGATGTCATAGAGCAGGGACATGGTGTGTCATATAGAGCAGGGACATGATGTCATAGAGCAGGGACATGGTGTCATAGAGCAGGGACATGGTGTCATAGAGCAGGATGTTGTGTCATAGAGAAGGGACACAGTGTCATATAGCAGGGACATGGTATCATAGAGCAGGGACATGGTGTCATAGAGCAGGGACATCGTGTCATAGAGCAGGGACATGGTGTCATAGAGCAGGGACATGGTGTCATAGAGCAGGGACATGGTGTCATAGAGCAGGGACATGGTGTCATAGAGCAGGGACATGGTGTCATAGAGCAGGGACATGGTATCATAGAGCAGGGACATGGTGTCATAGAGCAGGGACATGATGTCATAGAACAGGGACATGGTGTCATAGAGCAGGGACATGGTGTCATAGAGCAGGGACATGGTGTCATAGAGCAGGGACATGGTGTCATAGAGCAGGGACATGGTGTCATAGAGCAGGGACATGGTGTCATAGAGCAGGGACATGGTGTCATAGAGCAGGGACATGATGTCATAGAACAGGGACATGGTGTCATAGAGCAGGGACGTTATGTCATAGAGCAGGGACGTGGTGTCATAGAGCAGGGACGTGGTGTCATAGAGCAGGGACGTGGTGTCATAGAGCAGGGACATGGTGTCATAGAGCAGGGACGTTATGTCATAGAGCAGGGACATGGTGTCATAGAGCAGGGACATGGTGTCATAGAGCAGGGACATGATGTCATAGAACAGGGACATGGTGTCATATAGCAGGGACATGGTGTCATAGAGCAGGGACGTGGTGTCATAGAGCAGGGACATGATGTCATAGAGCAGGGACATGGTGTCATAGAGCAGGGACATGGTGTCATAGAGCAGGGACGTTATATCATAGAGCAGGGACATGGTGTCATAGAGCAGGGACATGGTATCATAGAGCAGGGACATGGTATCATAGAGCAGGGACATGGTATCATAGAGCAGGGACATGGTGTCATAGAGCAGGGACATGGTGTGTCATAGAGCAGGGACATGGTGTCATAGAGCAGGGACATGGTGTGTCATAGAGCAGGGACATGGTGTCATAGAGCAGGGACATGGTGTCATAGAGCAGGGACATGGTGTGTCATAGAGCAGGGACGTGGTGTCATAGAGCAGGGACATGGTGTCATAGAGCAGGGACATGGTGTCATAGAGCAGGGACATGGTGTCATAGAGCAGGGACATGGTGTCATAGAGCAGGGACATGGTGTCATAGAGCAGGGACATGGTGTCATAGAGCAGGGACATGGTGTCATAGAGCAGGGACATGGTGTCATAGAGCAGGGACATGATGTCATAGAACAGGGACATGGTGTCATATAGCAGGGACATGGTGTCATAGAGCAGGGACGTGGTGTCATAGAGCAGGGACATGGTGTCATAGAGCAGGGACATGGTGTCATAGAGCAGGGACATGGTGTCATAAAGCAGGGACATGGTGTCATAGAGCAGGGGCATGATGTCATAGAGCAGGGACATGGTGTCATAGAGCAGGGACGTGGTGTCATAGAGCAGGGACGTTATGTCATAGAGCAGGGACATGGTGTCATAGAGCAGGGACATGGTGTCATAGAGCAGGGACATGATGTCATAGAGCAGGGACATGGTGTCATAGAGCAGGGACGTTATGTCATAGAGCAGGGACATGGTGTCATAGAGCAGGGACATGGTGTCATAGAGCAGGGACATGGTGTCATAGAGCAGGGACATGGTGTCATAGAGCAGGGACGTTATGTCATAGAGCAGGGACATGGTGTCATAGAGCAGGGCCATGGTGTCATAGAGCAGGGACATGGTGTCATAGAGCAGGGACATGGTGTCATAGAGCAGGGATGTTATGTCATAGAGCAGGGACATGGTGTCATAGAGCAGGGACATGGTGTCATAGAGCAGGGACATGGTGTCATAGAGCAGGGACATGGTGTCATAGAGCAGGGACATGATGTCATAGAGCAGGATGGTGTGTCATAGAGCAGGGACATGGTGTCATAGAGCAGGGACATGGTGTCATAGAGCAGGGACATGGTGTGTCATAGAGCAGGGACATGATGTCATAGAGCAGGATGGTGTGTCATAGAGCAGGGACATCGTGTCATAGTGCAGGGACATGGTGTCATAGAGCAGGGATGTGATGTCATAGAGCAGGGACATGATGTCATAGAGCAGGATGGTGTGTCATAGAGCTGGGACATGGTGTCATAGAGCAGGATGGTGTGTCATAGAGCAGGATGGTGTGTCAAAGAGAAGGGACATGGTGTCATAGAGCAGGGACGTGATGTCATAGAGCAGGGACATGATGTCATAGAGCAGGATGGTGTGTCATAGAGCAGGGACATGGTGTCATAGAGCAGGGACGTGATGTCATAGAGCAGGGACGTGGTGTCATAGAGCAGGATGGTGTGTCATAGAGCAGGGACGTGGTGTCATAGAGCAGGGACATGGTGTCATAGAGCAGGGACATGGTGTGTCATAGAGCAGGGACATGGTGTGTCATAGAGCAGGGACATTGTGTCATAGAGCAGGGACGTGATGTCATAGAGCAGGGACGTTGTGTCATAGAGCAGGGACATGGTGTGTCATAGAGCAGGGACGTGATGTCATAGAGCAGGGACATGGTGTGTCATAGAGCAGGGACATGATGTCATAGAGCAGGGACATGGTGTCATAGAGCAGGGACATGGTGTCATAGAGCAGGATGTTGTGTCATAGAGAAGGGACACAGTGTCATAGAGCAGGGACGTGGTGTCATAGAGCAGGGACATGGTGTCATAGAGCAGGGACATGGTGTCATAGAGCAGGGACATGGTGTCATAGAGCAGGGACATGATGTCATAGAACAGGGACATGGTGTCATAGAGCAGGGACATGGTGTCATAGAGCAGGGACGTTATGTCATAGAGCAGGGACATGGTGTCATAGAGCAGGGATGTGGTGTCATAAAGCAGGGACATGGTGTCATAGAGCAGGGGCATGATGTCATAGAGCAGGGACATGGTGTCATAGAGCAGGGATGTTATGTCATAGAGCAGGGACATGGTGTCATAGAGCAGGCACATGGTGTCATAGAGCAGGGACATGGTGTCATAGAGCAGGGACATGGTGTCATAGAGCAGGGACGTTATGTCATAGAGCAGGGACATGGTGTCATAGAGCAGGGACATGGTGTCATAGAGCAGGGACATGGTGTCATAGAGCAGGGACATGGTGTCATAGAGCAGGGACGTTGTGTCACAGAGAGGCCCTCTGTGACAAAGAGGGGCCTCTTCATGTCTGCTTGATTGTCCGTCTGTCGACCCCCAAAAGCATTAGCCTGGCCGTGCGTGTGGGGGGGGGGGGGGGGGTATATGGATGAGTGTACTATGAGTGTACTGCCCTGTACTTTAACCCCAGAGGACCTCATGGTTCAATGACTTGATTCTCTCTCCTTCTTTCCTCCCTTCTGTTCTCCCCTCCCCCTCTTTCTCATAATACAGTAACTGTTTGTGATCATCACCTTCAGTAGACACATAGTGGAGCAAAATGGTGACCCTCATTGGGTGAGTAAGCCTGACACTGAGCAATGCTGAGTCTTGAGTCTCTGTTGGAAACTGAGTGTGTGTGTGTGTGTGTGTGTGTGTGTGTGTGTGTGTGTGTGTGTGTGTGTGTGTGTGTGTGTGTGTGTGTGTGTGTGTGTGTGTGTGTGTGTGTGTGTGTGTGTGTGTGTGTGTGTGTGTGTGTGTGTGTGTGTGTGTGTGTGTGTGTGTGTGTGTGATCCACGTGCATATGGGGCAGATGAGGAAAGTAGTAGGAGTTGTATCATCGATACATGAAAGGGTTAATTCAGAGCAGTAGTAGTAGGAGTTGTATTATCGATACATAAAACTGACGGGTGAGAGAACTTTGGTTGTGTGGCATTGAGGTAATCTTTTTTTTTATCAAATATTTTTATTTCCTTTTTCATTTTATACACAAAACAAGACAAACACAATACAACAATAATAATAATAATAATAATAATAATAATAATAATAATAATAATAATAATAATAATAATAATAATAATAATAATAATAATAATAATAATAATAATAATAATAATAATAATAATAATAATAATAATAATAATAATAATAATAATAATAATAAATAATAATAATAATAATAATAATAATAATAATAATAATAATAATAATAATAATAATAATAAACACAACCTCACAATACCATAATAATAATAACAACAATAATGACAATAGAAATAACAAAAATAATAAATATAGAACATAAATATATTTTTTTAATAATAATATTATCTCAGACACCACACAAGACATTTCCTCCCCCACTCCCACCCCCCCCACCCCAGGACCCCTGGACCCCCCAGGATCAGCACCCGACCCCTCCTTGCCGCTAGAACACAGCCTTTACTTTCTCTGCCGCTGAGGCCCATAGTTCAATGCTGGACTGCCCAACCCCTATCACCCGGGCAGTAGAGATCTCCATATAAATGACATCCAAAAGTGTCAGAGACCAATTGAGGTAATTTATGCCCCATTTAGGAAAACCTGCCTTGTTCTAAATTGACTTTGATGAAGGTCCTCGTCTTGGACGTGGCAGTGAATCAAGTGGTGGCAGTGGTGATTTTTGGAGGATGACATTTTCTGTATAAAATGTTATTAAATATATTTTTTGTCAGACACTAAAAAGGCATTTCATGACTTTTTAAGTAAGGAGATCAGACAATAATCTCCTCTGACTTCTCAGTCATTCACTGGTCTATCCATATACTCTAGTTATTGATGGTTATGATTATGGACATAATAGTAGTGTATTTCAGATTGCTTCACATGAGAAGATAAACTATTGCAATAGCAGTCTTTGCTTTGCCTTGTCACCTCATAGCCAACAGTCTGCTAGTGATTTGACATTGTCAATCAATCAATCAATCAATCAGATTTATTTATAGAGCACATTTAAACATGACACATGTCAACCAAAGTGCTGTACAGAGGGTAAATACACATAGATACATCTAGACAACATATAGACAACAATCACATCTCAGTTGCACGGGGAGGACACACAAGCAAACACACAGGCAAACAGGGCATGAGTCAGTGTACATCGGGAAAAGCTAATAAGTAGAAGTGGGTTTTGAGTCTAGACTTGAAGGCATCTGTCGAGGGGGCAAGCCTAATGGAGCTGGGGATGCTGTTCCACAGTTCAGGGGCTGAGACAGCAAAGGCACGGCCCCCCCTGAGCTTAAGATTGTACGGATCACTAGCGGAACGAGGCGGCTAGTCTTGAGTATTACAGATATCTTTAAGAGTGGATCACCTGAGGTGCTTTTCCCCCCCCATCTAACACATAAGGCTTTGTCTGGTCCCGCTAGTGTCAGATCACTCTGGCCAGCTAGCTTACTACCTTAGAGGGAACGAGGACCTACAGGAGTTTCTGGTGACAGGAGCTTCTGCTATTGCTCTTCCTGTGTGTCTATGTTTGGGACTTAATAGGATTCCTAGGGTGTATGGAGGACTCTCAGAATACTCATGGAGAGTATGGGGGTATGTGGATGACTTGTGGATGGCATTCAGGTCCAGTCTCTAAAGATTTCAGATAATATATAAATCATAAACCTTCTGGTGAAAATATAGGAGGTGCAAAGTCAAGAGTTGCAGAGCTCAATTTATTTAAAATTTAAATATATAAATAAATAAGATCAGGTGAACATGCTAGGGGGAGTAGGGAATTATTATTTCAATAATTCAAGACGGCATAAATTAATATATGGTGGACTTCATAGGTCCTTATGGCCAAGTTGTTGTGCATGAGTAGACGCATCTCTGGGTACCAGCTTCACGACTGTATGACTCGGGGGGGGGGGGGGGGGGGGGGCAGGTTGTTGAGGGCTTTGAATGTGATGAGCAGAATTTTGAAGTGTATCCCGTTATTTATTTAGTGAAGCTTGTGAAGGGCAGGGGTGATGTGGTCAGAGCAGCGGGTGGAGGTGAGCATGCGGGCAGCAGAGTTTTGGACATATTGTAGTTTATTGAGGATATTGTTTTGGTAAAGGATGGACCAGTGTTTCAGCAGAGAGTGATAGTGATGGACCAGTGTTTCAGCAGCAGAGTGATAGTGATGGACCAGTGTTTCAGCAGAGAGAGATGGACCAGTGTTTCAGCGGAGAGAGATGGACCAGTGTTTCAGCAGAGAGTGATAGTGATGGACCAGTGTTTCAGCAGAGAGTGATAGTGATGGACCAGTGTTTCAGCAGAGAGTGACAGTGATGGACCAGTGTTTCAGCAGAGAGTGATAGTGATGGACCAGTGTTTCAGCAGAGAGTGACAGTGATGGACCAGTGTTTCAGCAGAGAGTGATAGTGATGGACAGGTGTTTCAGCAGCGGATAGTGATAGTGATGGACAGGTGTTTCAGCAGAGAGTGATAGTGATGGATCAGTGTTTCAGTGGAGAGTAACAGTGATGGACCAGTGTTTCATCAGAGAGTGACAGTGATGGACCAGTGTTTCAGAAGCAGAGTGATAGTGATGGACCAGTGTTTCAGCAGAGAGTGATAGTGATGGACCAGTGTTTCAGCAGAGAGTGACAGTGATGGACCAGTGTTTCAGCAGAGTGAGATAGTGATGGGCGGCGACGGTGGAAATGTTCTTGAGGTGGAAAATGGCTGTTTTGGTTATCTGGTTTACATGGGGGAGGAATGAGAGGGTGGGGTTGAGGATGATGCTGAGGTTGTGAACATGAGTGGAGGGGGTGACAATGGAACCATCAATGTTGAGGGAGAAGGGTGGAGCGAGTGAGGGAGTTTCGGCTGAAAGTTTATAAAAATCCCACGGAAAATGAGTGTTTTACAAAGGTTTTTGTAATGTGTGTACCGCAATAATTCAGTGTGATTATCCAAAATGGCCATCCGCTGCCAATCATTCAGACACGCGGACGTGGTCACTCTGAATGGCTTGTCAAATGACGGCGGATATTATGTCTTGTGTCTCGAGACGAGAAGCACGCAATAGGTTGAGTGAGGTGACGATCGAAAGGCGGCAAATTCAACTTTCCAACAATGTATTGGATGATCGGGAGAAACGCAGCCCGGCCACGGAGGACGAGCACAAAGTGCCACAAAGTGCGCAAGCGTACGTGGCGGCCCATATGGTTATAGGATAACCGTATGTTATATTATCATATAGCTTATGCTCTGCTCTATTGGAACACAGGAGCTGAGCAGAGCGGAAGCTCGACAAATGTACCGGCTGAGGAGAAATGTCGCTAAGTGAAAAAATGTCTTGCTGTTCAGAAAATCCTAAAAATCGAAATCTTGATTTTTTTTACATCTTTGAACTGTCATTAATGTGTTCCCTTATTTGCCCTCATTTGCAAACTTAAATACAACTTGTAAATGAGGTAATTATTGTTATATAGTTCGACAAGGATTTTCTCTTATAAGGTGGAAAAACTACAAGCTGCGGGCTATTCGCTGGGTGCGGCCTGTCCGGGTATCAAGTACGGTACTTATGAGGTGTTAAAAAACACACAGACACAATTTAGCTCTCCTTTCTCAGAGAGAGAATAACAATGTTAATACACTATCTTAATGTTATAAGTTATAAGCAACGTAACGTGTGACAAACGCAGTGTCTAAATAAAAAAAGATAAAAAAAGAGGCCTTGACCGCCGTCATAAAACGCGTGTTTTAACTTAATTAAAAACCATTAAAACACAGTTAGAATTTTATGAGCGAACGGATTTCGTTAGAGTGCATTTATTGCAACCTAATGGCTAAAAAGTAAATTAATTTAATACGGAAACGGAGTGATACAAATGGCTTTTCATCGGAGCGAGAGGTTATTGTTGTTTTCACGGGGGGCCCTGATGTAAACTTTTTTTGCTGAAGACAAACGCGCGGCTGGCAATTCAGCACGGATTTGCTGACGCTGAATCTGAACATTGAACATTGACTATCTTATTGCTATCTTACCGTGTTCGACCCAATCAGCAATACCAACTGAGTCACTAAGTTCCCCTCTACCTGTGCGAGCTGCTGCGCTAAAGAAATACAACGGGGCTCTATGGAGAAACCATGACACTCCCCTGACTGAAAGTATAATGGGGCTCTATGGAGAAACGTGAAACGTTTGAAACGTGAGTCTGACGTGGACAGCAAACAGGTCTATTGCTTTGCGCATTAATTAACAGATTGAGACATAGCTGATGAATTCCGTCTGCCAAAGGATCTCTGCTCAGAAACAGTCATCAGCGGAGTCGTATCACTCTACCTCTGCTCCGTTCTGAAGTTTCCTGATACCTCCATCGTCTCTTGACCAGCTTCCCTTCTCTCTCTCTCTCTCTCTCTCTCTCTCTCTCTCTCTCTCTCTCTCTCTCTCTCTCTCTCTCTCTCTCTGTATATCTTACCTACTCTCACTAGTTACACTGCTGGCCAGTATGACTTACTACCATAGTGTCTTTATACCTGTATCACTGTACATATTAATACTATATCTATATCTGTACATATCCCTTACCTACTCTTACTAGTTACACTGCTGGCCAGTATGACTTACTACCATCGTGTCTTTATACCTGTATCACTGTATATTAATACTACAGCTCTGTACATACTACGCACTATTACTCAGTAGTACTAATTCATATATTTTATACCCAGTTTAATCACCTGTACATTGTATATTACTGTTGCACTTTACTGTTACATTTACACTCTGGTTGGATGCCAACCCTCTTTTCGTTGTACTGTACTTGTGCTGCGTGATGACAATACATCTTAAACGAATCTCATTGCAGTCTCTCATATCTCATATCACTTGTGCAAAACTGTTGTAAACACATGTCTCTATAGACACACAAATCCACATTTTTATCTTACTTTATTCTAATCTATTTAGTATTTTATTTTGATGTAGCCTTTCCTTCAGCCAATACCTTGACCCCCAACATTACATGGCTTATGTGAGGCTTCCAACAAACCTTTCACTACCACACTACAGACGGTAGGGGTGGACGGTATGGTCTAAAATTTATATCACGGTATAATTTGAAGCATAGACGGTAACGGTATATATCACGGTATCATCGTTTTTGATAAAACAAATTTTTATTTTATTTTATATAATTTTTTTTTTTTATAAAATATATATATTATATAATTAGACTTGTACTTGTATTATCTGCGAGACATCGCCACCACGCAACAAGCTCCACTGTCTGTGTGTACTCTAGTAGCCTCCAGCTACGGCCAGGATTCTCCGGAGCTGCACCTGGACCTATACTCGAGTAGCCTCGAGCAGAGCTACGGCCAGGATTCTCCGGCGCTGCACCTGGACCCTATTGGTATAACGTTACTTAACTGTGCTCAGCAAGCCCTCAGCTCGAATACGCATCGAATCAGTGTTATAAGACATTGATATCAGGAGCTATCTGTAGCTACTGCTAGCCGGATATATAACATTAATACAACGCCTCAGTGAATTATTTAGTTCAATGGGACATTTCGTTTTGAACGGTGAACTAACTTGCGTTAACGTGAGCTAACAGCTAACAGGTATCATACACGTCTCTACTAGACTTTGTGGAGCGTTTGTTGATGTCAGGAGCTATCGGTAGCTGGCCGACTAGATACCGTTCGGTTAGACAATGCCTCATCATGTATTAAACTAAAAGTGAATAGTTGACTGGGTCATTTTGTAACGGTAGCTAAGCTAACGTTAGCTCAGGGAGACGCCGCCGTCCTCCCGTGTCCCGTCCCACTAGACTACTAGACCCGTGTTTACATGCGTGCGGTAGGGGCTGGCACGCCCACTGCGCGAAGCCTCCTAAATAACTTTTTCCAGTTCGCACATATCTATTATCTATGACTAATTCTATTTATTTTTAGGGGCAAATGCGAGTGAAATAGTCGCGCTGTGGTTACATGACGTCATTGCTATCTACCGGTTACACGGTATAGTCAAAATCCATACTGTAACTGAGGGGTTACAAAACCCTGACTGTATTAAAGATTGTGATAGATTAAACCACTGCTAATTATCATTATTATTACTTGCCAGAAAGTACAGTTAATTATGGCAGACACTCAGAATAATACGGCACGGTGACAAAGAAATATCATTTCGAATATTTATTGTTATGCAGCAAATTGTACAGAGATGGGAATTAAGGTTGCGCTTGTATGGCGAAGAATATGAATAAGTCAGTCAGTAGCAAACGTCAGTTGGAATGAATAATTCCTACGATGGGGTACTAGACTAAACGCCGCCTGGCGTAGGATGGCAATATAGGGGGAAACGCTGGTACCGCTGGAGACAGGGGGTTTCCTCCCAGAGATGTAAGCTCTGGAGGAAAGAAGAATGTTCGGATACTCAGTCTGTTCAATTGAAGAAAGGGGGTTCTCGTACGGAATCCAGTCCTTGTAATCCAAATGCTCAGCAACAAAGCAATAGCTGTAATCCAATTGCCCGATAGCAATGACGATAGCTAGCCAGCTTCGGTCCTCGAAGCTAGCCCGAAGTAAATCTTCAAGGTGGTTAAATCCAAACGACAGTGGGTATTAACGAGGCTCTTCTCCAAGGGTAGTACGTTCCACAATCACTATAATCCAACCAATACTGGTTCTGCAATCGCCGCCGTAGGTTCCAATATGCACATGTCCAGTAGGTTCCACGACTAGGCCCTCCTCGTGTACTGGCACCAATGTATTTAGTCCACGCACACTGGCTAAGGTTTCACTAGCTACTAAACGAACAAACTGCTGGGTAATGCTACACACGAACGAACTGCTGTTGGCACGATTCACACTAAATAACGACTCTTTACTTCACATTAAGCTAAGTCGAACTTGACGTTACTGCATTAACTCTGACACTTTTACTATTCACTTCGCACGTGGTTCACAACACTCTGTTTAGACGAACTGCTTGCACTTCACTGTTTTACCGAACGCAGAACGAACTGCTGCTGTTCGCACCTGCCACGATATATATACTTAAGTGGCTTTCTAGTGCCAAACCTCAGCTCTCGTCTCGAATCAATGCGCCGGCTCCAGGCATGCTCCAACATGCCTGGGCTCGCCTTTGAACCTGACTTTAGCCAAGAACGTTATCCAATGAGGAAAGTGAATATTACTAGGATTCAAACGCAGGCTTAAAGGGATATGAATTGTATATATAAATAATATACAAGGTATATAAAACAATAAACGTAGATTCTCAGCTTTTAATCTGGCCCTTCACAACAGCCGCCTCCTAATTAGTCCGCACCTAATTAGTTTAAGGGAGACAGATTAATAGTCCAGTCAACTGCTCAATACTTGTTGTGAGGAGTAGGGCAATCTACAAAGTCAGTGGGTCATGGTCGTCATCAGGGGAGTCAGGGATCTCCGGCATCTCTATCAGCTTCGCCACGGGTCGGGTGTAAGTCCGCCCTTGGACTATGACTTCTGCCGCTCTGACCTTCCCATCGGCACCAGTAATCACTCTGCTCACGCGGCCGGCCGGCCACGTAGCTCGGGGTAGTGACTGGTCTATGATCATAACGACTGTGTCCACCTTCAGGTTGTCCCTGTCCTTTACCCACTTCTGACGGGCTGGAAGGGATGGTAGGTAGCTTAGGAGGAAGCGGGCCCAAGACTGGTCGATCTGTGCTTGGTTGTGTCTCCACATCTTCCGTCCGTTCCTCTTGTTCTGTCTGTACACCGTCTGAGGAGGGGCCGGGTCCGGCCGCCCCGTCAAGAGGTAGTTTGGGGTGCTGGGTTCGAGGTCAGCTACGTCGCTTGGAGCGTAGCTGAGGGGGGTGGAGTTCGGAACTCCCTCTTCTTGAGCCCACGGTTCTCTCACAGGCATCTCGTCTAATGTCCATAGCCTCTCAACGGGCTGTACGAGAGAGTGGCCTGTGTCGCTCACCTTTGTGTACAGGCAGCGTGTGGACGTGGGTTGGCTGGTAAGTCCGTAGAGGGGGCCCTGGAGCGTCCACCCCAGTCGGGTCTGAACCGCGACTGGGCATCCTTTGGGTCCGATGTGGGCCGCCTCGATTGGGACAATGAGGTCCGCGTGGTCGGAGCCTATGAGCAGGGTCGGTGTGGCGCCGTCGATGAGCGGTATAGGTAGTCTGCGTAGGTGCGCGTACTTCTCCATCAGCTGTGGGATGGGGTAGTCGTAGCTCGACAGACCTATGTCATGGCTTGTAAATGCCTTAGTGATGCTGTACCGCTTCTCGGGCTGCTCGACCGCTGCTATTGTGAATGAGACGTTTTCGCCCTTTATGGTCTTTAGGTCTTGCTGAATAGTACGGATTGTCATTGTTTCTTCGGTACCCCGCAGGCCCAACTGGGCTGCGGCGGAAGCGAGGAGAAGAGTCTTTTCTGACCCATCGTCGAGGACGGCATAAGTGTCCAGGACCTTGTCCTCGTAGCTCAGGAGCACTCTGACCACTTTGATGAGCACTCGGGGGCTCCCACTATACGTGGGGTCGATGTGGAGCACTGCTGTTGGTGAGTTGCCTTGTAGGGCTAATCTCCGCTTGGGGGCCTCGCACAGTGATCGGCGGTAAGGGGCTTCTGGGGGGTCAGCCGCAATCCACTGATCCATTTTCGGCGATGGTCAGTCCCTGGAACGCGTCGCACTGTGCCAGCCAGTGTCCTCTGTGGCAGTAATAACAGGCGATCTTCCATTCCTCTTTGTCCGGGGGGTTGTGACCTGTCTGTGGTGACACCGACTCGGCCTGGTACGAGTAGCACCGTGGCTCCCAGTGTATGCAGCGACAGTCAGGACACCAGGGGGAGGGTTCAGGACTGGTCTGTGGTGACACCGC
Organism: Notolepis coatsorum; assembly: GCF_963971535.1. Taxonomy (NCBI): domain Eukaryota; kingdom Metazoa; phylum Chordata; class Actinopteri; order Aulopiformes; family Paralepididae; genus Notolepis; species Notolepis coatsorum. The sequence continues at coordinate 98,945,537 of NC_140172.1, read as the reverse complement.
CTCGGCCTGGTACATCACCGTGATGGGCCGACTTTGGTTTCCTGGTGGGCGCTTGTTGCTCTCATGCAGGACTTCTAGGTGGGCGCCGTCACACTTGCCGCATCTTTTCTTCAGGCGGCACTCGGCTGCCATGTGGCCGCACGCGCAGCGGAAGCAGCTGCGTTTGTCCTTAAGCCACTGACCTATTTCGGCTGTGGTTAGGTCTTTGAAGGCGTCGCACTGTGACAGCTGGTGTTCACTGGCACAGTACTGACAGACAGCCTTCCACTTCTCCCTGGTGTGGGGGTTGTGGCTCGTCTGCCGTCACGGACCGGCGGTTGTCGTTGAACCTTCTCGGTCCATCTTTCGGGTCAGAGCCACCCCACACGAACGTGTCTAATCGTAGACTGCTGACCTCCCTGGCGAGGAAATCAGCCAGGTCTAGGAGGGATGGTTCTGGGCCGTGGGGGTCACGGTGGTCTCTCTGCCACCGAAAATGCTCTTGACGGGCTGGAGGGAGCTTCTCCAGTATCCGCTCCACGTTAGAATTTGCATATAGTTCATATCTCCCCTTCTCCTTTTGTGACCCCAGCATCCCCACAAGGGATTGCACCTTGATAGAGAGGTCATCTAGTGCTCTATTGTCTTTGGCTGGGGGGAGGCGGTCGATATCTCGTATTTCTTGGAATACGTAATCCCATATGCGTCCATAGCGCGCGTCGAGGGCCACCAGAGCATCAGAGTAGGGGGTTCTTGAGTTCGAATATGCCAGCGCTATGTTATGCGCTCTGGGCACTTTAAGGTGCTTGAGGAGGATGGCATATTTATAAGACTCGTCATGTACATCGGACATTATAGTCTCTAAACACATGCGTAGTTCCGTATACTGTGCTCTGTCCTCACGCGTAAAGTCTGGGAACGTGGGTGTTCCAAGGTAAGATGCCATGGATGGCTGGGACACAGATGCGCGTAGGGGGAGAGGCCTCCTGGGCGAGTCTCCCCGTACGGGTGGTCGTGGGTTAGTGCTGGGTGGGTACCAGAGGCCGGGCCCCCAGGTACTGCTCCTCGGTGCTGACTGTGTATTAAACTCACCCATGGGTTGGGTCGGGGGTTCATAACGCAGTGGCTCGGGGCTGAGGTCGGGGCTGTACTGGGCCTCCTGGTCCAAGATAGGTTCGTGCTGGTGGGCTTGATGTCCTCCCTCGTCCTCCGCTAGGTCTTGGAGTCTCTTAGTTAGTTTCTCGGCGACGTAGGCGGGATCTTCCCGTTGGCTGGGTCCCGTATAGACCGGTCGGGGAGGGGGCTCGGCGACGTAAGCAGGTTCTTCCTGTTGGCTGGGTCCCGTGTAGATTTGTCGGGGAGGGGAAGGTGCCCTCGACCCGTGTCGTGATGATCTCCGGGAGCTCCGTGTGGAGGAGTGGGGGGTCGCCCTCTGGATCAATTGCTCTATCATCTGCGCCTGCAGACGGTCTCGTTCCGCTTCGCGCTGTGCATTGGCGGCGGCGCGCTGTGCATCGCGTTGCGCGTTGGTGCGGTCTCGCTGAATGTTTTCTTCAGCCTGGAGGCGCCTCTCTTCCAGTCTGATGCGTTCTCTTTCCATTGCAGACTGTTCGTGCTCACTCTGTTGTTGCGCTTGGAGACGGTCGCGCTCACCCTGGATACGGTCTCTTTCGGTTGAAGCTGTCAGCATGGCGATTAAGGCTTGCGCTAGTCTCTGGTCAGCCTCGCTGGGGGATGACGCTGATGAGGGTGATCTGGCGTTGACAGGACTTGGTGGTGACCTGTTCTCTTGGCGCGCTCCAAGGTCCATCTCTTGAGCGCTGTCTTTATCCTTTGGCGCTCCGGGGTCTATCCCGGTGGCGCTGTCTTTATCCTTTGGCGCTCCGGGGTCTATCCCGGTGGCGCTGTCTTTGGGTATAGTCACGTCATGTCCCGCTTGTTCCCCCCCGTGAGCTAAGTCAGTTTCGTTTGAACCCACTGGGGTTTCTACTGGTGGGGCCGACAAGTCGATAGGATTGGGCATGCTTAAACTATTAGTTTTATCCGTGCTTAGCGTCTTTTTAGATAAGCTAGGAGGTAAAACGAAAGCGTAGTCCTCCAGGTGTGGAGGGGGCTGACGTTTGTGCCTAGGGCGCTCTAGTTTGGGAGAGCCGTTTGGAGAGTGTCCGCCGCTGGCCATATCACTATTAATATGATATTAAGATTACTGATACCCTCCGGCTCGAAGGACCAATTGTAACTGAGGGTTACAAAACCCTGACTGCATTAAAGATTGTGATAGATTAAACCACTGCTAATTATCATTATTATTACTTGCCAGAAAGTACAGTTAATTATGGCAGACACTCAGAATAATACGGCACGGTGACAAAGAAATATCATTTAGAATATTTATTGTTATGCAGCAAATTGTACAGAGATGGGAATTAAGGTCGCGCTTGTATGGCGAAGAATATGAATAAGTCAGTCAGTAGCAAACGTCAGTTGGAATGAATAATTCCTACGATGGGGTACTAGACTAAACGCCGCCTGGCGTAGGATGGCAATATAGGGGGAAACGCTGGTACCGCTGGAGACAGGGGGTTTCCTCCCAGAGATGTAAGCTCTGGAGGAAAGAAGAATGTTCGGATACTCAGTCTGTTCAATTGAAGAAAGGGGGTTCTTGTACGGAATCCAGTCCTTGTAATCCAAATGCTCAGCAACAAAGCAATAGCTGTAATCCAATTGCCCGATAGCAATGACGATAGCTAGCCAGCTTCGGTCCTCGAAGCTAGCCCGAAGTAAATCTTCAAGGTGGTTAAATCCAAACGACAGTGGGTATTAACGAGGCTCTTCTCCAAGGGTAGTACGTTCCACAATCACTATAATCCAACCAATACTGGTTCTGCAATCGCCGCCGTAGGTTCCAATATGCACATGTCCAGTAGCTTCCACGACTAGGCCCTCCTCGTGTACTGGCATCAATGTATTTAGTCCACGCACACTGGCTAAGGTTTCACTAGCTACTAAACGAACGAACTGCTGGGTAATGCTACACACGAACGAACTGCTGTTGGCACGATTCACACTAAATAACGACTCTTTACTTCACATTAAGCTAAGTCGAACTTGACGTTACTGCATTAACTCTGACACTTTTACTATTCACTTCGCACGTGGTTCACAACACTCTGTTTAGACGAACTGCTTGCACTTCACTGTTTTACCGAACGCCGAACGAACTGCTGCTGTTCGCACCTGCCACGATATATATACTTAAGTGGCTTTCTAGTGCCAAACCTCAGCTCTCGTCTCGAATCAATGCGCCGGCTCCAGGCATGCTCCAACATGCCTGGGCTCGCCTTTGAACCTGACTTTAGGGGCGCGCCGTCTGGCGCCGAGAACGTTATCCAATGAGGAAAGTGAATATTACTAGGATTCAAACGCAGGCTTAAAGGGATATAAATTGTATATATAAATAATATACAAGGTATATAAAACAATAAACGTAGATTCTCAGCTTTTAATCTGGCCCTTCACAACACATACCGTAGAGCAAATTCATACCGTTTATACCGTATACCGTTTATACCGTCCACCCCTAACAGACGGTTAACCCTTTCACTACCACACTACAGAAGGTTAACCTTTCACTACCACACTACAGAAGGTTAACTCTTTTACTACCACACTACAGAAGGTTAACCTTTCACTACCACACTACAGAAGGTTAACCCTTTCACTGCCACACTACAGAAGGTTAACTCTTTCACTACCACACTACAGAAGGTTAACCTTTCACTACCACACTACAGAAGGTTAACTCTTTCACTACCACACTACAGAAGGTTAACCTTTCACTACCACACTACAGAAGGTTAACCTTTCCTTATAATACATTTACATTTAGTCATTTAGCTTTTAGACTTACAAGGCAAATACTTCAACTGCCACAACAACTTGCCACAAGACAGAGTCATTGCCATAACAAAAGAGCCTGACGCAAGGTGTTAATGTCCCCAGAGAGAGAGGGGGGCCATGGAATACAATGCATTCTGGGTAGGGTTGTAGTTGATTAAATCACAGGTGTGAACCTCTCCACAAGTTCGAAGGCCATTCATCTCTGAATGCGTTTACTGATATCACCATGATTCATAGGATGTAGCTTGAAAAGTATCCCACCAAAATGTTCAAGTGATGGCTTATTTTTAAGGTATGAATCTGTACTTTCACAATATGTAAAAATTGGACCTTGCCTCAACAAGTCCATCGTCCCCATGCCCAGTCACATATGTAACATTGAGCTACGTGACCAAAAGCTCAATACATATGCAACAGAGCGCAGAGCAGAGAACAAAGTTCTCACACACCGCATAACCCAAACTTGACAATAACAGAGGTCCACAACATGGAACCTGAAAAGAACTCACGGAAGTCTCACAACCAATAGAAACGCGCCCAGTGACGTACTCTATGGCGGGGGGAATTCCGTGACCCACCTGCCCAAATATGGCGTGGGACCAGGGAACCCCCCACCCTGTGACGCGCTGACCCAACAGCGTGACAGGAAGCCCGAAGGACAGGAGGTCCAACCCCCTGACCAATCAGAAAAAGGGGGAGGAGGGGTTTATCAGTTCACCCCCTCATGACCCCACACCCCGGATACGATGAAAACAACAAGCAGCGATGATACCAGTGTACCTAGCATGCTACATGAAAAAGCGTATATCCACTAGGATAAGCTAAACCAACTGCACGCCAGCCACAGACGACAACTCGTTTGCGAACAGGTTTTACATACAAGGCTTTAGGCTCATGTGCGAACACGTCACCCGTGTTTATGTCTAAAGAAAAACACAGACGTTTAAGAGAGGGTCAAAGACCTCGGTACAAGCTACATATATGAGCACTTCTGTAGGCAACACTCTAACCAAGTTGTGGACTCGATGCCATGTTTCCAAACGTAACAGAATACACACAACCCCCTCAGATAAAAAAGGTAAAGCTCACTCTTACTATTGCAAGAAGAACACAGTCTTCTTCATGATGAGGGAAGACAAGTCTTTCGACCGAGTGCTAGCCACAGGCCTTGCCAAGCACACACATATAGCGACCAGAACAATTTACAAGAAACTGTCCTACTCTCCTAAACAAACACACAACCCCACAGGTAGGTGAGGGTTTACACATCGTATCCCCAATATATAACGAGTTTTCCATGTCTGGTCATTTTTAGCATGGTGTCAAAAATCATAATTTATATTGTCCTTTGTTTCATCACAATTTACTCAAGCTAGGGCTGGGCGATTAATCGATTTTATCAATTAATTCGAATGAATGATTTAGGACGATTTTCAAAAATGAAAATCGATTTAAAAAAAATAATAATAGTAATAATGATCAAAGTCACATTTTATTTAAAAAAAAAAGTGATGTTTTGTGAAAGTAATATTTGCACTTTATTAATCCCAATAGGGGAATTCATTCTTGTTTGATAATCAAGAGGCACCTTTTATTTGTTTTAAGTGAAGTTTGGTGAAAAAGCAAGTTATTGCACAATTAATCCCAATAGGGACATGCATCTTTCTTTGATCAAGAGTAACCTTTTATATATATATATATATATATATATATATATATATATATATATATATATATATATATATATATATATATATATATATATATATATATATATATATATATATATAAATGTTATCCACTTTTTCTCCCATTTTTTCTATATTTTCTCCCATCCCAATTTCGTATCATCCAATTCAACCCTCCCCTGTCACGAACGCTGTTTCTTGCCTCCCACAAGCCGGCTGCAATGTGGACTAAGTCATACATAGCACAAGTCCCCTCCGGTACTTGAGGTAACAGCAGTCGCATCTTTTCACCTGCGCAGCTCGATCTCTCAGTGGCGAGGAGTAACGCGTGGGAGGCTCACGCTGCCCCCGACACTTCCTGATTCTACTGCGCAGGCGCACCAACCGACCTGTAGGAGTCGCTGTCCACAACGCCCGATCCCCACCCATCAGTTTCCCACCCCCTAATACGGCCAATGTGTATTAGTATGGACGGCCAGCTAAACTGAAAGCAATGTGGAGCGCTGGGCTCGAACAAGCAAGCCCAGCGTCTCCGTCATTCGTGGCGAGCGCCTTGCCCACTACGCCACGTAGCCGCCCACATATATATATATTATTATTATTAAATTTTTTTAAGTGAAGATTGGTGAAAGTTAGGTTTGCACTTCAATCCCAATAGGGGAATTCATCTTGGTTTGATCATTTTTGTGTCAAATAAAAACAAAGCTTATTTGAATGATTTTCTTGGCGTTTCTAGTTTTTAAGAGAAGAAAATTGATTAAAATAGTTAATCGGGGGGCGCTCCAGTAGCACACCACATAGCGCGCTGAGTCGTGAAGCATCCCACACCCGGTGACCATTTGCCGCATATCCTCCCCTCTTCTCCTCCCATTCTCCCCCTCCTCTGTCGGTCCTGCGCGACCAGGAAAATAAGCTGTAAAAATGCTAAAATAAACCTTAAAAGAAAAACATTTTTAAATCGGATGTGGTGTGAAAAAATCGGAGATTTTATTTTTAGGCCATATCGCCCAGCCCTAACTCAAGCCTAGTAACACACACAATATTTCGGACACTGGGAATACATTCCATGAGATCCATAGATGTCCCTAGATCTCTAGTAGAAGTGGAGCAATCTTCCATTTACTTAGGTATGTATTTTAGGTGGATTTTCAGAAAATAGGGCTTAACAGGTTAACTAGGGCCCCCGGAAGTGCTGCTTGCAGCATGGTGTTCAAAACGTGCCGGAGTGCGTTAGTGCTGCTTGCAGCATGGCGTTCAAAACGTGCCGGAGTGCGTGCCCGTTCAGATTCACATTCAACACTGCACTTGTGTCCTCACTCAGCAATACACCCACCAAGTGTGAAGTTGATCGGATAAATGGTTCCAGAGATATGTGACAGACAGCAGCATTATGGCTATTTAAACTTACTAGTGCAGTGCTTGTTCAAAATGTGGCTATTTGGAGCTCATGCCCTTTCAAAATGGCTGATTGCTTGGCTCCTGGAAGTGCTGTTTGCAGTGACACCACTCTTTGTTCCCTGTTCCCATCTCCCTATAGGCAAAACAACCATTGTACTTAATTTACATGCCAAAATGTAGCGCCACCATCTGGCCAAATGGCACCACATTCGACACTGCACTCCCTCGGGTCCTCAGCAATACACCCACGTGGTCGGGAGGCCAGCAAGCAGTGCGTTGCAGTAGTCGAGGCGGGAGATGACTGTTGATTGGATGAGGAGTTGGGTGGCTTCTTTTGTCAGGAAGGGGCGGATCCTTCTGGTTGCAACAGCGCAGGATGAAATTTTTTGTAATAATATTTTTAGTCATTCGATCAAAACTGGGCGGTCAGGTGGCGTAGCGGAGATTGCGCTCGTCACCAATGCAAGAGACTGCGGTCTCGACTCCCTGGTGTTGTGGACAGCGACGCCTACAGGTCAGGTCTGGGCGCTTGCTCAGCGGAGGCAGGACTTGAGGAAGGCAGCGTGACCTCCCACGCGTTACACTACACCAATGAGAGCCCTCGCTGCCAGGAGCCACTGGCTATCGCCGCACGTGTCGGAGGAAGCGTGCGGATACTTCAGGGTTCCCTTGTACCGACCAGTAGGAGAACATGCGCGCACAACAACCAGGTAAGGGAGGGGGGGGAATTGGCACAACGACTAATTTGGGACGGGGAGAAAACAGAGAAAAATCGGAGAAAGGGAGATACAAAAAAAAAAAAAAAAAAAATGGAGGGCTAGCTATAGCAAAACTGAATGGAATGTCTTTTGCCAGAGAAGTAGCAAAAAAAAAATGTTGGCCAAAATTCTAAATGGCAGAAAATCTACCTTTTTTTTACATTTCAAACGTTACAGTCCAAAACATTGTTCATTGTTATAGGGAGGTGTAGTCTGACGTCACTTTAGTTTCCTCCGCGGTCCACCCGTATAGGGATTTATCATTGGGAAAATGTATTATTGGCTATTGTAATAATTCTGCCTCATGAACATTGGCAAGCTTTCCATTTTTGCACAAAATGAGTTCCCTTCTATTACTAACATGATTGTTTAAGCATTTTTGGTTGAAATAAAGTTAGTTATAAGGTTTTAAATTTGTTGTTAAAAAAGAACTACACTTACCAGTTCAGTGCTGTCGCCTAATACAGCCAGGAGTCTACGCTGTGGTGACGTCAGTCAGCAGTGCCAGAGTGAAGTGTAGTTAATAATGCATAATAATGCAGGACCTGTTGCGGAGGTCTTTATTCGGCATGCAACGACACTCAATGTTTTTTTAGCGGTACACACAGTGGTTAGTTTTTTTAGCACACACACCGGAACACACACGCATGCATTGTCTCTTTAGAATCGCCGATGCGATTCGTCTCTGCGATTAACCCATCCCGTCGTCCTTCCCCCCAAAGGGCAGCCGGGAGCAGACAGGCGTCAACGTGAGCTGCGCCAGGGGACCAATCCAAGTGCTCCTGTCCGTCTTCGTCAAGGACGCCACAGCGTTAGCGATCTGTTGTTGTGCATGTTTTTCCATTGGGTTTATCTTATCGGGGGGGAAACCCTTGCGAGCACGGGGAGAACATGCAAACTCCACACAGAAAGGCCTGGGAGATACCCCACCTGGGTACCTGGCATCATGGAAACCTGGTCCCCAAGCGGGAATCGAACCCTGGACCTTCTTGCTGTGAGGCGACAGTGTTAACCACTACACCACCGTGCCGCCCAGTGAACGAAAATATAAATGTTATTTTGCTACTTTTATGATTAATTGCAAATGTTTTCATGTTGAGCTATAGATTGTGGATGAATACACACAGAAAGGTACACCATGCCAATGTTCATGCTTTATTTGTTTTAAACAAGACGATTTAGAAATGGGTCCATTGGAAATACATTGCGATTTCAAGAGGGGTGGACCGCGCGGGAAACAGCAATGACTACACCTCCCTATAGCGGCAACATCTGGCCAAATGGCACCAAATTCGACGCTGCAGTCCCCTGGGTCCTTAGCAATATACCCGCTGAACGTGAAGTTGCGATAGTTACTGTATATTAAGTTATAGTTAGATTATTGTTATTTGTGAACATGAACAGCCGACAGTGGCTCAGGAGGTAGAGCAGTCGTCTGGTAATCCGGAGGTTCCCAGTTCGATTCCCGCTCCTCCCGGGCAGCGTGTCAAAGTGTCCTTGAGCAAAACCCCTAACCCCGATGAGCAGGTCGGCACCTTGCATGGTCACCTCCACCGTCGGTGTGTGAATGTGTGAGTGAATGGGTAAAATGTGAGGAACAAAATTGTAAAGCGCTTTGGATAAAAGCGCTATATAAATGCACCATTTACCATTTATCTTCAGAGAGTGGGAAAGGTACTAGGACCTGAGACATAGGCTGTGTCCCATTCCTACCCCTTGGCCCTACCACTTGGCCCTACCCCTTGGCACTACCACTTGGCCCTACCCCTCGTTTTGGAGTACCCTCGATGGGGAGTCACGAAATGGGACAGCACTAGCACTCAGTTGCCAACAGCGTAATGACGCAACTCACCCACGCGCCGACTGTTTACATTACTTACAGGCAGCTTACATCAGAAGGACCATGAAGCTTGCCCTGCATACTATGTAAATTATAACGAATGTCTTCAGTGTTTATGCTTGTATATAAAAAGGTTTGGTATCCAAACTCTTGACATTTTGTGTTGTTATTTGTGTTAATCAAATGTTAGTCAGGTTCTTTATATTCATACAGTAGGTCAGTCAAATAGAAAATTAATGGGTGAGACTATAATAAAGCATATACAGTACTGCAGTGTATTACATGGTACTGGTAGTGGTAGTACATATTAAATTGTACTACAGGATACAACAGGGTAATAATATTGGTCTTGAAATTCTGAAAATAATGATGTATAGGTTTATGTAATACAAAAATAATAGTTTAAAAGATAAACTTGAATTTCATAACTTTTGTGTTCCATCTCTGCATAGCACTGGTTAAATTAGCGATTTTGTATTAGTTTGTTATGACAAATCAATTACATAATCCAACATATGTGTAAACAACTAACATATTCCAGTTGACTGTATATTTGTTTAATGATTTGTTACGAAGAAATAAATACTTCCATTTGTATAAATTACTGGTACCGCTCCGCCATTTTCATTTTCTTTAGATTTGCAAAAGGTTTGCAGTGCATTCTGGGAAATACCCTCTCGCCCTCGTTATTGAGCCTGCATCTTGGCAGACTCCGTTTGTAGGGCCATATGGAGGGCTGAAACGTCATACCCCTTGATCCAAAGTGAAATGGGACACCCCTACACTTCGCGGGAACGTGCTAAACAGAGCCGTAGGGCCAAGTGGTAGGGCCAAGGGGAGGAATGGGATGCAGCCATAGAGGCTATGTCACTCGTTGGCTAGTTTTGACAGATTGAGAAAATATTGTATTTACAATATAAATACATTTCAATTTAAAGGGGACATATTGTAGGCGGCGCATATTGTAGGGAGCAAAGTCAAGGTCATGTGCTTTTTTGCGGTGACTTTAATGCCCGAACGGGAACCCACCCTGATTTTCACCAGTACACATGGTGACAAATTTATATCTGACCACACCATATGCAACCATGTAAACCCGTCCCCTAGAAATAACCATGACACCTCCATAAACAAAAATGGGAAGGACTTATTACAGCTGTGTAGAGGACTGAGTCTCTACCTTGTCAATGGGCGTGTGAGAGGGGACTCACAAGGAAGGTACACTTACTGCTCATCCCTTGGCAGCAGCACATTGGAATTACATGATAACAGATCTGGATCCAGTATCTTTCAGTTCATTCACAGTCAAACCTATGACCCCACTCTCCGACCACAGTCAGATCACTGCATACATAAAAAGAACTGAGTCTCTCAAAAATCCCCCTACACAGCCCAGTAAACTACACAACATCCCCAAATACTACAGATGGTCCCAGAACAGCATGCAGGACTACCAGAGAGCCATCGCCAGTGATGGGATACACTCACTGTTAGATACGTTCCTAGCCACGCCATACTCTAACAGTGTTGAAGGAGTCAACCTAGCTGTAGAACACATAAATTATATATTTGTAACAAACAGAGAAAAACTAAAAAGGACCACTGGTTTGAAAAAGAATGTAAAGTTCTTAGAACACAGTTAAGAATATCAAACCAGAAACACGTAAACCCACACAATGACACCTTACGCCTCCAATACTGTGAATCACTGAAACACTACAAAAAGACCATCAGAATTAAAAGGAACAATCACGTAAATAAACAATTATGCAAAATAGAGGACTCTCTAAGCTCTAACTCCTTCTGGGACCACTGGAACTCATTGAATAAAGATAAGCCGGAAGAAATGGCTATTCAAGATGGGGATGTTTGGACAAACCACTTCACATCACTCTTTACAACTGTACCCCTGAATACAAAAACGGAAACCAGCCAGATATGTAAAAAATTACAAAAATGGGAAGATATCATAAAGGATAATCAAAACCCTCTAGACTTCCCAATCACAGAACAAGAGCTGAAATCAAAACTCCAGTGCCTTAAAGCTAGAAAGGCCTGTGGTACAGATGGCATATTAAATGAAATGGTTACTGTTTTATAATTTACATTACATTGATACAAAGATATATTTTTTAAAGCTGGATTTTCTAATACAGAAGAGGTACTATTTAGAACATTAATTCATATTGTTTTTGTTATTTATTTTGTCCAGTAAGACTTGAAAAGAGATATTATTTTGTTATAGGTTCTTTTCTCGAGATTTGTCAGAGAGATTACTTTAGGCATAATAAAGCATGTTGAGTAACTTTGGTTATAGAGAGATATTATTTTGTTATATAAAATATATAAATAATAATTTTCTATCCATACAGAGGAGGCATACTTAAAAATTATAAGGCCGGGCGGCCGGGTAGCGCAGCGGACTAAGCGTCTGTCTACCACCGCAGAGACAGTGGGATCGAATCCATACTGACACAATTGGCAGTGTCAGCGGGTGGGAAAGCCGGTGGGGTGGGTCCTGGTCGTTGTAAACAGCGACTCCTACAGTTCGGTCGGGGCGCCTGCACAGCGAGGGAAGGATCTGGGGGAGGTAGTGTGATCCTTCCACACGTTACACTCCCCCAGTGAGAGTCCGCACTGCCAGGTGAAAAGAAGCGGTCAATCGTGTCTCCACCCTTCGCTACTCTTTCACTCGTTCACGCCCTGGTCACATCCCGCCTGGATTACTGTAACTCCCTCCTCATTGGTCTCCCACACAAGTACCTCTATAAACTCCAACTGGTCTAAAACTCAGCCGCCCGCATTATCACTAGAACTCCTTCTACCAACCACATCACTCCTGTTCTCCACCAACTTCACTGGCTGCCGGTTAAGTCATTATTATTATTATTATTATTATTATTATTATTATTATTATTATTATTATTATTATTATTATTATTATTATTATTATTATTATTATTATTATTATTATTATTATTATTATTATTATCAAATATGACTCAAGATCAAGCAATAGCATGTAAGATTTACTGTTAAAAATGTCAGAAACTAGGGCGGCTACGTGGTGCAGTGGGCAAGGCGCTCACCACGCATACTGGAGACGCTGGGTTCGCCTGTTCGAGCCCAGCGCTCCACATTGCTTTCAGTTTAGCTGGTCGTCCGTACTAATACACATTGGCAGTATTAGGGGGTGGGAAACTGATGGGTGGCGATCGGGCATTGTGGACAGCGACTCCTACAGGTCGGTTGGTGCGCCTGCGCAGTATAATCTGGAAGCGATGGGGGCGGCGCCCCTCCAAAGCGCAGACCCCTGACGCTGAAAGATCGCGCCGCGCAGGTGAAAAAATGCGACTGCTGTTACCTCGAGTATCGGAGGGGACTCGTGCTATGTATGACTTAGTCCACATTGCAGCCGGCTTGTGGGAGGCAAGAAACAGCGTTCGAGACAGGGAGGGTTGAATTGGATGATACGAAATTGGGATGGGAGAATAATAGAAAATGGGAGAAAAAGTGGATACAAAAAATTAAAAGAAATTGTCAGAAACCTATATTAGGTTTAACTTTAGGTAGACAAGAGAAGATTTATGAGCACATGAGCACAAGACCTGTTCACAGCACATACATGCACATTATTAACTACAGATTCTGCAATTCTGAATGTCTTGTTTCAAGAGGGAGGGTTCTTGTCACAGCTGAACTGCAGAAAGGACATTAAGTACATGTTTCACAGTTTCTCAGTGTTGGGACAACCCCTAATTCTGTAAAAACAATGCACATATTTAAAATGCTCTCAGTTTTGGACCACCCATAATTCTGTAAAAACAATACAAAACACAAGAAAAGGCCGTTTTCACACAAGCAGTTGATTGCTATTGCACATGTCATCAAAGAGAAGCCGCCTATTCTCTGTCCTCGCTCCACAACGGTGGAACAAACAAAAAGACAGCTGAAACCCGACCAATCTTTTGCCGTCGACTAAAAACATACTTCTTCGATCAATATCTGAATCTTTATTTTTATTACCTTCTTACTGTCCTCTCTCACGCACTCTTCCTACTATACTAATATGTCTTTACTATGTATGCACTCAACACTGCATCACCCAAGTTTCAGCACTGTTTGATGAACATTGTTACTCAGCTGAAAGAGTCATACCCTTCCTGTTGACTTGTCGTATAGAACTTGTAAGTCGCTTTGGATAAAAGCGTCAGCTAAATGACTAAATGTAAATGCAATGTATGACGTGAATGACGTGCATTGAGTTTTCAGTTAGTAAACACAAAAAATGAATGTGTCTGTGATAGATATACTGTACCGCTAGGCTAATTGGCCTCAATCATTTTGTGTCTTTTTCGGGGTGTGAGAGAGATGTGGTGAAGGCAGTTGCTTTCATGTTTATCTGTTTCCAGTTACGCTGGTTGATGTGATTCATGGATATTGTTTCTGAGTCTGGTTTTAGGCCAAGAAATATATAGGAGGCATCTAATGCTGCCCTCTATTCTCAGCCAGAGAGAAAGAGAGAGAGAGAGAGTGTGTGTGTGTGTGTGTGTGTGTGTGTGTGTGTGTGTGTGTGTGTGTGTGTGTGTGTGTGTGTGTGTGTGTGTGTGTGTGTGTGTGTGTGTGTGTGTTTCCGTTTGACTCTGATGCTGAGTGGTTAAGATCCCTCACAAATAGATAGATAAGAGTAAATTAAATATGACTTCAGGTGATAAACCGTTTATTATTAATAAAGACTAAAATAAAAAATTAAATATCTGTTGGGACAGACAGCTCTCTCTCTCTCTCTCTCTCTCTCTCTCTCTCTCTCTCTCTCTCTCTCTCTTTCAGGGTTGAGCTTTGTTAATTCAAAGTAGTTTTTAATAAAGGTGTTTTAACCCTTTTACTACCACACTACCAAAGGGTTACAGAAGCCGAGACCCTAACACTGGTAACGTCGAACCGTCCGATTCGCCAGCTGGATCAGCTACCCTCCCCACTCCTCCAGACCATAGCACCAGACATCCTCCCATTCCTAACTGCAACCATCAACTCCTCCCTCAATTCGGGGGTGGTCCCCACCTCCCTAAAACAAGCCAGAGTCAAGTCAAGTCAAGTCAAGTCAAGAGTTTTATTTGTCACGGCATACAAGTATACAATGAAATGCGGGTGGTCTTGCCCGCAACGATGTGCAATACAGTAGTACAACATATAATAGAATCCAATAGACAACATTGTGCAATAAACAGGTAACATAGTGGGACATCACGGTATTTGTACATAGTTATTTACAGAGCATGAAGGACATGCTAGGTCCCTAGGTAGTGCAATACACTGTTACTATATAGGCCTGCCGCGATAAGCAATAAATCGATTAATTGCCGCGATAATTAAAATTAATGCAATGATTTTGACGGGCGCGATTAATTGCTATTTGCGCGTTTGTTTTAATGAGGCGGAACCAGTGCCCCTTGTCAGTCACTGTCCGTGTGGGGGGCCGCTGGCCTTACTACAGAGCACAGCACAGGAGCTCCGTGGGGCAGTAGCAACGCCACATATAGCTTAACTACATTTCTCAATGGTGTTGCTCCTTTTAACCAAGTAGCGTTATTTATAGTGTAACGTTAGCTATTTTTAGACCCAAGTAGTTACTCGCTACTGCCCGGAGAAACTGGACTGCTAAATAAAGATGAAAGATCGAGTGTTGATTCTCATTCAATGCTAACAACATTAGCTAAATAGCTAACAAACGAAATACAACGTATAGCATAGCTACAACACAGAATAACGTTAATACAATTACATGCATCATTGTTTACAATGAACGGGTGGGGCTAGTCAAAGGACTGGACACGGGGACAAGTTAAACATGAATTCATTTATTATAACGTAGTAGGTAGTTTCGAGTCGTGCTGCAGTGCCTACGCACCACAGCTATTCTATTATATACTGCTTTGACGCTTCCTCCTCATCGTTGATTGCCTGTAGTAGCTGCATCTAACGTTAGTAGCTAACGTTAAAACTAACCTAAAGTTAGTTGTTCACCAACAATCTCAATATTTGTTTTATCATTAGCTCAAAAACACAGAACCGGACGAGACAAGTTGGCCGCTCATAGGTGCCGCTAGGATAATAACAACAATACTTCCGGTCCGGTCGGTGGGCTTCAAAATAAAAGTATAAAACACCGGAAAAGACGGAGCGGTGGGCTTCAAAATAAAAGTTTTGAGAAATAAATTTCTCAAAAAAAAATTCTCTAACCGGTCGCAATAATATCGCTTATCGCGATATTTTCGGGGGCAATTAATCGCCCAGCAAAATGTGTTATCGTGGCAGGCCTATTACTATACTATTTTTTTTTTTTTGATCCACTTTTTTCTCCCATTTTCTATATTTTCTCCCATCCCAATTTCGTATCATCCAATTCAACCCTCCCCTGTCACGAACGCTGTTTCTTGCCTCCCACAAGCCGGCTGCAGTGAGGACTAAGTCATACATAGCACAAGTCCCCTCCGGTACTTGAGGTAACAGCAGTCGCATCTTTTCACCTGCGCAGCTCGACCTCTCAGTGTCGAGGAGTAATGCGTGGGAGGCTCACGCTGCCCCCGACACTTCCTGATTCTACTGCGCAGGCGCACCAACCGACTTGTAGGAGTCGCTTGTTCACAACGTTCGATCCCCACCCTTCAGTTTTTCCCTCCCCGTAATACGGCCAATGTGTATTACTGCGGACGACCAGCCAAACTGAAAAACAATGTGGAGAGCTGGATTCGAACACGCGAATCCTAGCGTCTCCACACTGGTGGCGAGTGCCTTAGACCACTACACCACCTAGCCGCCCTTTACTATACTATTTTTAAAGTGACCTTTCTTTGTGTCCATAAGTGTGGGCGTGTGCAGCATGAGTGAGTGCTTTCTCATGTTAAAGTGGCTGCTAGTGTGCGAGTGTGCACAGCGTGTGTGTCGTGTGTGTGCTAATGTGTGCTTGTGTGTGTAGGGTTCAGTGTTCTGTGACCCTCAGTGTTCATTGTTCAAGGCTCTGATGGCCTGGGGGAAGAAGCTGAGCCGAAGCCTCTCTGTCCTAGTAGCTGGTGTTCGCAGGCGTCTGCCTGACCTCAGCAGCTGGAACAGGCTGTTATTGGGGTGGTGAGGGTCTTTCATTATTCTGCAGGCTCTGGATTTGCACCTTTTGTTGTATAGAACCTGCAGGGGAGGTAGTGCAATACCCGTGGTATGCTCGGCAGAGCGCACCACTCTCTGTAGGGCCTTCTTGTCCTGTGCCGTGCTGTTACCATACCAGGCAGTGATGTTTCCAGTCAAGATGCTCTCTACAGCTCCGGAGTAGAAGGACTGGAGTATCTTCCCCGATACTCTGAACTTCCTTAACTGTCTCAGGTGGTAGAGGCGCTGCTTCGCCTTTTTTACAACTGTGTCTATGTGTGTTGACCATGTCAGATCCTCTGAGATGTGGACCCCCAGGTACTTAAAGTTGCTCACCCTGTCCACGGTGGCCCTGTTTATCCTCAGTGGTGTGTGTGTCTCCTGCTGTCCTCTCCTATAATCCACGATCAGCTCCTTGGTTTTACCAATGTTCAGGAGCAGGCTGTTGTCCTGGCACCAGCGTTCCAGTACCTCAACCTCCTCCCGGTAGGCCTTCTCGTCGTTGTCCGAGATCAGCCCCACCACCACCGTGTCGTCTGCGAACTTCACTATGGAGTTGGAGCTGAACTTGGCCACACAGTCGTGTGTGTATAGTGAGTACAGCAGGGGGCTCAGAACACAGCCCTGGGGGGACCCGATGCTCAGGGTGATGGTGTTGGAGGTCTGACCCCCCACCCTGACCGCCTGGGGTCTTTCACTCAGAAAGTCCAGTACCCAGGCGCTCAGAGCGGAGCTCAGACCCAGCTCGATCAGCTTGTCCTCCAGTCTGGTGGGGACTATGGTGTTGAATGCTGAGCTGTAGTCAATGAACAACAGTCTCACATAGCCCCCCTTCTGACGGTCCAGGTGAGAGAGGGTGCTGTGCAGTACTTGGGAGACCGCATCGTCAGTGGACCTGTTTGGCCTGTATGCAAATTGCATAGGGTCCATATCGCTGGGGAGGGAGGCACAAATGTGATCTTTGACCAGCCTCTCGAAACATTTCATGGCCACAGAGGTGAGTGCCACCGGTCTGTAGTCATTGAGACCTGCTGGGGAGGGTTTCTTTGGTACCGGGATAATGGTAGACATCTTGAAGCAGGCAGGGACCACTGACTCCTTCAGGGATCGATTAAATATGGTGGTGAACACAGGGGCTAGCTGGTTAGCACAGGTCTTGAGTATGCGTCCTGTTATTCCATCTGGGCCAGCCGCCTTCCTGGTGTTCACCTGCATAAATGCTCTTCTCACACTGTGTACCGTCAATGAGAGAGCGTCCCCGCCCCCCCGCGGATGCCCCCCCCCCTCCACAACAGCCGGCGCACCAGTGACGTCACTAGCCGTTGAGCTAGCAGTGCCACTGTTTGCACCAAACCGCGCGTAGAAGGTGTTGAGCTGGTCCGCGAGGGAGGCGTCGTCGCTCCCCATTGAGGGGGCGCTGACTTTGTAGTCAGTTATAGCCCTCAGTCCCTGCCATAAGCCTCTTGTGTCATTCTGTGCCATTTGTGCCTCCATCTTGTCGGCATACGTCCTCTTAGCAAGTTTAACAGCCTTGCGCAGAGTGTAGACTGTTGTCTTGTACTCTTCCATGTTTCCTGACTCTCTGCCCAGGTTATAAGCAGTGGTGCGAGAGTTCAGGGCTGCTCTGATAGTACTGTCCACCCATGGTTTCTGGTTCGGGAACACCCTCGCCTTTTTTGTGGCGACAATACTATCAGCGAGTGTTGTTATGAAGCTCACCACAGTGTCTGTGAACTCGCTGACGTGACTGGCGCTCCTCTCGAGCATTCCCCAGTCGACGTCATCGAGTGCGTCCTGAAGCGTGGCCTCTGATTGGTCGGTCCATCTTTTTACCTCACGTGACACGACGGCGTCACGTGATCTTTGTTTGTAAGCAGGGACCAACAAGATGGCGGCATGATCCGACGTGTTCGTCGCTCCCGCTAATGGTGGGGCCGGTACAGCCTTGTATCCGGCTCTGAACGGGGTGTAACAGTGGTCGAGTGTACTTCCTCCCCTTGTGGAGCAGACGATGTGCTGAGAGAAAGACGGCATGACTTTTTTCAGATTCGCCTGATTGAAATCCCCGGCTACAATCATGGCCGCGTCTGGATGCTTGATCTGGTGTGTGTTCAGATGGTCGTGTAGTTCCGCTAGCGCCCTGCCGACGCTCGGCTGGGGGGGAATGTACACTGCAGTCATGATCACTGCAGTGAACTCGCGTGGAAGATGGAAGGGGCGACATTGGATCGTGAGGTGTTCCATATCGGGGGAGCATGAACGGGAGAGTATCTTCACCTCCCCGGGGCTAGTCCAGCCGTTGTTGGTCATTAGGCAGAGACCCCCGCCGATGCTCTTCCCGGAGGCTTCTGTACGGTCCGCTCTGAAGATGGTGAAGGAGTTGGAGGGAGAGATGCTGTGATCAGGAGTCACTGGTTTCAGCCAGGTCTCCGTGAAACACAGGATATTGCAGTCCTTCATTTCTCGCTGGAATCGGACCCGCGCTCGTAAATCATCCATCTTACTCTCTAGCGAACGTGCATTTGCCAGGAAGATAGATGGAATCGCCGGACGGTAAGCAGATCTTCTTAGTCTTAATCTGATCCCGCTCCTCTTCCCTCTGTGCTTCTTCTTTGTTCTGCGGCCGTCTCCCGCGTCTTTGTCTCTTCTGATCTCCATTGGCCATTCTTGGCATGATAAAGTGTCTCTAAACTCCTCTTTGAGTCCGGAGTTTAGGTCAATAAGTGACTGGCGGTCGTATGACGTCCCCGCCAGTGATGTTTAGATAAAAAAAGTAGTAAAAACAAACATAATAACTAAAAATGTGCACATTCGTTGCTGAGCAAAACCCACGGCGACTGACCCCACTCGCGCCATGTCACACCGCTCATAAAAAAACCAACCCTGAACCACACCGTCATAGGCAACTATCGTCCTGTCTCTCTTCTCTCCTTCCTTTCTAAAACACTTGAATGTGCTGTATCCAACCAACGTACTGCTTATCTCTTACAGAATGACCTCCTAGACCCTAATCAGTCAGGCTTCCGGACTGGCCACTCCACAGAAACAGCCCTCATTGCGGTCACAGAGGCACTTCACTTAGCAAAAGCGAAAGGCCTCTCCTCTGTCCTGATTCTCCTAGATCTATCTGCAGCCTTCGACACAGTCAACCATCAGATCCTCCTCACGGCCCTCGCAGGAATGGGAGTGGCTGGCTCTGCGCTGACATGGCTGTCATCATACCTCAATGACCGCTCCTACCAAGTGTCATGGAGAGGGACCCTGTCGGCCACCCGCCCCCTGCGGACATGTGTCCCCCAGGGCTCGGTCCTAGGACCCCTTCTCTTCTCCCTCTACACTAAATCACTGGGTAACATTATCACATCTCATGCCTTCTCGTATCATTGTTATGCCGATGATACTCAACTCTTCCTCTCCTTCCCTCCCTCAGATATCCACGTCTCTGAGCGGATCTCGGCCTGTCTGTCCGACATCTCCGCCTGGATGACAACCAACCACCTCAAACTGAACCTAAGCAAAACAGAATTGCTCCACCTGCCGGCCAAATCCTCCCCCCTGACCGACCTTTCCATCACAGTCAAGAATGCAGCTGTGACCGCGTCCCCGATCGCCAAGAACCTTGGTGTTGTCCTCGACGACCAGTCGAACTTCTCTGCTCACATCGCAGCGACAACCAGAACCTGCAGATTCCTCCTGAGCAACGTCAGAAGGATCCGCCCCTTCCTGACAAAAGAAGCCACCCAACTCCTCGTCCAATCAACAGTCATCTCCCGCCTCGCCACTGCCACAGAGCCTCTTCAACTCATTCAGAACGCAGCGGCCCGACTGATCTCAAACCTACCGAAGTCGGCCCATGTCAACCCACTTCTTAGGGACCTGCACTGGCTCCCCATTGCTGCACGAATCCGCTTCAAGGCCCTCAACCTGGCATACCTTGCGGCAAAGGGAACCGCTCCCGCCTACCTCCGGTCAATAGTCTCTAACTACACACCCTCAAGACCCCTACGTTCTGCATCTTCTGGCCGTCTCAGACCCACTCCTATCCGAGCTCCGGGAGGGTCATCAAGGAGAACCTGCCTTTTATCAGTCCTTGCCCCACAATGGTGGAATGAACTACCCACCCCAGTTAGGACAGCCGAAACCCGTCCAATCTTTCGCCGTCGACTAAAGACGCACTTCTTCAACCATTATCTGAAATAAAAAAAAATATATCTAACCCTAACTAACCTTATTGTCATGCACTTGACCTAATAAACTAACCTACACTGTAGCACTCAACACCTTGATGAACATTGTTACTCAGCTGATAGAGTTGTGCCCTTCCTGATGACTTGTCGTACAGAACTTGTCAGTCGCTTTGGATCAAAGCGTCAGCTAAATGTAAAGGGTTAACCCTTTCACTGCGACAATACAGAAGGTTAATCCTTTCACTGCCACACGACAAAGGGTTAACCCTTTCACAACCACACTACAGAAGGTTAACCCTTTCACTACCACACTTCAGACGGTCCTTGTAGAGGTGCCAAGGGTTCCAGCTGGAAACAGCCCCTGATGCACCTGCTGGTGGGAGTGTCACAGGCTGCGGTTACACTAATGGCCAGTTTTCGTTTAGTTGTCAGGGTCAGTTTCGCTTTTCAGAACGCAACGTAATGGCAGGCAAGTTAGACATTGTTTTTGCCTCCTGAGCACAGTGATGTATATACATGTAGTACAATGCCAAAGAAGTAGGTGGCAGTAGGTGGCGATGTAGTTCAAACATGAAGGGCATTTTCAACCAATCAGAAAAGTTGAATGTGCCAATACACTTCCTGCAAAAAATCAACAATCTACCATCTTTAAATGCCTCGCGTGAGCCATTTAGCCAACGTAGCATTTATTTTTCAGCAAAGAAAGCGCAATAAAAGTGCAATAAATACATACATTCACGGTGTGTTCTGCCTCATTTGTTGATGAAACAAAACTAACATCAACACAATTGACCACCAAGAGCGGAGTTTAGTCTCACAAAAAGATCGTTGCCGATTTTGTTAGCTTACATGCTAACGTGATTGAAATATGCCAGTATAACAGTATAGCATTGTGGCTAGCAGCGAAGTTTGTTAGCTTACGTGCTAACGTGATTGGGATATGCCAGTATAACAGTATAGCATTGTGGCTAGCAACTTGGTAACGTTAATGCTAGCAGAAGGAATGGATGTAAACTTTATTTAACAGATTGCAGAATGGGTACAATACAATACGGCTCAATACAAACAATTGTTAAGGGAATGCAGACTGTTGTAGCTTGGACTGGGCTCCTTATAACAATAACTTGACAACACATGGTAGCCGCAGCTACTTGGGACAGCTCTGCTGTAAACACTGGAAATAACCGTGCAGTACTTCTACTAGCCGATGTTTAATATTCAAGAGATCCTCTTTAATGTCCTGAGAGAGGAGGCTACGCCCCAATGTCCCTCTGCTAGCATGACATTCACTTTAAACCGTGGACACATTTTTCATTCAAAAACATCTGTGACTGCTTAACACTTTGAGTGCCGCACTGTTTGGTTAAATTACCTTTAGAATGCCAGCCTTTCAGGCGGTCAGGTGGCGTAGCGAAGATTGCGTTCGTGACCAACGCCGGAGACGCTGGATTCGCCTGTTCGAATCCAGCTCCCGGCGTTGTCACCAGCTTGGCTGGCCGTTCACACTAATAGAATTGGCAGTATTAGAGTGTGGGAAAGCTGGCGGGGTGGGTCCGGGTCGTTGTAAACAGCGACTCCTACAGTTCGGTCGGGGCGCCTGCTCAGCGCGGATAGGATCTAAGGGGGGTAGTGTGATCCTTCCACACGTTACACCCTCTCAGTGAGAGTCCGCGCTGCCAGGTGAAAAGAAGCGGTTGATTGGCTAGACGTGTGTCGGAGGAAGCACGTGATAGCCTCCACTCTCCCAGACCGACTGTGGGGGGTAAGTGCGCAGCGACCAGGAAGCGTGTAGCTTATTCGTTGCGTTGCGTGCTTCCGCGTTTTCTCTGATTGGCCATGACGCCCATGTGACCACGGCAGCGCGAGAGAGCTGCAGCGCGGAAATAGGCTGTCTATTGCCTCGCGCTGCAGCGTGGAAATAGGCTGTCTATTGCCATTCCCTAAGACAAACTCTAACCTTAACCAGCTCCTTAACAGCGCCTAAACTTAACCCTTCTAACCTTAACCAACTCCGAAACAATGCCTAACCTTAACCTTAACCTTAAGTTAACATGCCTAAACTTAACCGGCGAAAGAATGCATGCTAAAAAGAAAATTGAAGGGATTCGAACTTGTCACCAACGGACCGCAGCGCTGCCAGTTGAGCTAAGCGTCGAATGAAAATCATTGGGGATTACGGCTACATAATGCCGCAAGCTCTGCCGCAAGCTCTGCCGCTCCGCTCTGCGGCTGCCGCGCTGCCGCAGGGCGTGTCGCAGCCAATCAGGGAAAACGCGGAAGCACTCGGCAGCACTCTTCCTCTGGGAATAAGCAATAAGCGACCAGGAAGGGGATTGGGAATTGGCATAACGACTAACATTGGGATGGGAGAAAATCGGAGGAAAAAGGAGGGGGGAAAAGATAAAAAATATATAAAAAAAATAATAATTCCAGCCTTTCTAGTCGTTTCTGTGGTCGTTGCACTATGTTTGCGAAACTGTGTTTGTGTTCTGTATTATAGCTGTAGAGACACGTGTGGCCCATTTCGACAAACATTACTTGTAGTCCAGCATGGGAATAATTGTTTGTTTCCACACGCTGTAGTTTGTAGTTTATTACACGCTAAACATCGCACATTTCCAAGATAATACAGTATTTTTTCATAGATCGCGAGATAAAACATGTTATGTGCAATAAGCCCAAACCGTTCTGGCTAATCCCCTGAAACCGTGAATAGTCCCATATCAAAGTTATATGACTTGTATATATGTATATAGGGACCTGGGCTTGAACTATGACCTCTGCCAGTGGGTCTTGGACTTCCTGACGGGCAGACCCCAGGTGGTGAGAGCAGGCAACTGCACCTCCTCATCCATCACTCTCAACATAGGGGCCCCCCAGGGCTGTGTTCTGAGTCCCTTCCTCTACTCACTGTACACACATGACTGTGTGGCACAGCGGAACAACAACACAATCATCAAATTAGCTGACGACACAGTAGTGGTGGGCCTGATCTCTGCAAACGACGAGAGGGCCTACCTGGAAGAGGTAAAGGTTCTAGCGGGATGGTGTCAAGAGAACAGCCTCTCCCTGAAAGAGATGATTGTGGACTTTAGGAGGTCGGGGGTCTGGGACTACAGCCCCCTCAGCATCGACGGGGCACCGGTTGAGAGAGTGAACAGTTTTAAGTACCCAGGACTTCAAGTCAAGTCAAGTCAAGTCAAGAGTTTTAATTGTCACGGCATACAGGTATACAATGAAATGCGGCTGGTCTTGCCCGCGACGATGTGCAATACAGTGGTACAACATATAATAGAATCCAATAAAATACAGTGGTACAACATATTAATAGAATCCAATAAAACAGTGCAATAAACAGGTACATGGTGTGCCATCTCGGTATCTGTACATTAGTATTTACAGAGCATATAGGACATGCTAGGTAGCTTTAGTAGTGCAATACACTGTTCCTGATGCTATACTACTTTAAGTGGCCTTTCCTCTGGCCATAAGTGTGCGTGTGTGCGGCATGAGTGTTAAAGTGGCTGCTAGTGTGTGAGCGTGCTCAGCGTGCGTGTCGTGTATGTGCTTGTGTGTGGATAGTTCAGTTTCTGTGTCTCTCAATGTTCATTGTTCAAGGCTCTGATGGCCTGGGGGAAGAAGCTTAGCCTAAGCCTCTCCGTCCTAGTAGCTGGAGTTCGCAGGCGTCTGCCTGACCTCAGCAGCTGGAACAGGCTGTTATTGGGGTGGTGGGGGTCTTTCATTATCCTGCAGGCTCTGGATTTGCACCTCTTGTTGTATAGAGCCTGCAGGGGAGGTAG